>NC_141697.1:339284811-339817311 GCF_964263255.1 Lissotriton vulgaris
TCTCTAGAGTGTGTGTTTGCACAAGTTGCTTTCCCTGTTTTGTGTCTGTGTGCACAGGCTGCTTTCCCTGTACAGTCTATGTGTATACACAGGCTGTTTTCCCTGTACAGTTTGCGTGTATGTGCAGGCTGCTTTCCCTTTGCAGTCTGTGTGTTTGCACAGGCTGCTTCCCTATACAGTCTGTGTGTATGCGCCAGTTGCTTTCCCTGTACATACTGTGTGTATGTGCAGGCTGGCTTTCTCTGTGCAGTCTGTGTGTGTGTGTGCAGGCTGCTTTCTCTGTACAGTCTGTGTGTATGTGCAGGCTGCTTTCTCTTTAGAGTGTGTGTATGCGCAGGCTGCGTTGCCTGTACAGTCTGTGTGTAATGCCAGGCTGCTTTCTCTTTACAGTATGTGTGTATGTGCAGGCTGCTTTCTCCCTTTAGACTGTGTGTATGTTCGGGCTGCTTTCCCTGTACAGTTTGTTTGCATGTGCTGGCTGCTTTCCCTTTAGAGTGTATGAGCAGGCTGCGTTACCTTTAGAGCATGCGTATATGCAGGCTGCTTTCCCTGTGGAGTCTGTGTGTATGTGCAGGCTGCTTTCCCTTTGCAGTCTGTGCGTATGTGCAGGCTGCTTTCCCTTTACAGTCTGCATGTAGTGCAGGCTACTTTCCCTTTGCAGTCTGTGTGCATGTGTAGGCTGCTTTCCCTGTACAGTCTGTGTGTATGCGTGGGTTGCTTTCCCTCGACAGTCCGTATCTGCAAGCTGCTTTCCTTGTACAGTCTGTGTCTATGCGCAGACTGCGTTCCCTGTACAGCCTGTGTGTCTGTGCAGCTGCTTTCCCTGTACAGTCTGTGTATGCTGCTTTCCCTGTATAGTTTGTTTGTATCTGCAGGCTGCTTTCCCTTTAGATTGTGTGTATGTGCTGTCTGCTTTTCCTGTACAGCAAGCGTGTATGCACAGGCTGCTTTCCCTTTAGAATGTGTGTCTGTACATGGTCTGTGTTTATGTGTAGGCTGCCACTTTCACCATGCAGTGTGTAAATGTGCAACATATTCCCATGTAAACTTTCTCTATACATAGAAGGCTCTCCTTGCACAATCGTAGTGTATGCACAGGCTACTTTCAGAGAGAAAGAGAGAACAAGACAGAGAGAGAGAGAGAGAGAGTGACAGAGACAAGGAGAGAGAGTGTGTGTGCATGTGTGTATGAGAGAGTGAGAGAGGGCCTAAAAACATGTGCTGTGCTCCATTACTGAGGGCAGCATTTTAGGTTTCGCTTGCGATGTGCTTGTGAAATGTATTGTATTTAATATGAATTTTAAAAGAGTCTTACATCCCGCCCTTGCTTTTCACTGGTTTGTATGCTTTCCACTAACTTTTCCTCTGTTTTTATTGGCTGTAGCATACTATATCCTGTGTGTTTCTCTTATCAGTCTCCCTTGACCCAAGTACTGTTTTCATCCGCTTTGGTGGACTTCTTTTAAACATCTCAGCACACCAGCGCTGCCCGACTTCCGCGGGCTCAGCAGAGACCTCGTGATCCCAAACTCTCTTGCATGTTTTTGGGTGTTTTTACATAGCGTGATCTCGACCTGAAGTTATTGAAGCGCTTAACATGCTCAACATGAGCACCAGTTATGTTACACATGGGCACTTTCAGCAGGACCCACTCGAGTGCATCAGAGTCTGGCGCTTGTTTAGATTGCGACGCACACTCACCAGTCCCCTGAGGCTAAAGCAGGGACCCACGCAAGTGCATCAGAGGCTGGAGCGTGTTTACATTGCAACGCGTACTCACCAGGCGGATGAAGCAGGGACCCAATCGACAGCATCAGAGTCCGACGCTTGTTTGTTTCTTTTCTTTTTATCCAGAAAACTGCAAGGTCTACCTCTCCCATAGGATAACATTGGGTTATCTTATTGCACTTAATAAGTGATAATTTCCAATTGGGTGAAGGTAGGATTGTTGAGTTTGATCGCTACAGAATTGTGATATAAAACCCTCTTTTATGGTAAAGTCGGATTTTAAGTCACAATTTTGAAAATGCCACTTTTAGACAGTTGGCATTTTCTTTTCCCAGTTACTTGGTGCCTGCAGGCTGTTCATGGGCCACATGACTAGGTGTAGTTGGTCTTTGTGTATTTCTACCAGACAGCATTACAATAGTGCTCTTCAAGGACACTGTCTCAGCTCAAACACAAAGGGCTTCACATGATTCTAACGTGTCCCCAGACAGACTGGGACCAGACCAGGGAAGCAAGAAATTCCAGACACCTCTGTAGAGGTAAACTCCAGAAAGTTCTCCAACTTAAAAGAAGGTACGAGGAATAAACATTGGATCCTCACACCCAACTCTTCTTGACCTGTGGACTCTGCCAGGAAAAAGGGCTGCCAAGCTGTGAAGTCTGCCCTGCTGCCCAAGCTCTACTATGCTGACCAAGGACTGCTTTGCTGCCGCAGGCGTGCTTTTGCTGCAACAAGTAGTCTTCTGCAGCTGTAAGCTGACCTGCTGTATCTAGCCTGCCTGTGTGGACCTATGACTCCGGGAAATCTCCACGGCTCAGTTGGCTGGACCCCTGTTGAAGCCACAGGGACATAACAGGCTCCTTCAATGTCGATGCAACTCTAGTCACCACGATGCACCTCAGCACCGGGCCAGCTCACTGCATCTCGTCTTCGGCGACAATGCATCGCAGTGCAAGTCTTAGCAGCCGCAGAGGCTTCTTCAACGATGAAGCAGGAGCTCGTATCGCCATTTCCAGTCAACAGCTTCATTGGTTCTGCTGCTGTCCGACGCATCCCAATGGCAGACTTCTCTTTGAAGCTCGTCGTCGACCACTCCTTGATACCAACCTGCACTGCCTGACGCAAGGACTTTGTATCTCAATGCCCCAGCCACAAGGTACTTTGCCAGCAGACTGAACTCAGTCCTGTTTCCGGCCCGTGCTACATCGAGGTTTGCCTGAACTTGGACCCGGTCTGCCCCGACCAGATAACTGCAGTTAGCACTTTTGCTTCATAGTGCTTGATTTCTACAAAACATTTAAAATGTCATATCTCTGGTTCTACTAATTGGATTTTTGTCGTTTTGGTGTCAAAATATTTAATACCATTTACTCTATGTGTCTACATTGGTTTTGGATTTTTCTTGTGTTGTGTTTTCACTTTATTACTTTTTGCGCTCTGCATAAATACTTAACACATTGCCTCTGAGTTAAGCTTGACTGCTTTTGTTCCAAGGTCCTAGAGGTTTAACCACAGATTAATTTAGTGACTTTTTGTGTTTCACCCTGAAAGAGATTTTGGTTGTTGCTTGAGAAGGGCTCACACCCACCTCAACCATAAACCCAGTTTCAAACAAACTGATGTTATACATTTAATGGCAATACACATTTAAAAAATATGAACATTTTAGGACTGAGAGGGAGAATGCGGAACAGGTGTGTGAACAGGTGAGGGAAAACTATTGATGGTGAAAGCAAGACTTTGTGGGTGCCACTTTAGTCATTAGATTAGGTTTTGAAAATAGGATTGGGCAGGAGGAAGTTTACATGTGAGAACTTAAAGGGCTTTTCTGTAGGATTCGAAGGGCAGATTTACAAGCCTCGTACGCCACTTTGTGGGTTATTTACAACGTGACGCATCTGAGTGATGCGTCACGTTGTAAAGCCCTGCGCCACATGTGGGTGTTCCGGCAAAGGGGGGGGGGCGTTCCGGCGCAGAAACGCCTCGGAAAAGTGGGTGAGTGAAATCTAGAAGATTTCACTCAGTCACTTTTACGGCCATGCTGCGTCAAAACCTTGCGCCTGCTTGAAGCAGGCGTAAGGATTGACGCAGCATGTTAGGCATAGGGGTACCCCGAGCCTTGCTGGAGCTGTGTCGCGCTTGCGACGCGACTCCAGCCCTGCGCCGCCTTTCCGCCGGGGGATGAGATACGCATCTGCCCATCCGTGCGCCACGGTGCACCGCATTGTAAATGCAGCGCATCAGTGGTGGCGCACGTGTGGTTTGGCGTGTCGCAACTGTTCTGGCGCATCCCTGCTGATTAGCAGAGATGCGCCAGAAGTTGTAAATCTGCCCTAAGGTGTTTACTGGCTGGCGTTTGTCTCCATTTTCCTAGGAGCACACACATCTTTGTTCTTAATGATCGGGTACATGAAGTAATCCGAGGGTCTGGATAAGGAGCTGCAGAGGCGAAATTACAGAGGATGTGCACACCAATGGATGCATTCCCGAAACAGCCACTGCTGTGCACATACGTGGAGTACAGGAGCACGCATCCCTGATGACGCATTATTAAGTTGTCACATTTTCCAGAGTATCATTTGGACGTTTCCAATGCACGTAAAACATTTGCAAATGTACCAAGTTAGTAATACTTTAAATGTCCGCTATTTTCACTTAACTGTGTCTTTTTATTCGATACTTCCAAGATATTACCGAAAAGACCTTGGGTGCACGTATAATCTGATTCGTAAAGGAAGATGTAAAGCTTTGGCAAAATAAAAACAGTAATGTTAGAAGAATGTTTGAACAAAACAAATTGTGTCAAGGGTACACTGTGTTTTGAAATCCCAAAATAACTTTAGCATTGCCCTTTTAATTGCTTTCACTCTATATCAAAATACTGAAAATCATTTCCCCGTGCGCACGCCCTTTGCTCCTTTGTTCTCACCCTCCTCAGCACATTCCAGAGTACTTCATGCATTAACAATGCTGCTTCTGTGTTGTGATTAAATCAGGCATGAATGGGTCGTTGCTTTCTGGCACACGCCCGAAAAGAAATTCATGCCATTCTCCGGGATCAAATATCGCGATGCCTAGAACAAAATTATAATTATTGCCAAGAAGCTTAATGTGCCAACCATCTCTTAGCACCCACCACTGCTTCTAGTGGCTGTGGACTGTATGCAACAAGGGTTAGCAGCTGTGACCTATGACTTGCAGTTGTACTTCTGGCACGGCCTTGCTTGCTCTGTCTTCTGGATGCATTAAGAGAACAGAAGGACCAGGCAGTGAGAAGGGCTATGAGATCCCTGTTTACGTCCTGTACTTTCCTCTCCTTGACCTTGACATATCAGCTTAGCAGCGAATGTGAAATGAGGGGTGAAGGGTGAGACAAGGGACCAACGTTGTGATATCACGAGTCAAAAGCTTTTTGGTGTCACTTACGCTAACCCTAGCATTTTGTCGAATAGATGTCCGTAATTGTAAGTGAATTTAGTCTGTTGTGTATATACAACAGGTAAATTGTAGTGGTTAGTGTCTGAAAGGTAAATGCATATCTGGAAATATGCAGTGATGGGTAATTACCTAATGCAAATAATTTAGGGACAAAGTGTATGTGTCTCTACCTGTGCACGTAAGTAAGCATGCTCTCCAAATTCTATAGCCCATTTTTAGGTTTCGCCTAAGTGAAAGCTGCGCACTGCGCAGCTATTCACGCAGGTGAAAACCTAATGAGAACAGTAGAGTGGCTTGGGAATCCGCCCTCTGTTCCATTGGCTAGCTCCATAAATGGAGGCTAGCCATTGGAACAGAGATCTGTCCATCATGGCCGGACCAGATTCGTGGGGGCGTTCCCGCAATTTCTTCCCTCTCCACCCCTCTGTGCGCGTCATCTCGGTGGTGGGCGGGTAGTTTTTTTTTTAGGTTTGTTTTGTTTTGGTCATTCCAGGCCGACCGAAGTCCAGGTGAGTGCCTGTTCCCGCCCCCCCTCCCGCTGACCGTGTGCGGTTTCCGACCCCCATCCCTCTGTCCATGTCTTTCCCGCCCCCCCTCCCGCTGTCTGTTCCCGCCCCCCCCTCCCGCTGTCCGTTCTCCGTGTGACTGCTATTGTCGGCGGTTACTTCCCTGGCTGTTCGTTTGTTTGGAGATTGCATTAGTGCTGTACTCTTAATTCCATCTCAGAGACAGCATAGGTCTATGTTAGTTTATTTACGTTCTTTTTTCGGAATCTGTGTTTCCGAGGTTATTAGCCTTTCCTGTACTCTTGCCACGCCCTTGTGCTCCGCCCGGCTGCCGGGTTTTTCTCCGCCGTCCGGCCGGGCACAGCCAGCCACTCTTCCCCCGCCCTTGTGCTCCGCCCGGTGGCCAGGCTTTGCTTCGTCGTCCGGCTCGACACAGCCTGGTGTTTTTACCTCCTTGATTCACGGACCGGAGCTGTCTCCCGTTTGGTGAATCCTTTCCCATTGGCAGTGGTACAGATCCAGAGGTGATCTTGCATGGACCAGAGGTGGTGTGTTTTCAGGACGCTACTACATAGAATCACGGTAATAGCGTATTACGCTGCCTTAACTTACCTTATGTTGGGGAGATTATTGGGACGTATGACTAATATTACCAATTATATGTACATGATCAGAGCAGACAGCAAGATAGGGACTCGCACTTCTCTGCCCTCTGTCTCTACAATCGCGATCTGCCCGCTTTTCCTCTCTCACCCTCTTTGGGTATTTTACTTCGTCCTTGCCTTCTCTTTATTGCCTTTTTCTCTCCCACTCCTTCTTTTCCCTCTTTGTTTGATTGCAGTCATTCTGTTCTCTTCTTTCTCCTGCCTCCCCTCTCGCGCTTTTCTTTTCCTCCTACTTTATTCCTCTCTTTCTCCCTCTCTCACTGCCACACGGGCCTGTGCCTCCTTGAAGGGCCCTGCTTGACACACGGCTCTGACGGTTGCAACACACAAAAACCTCCTCCTTTCAGTGGAAAAGACTAAGGTTTTGTTCCTGAAGCAGAGGGGGGGTCTCAAATCTATGATTTCGCTTTTATTTTTTGCAAGCTTAAGATAGTCAGCGGGGTGGGGTGATACCGGCCTCCTAAAAACGGGCCCTGAAATGATAGCTCTGTTCTGTGGCCGAGGCCTCCTGATTTGCATGAAAACGCCTTGTGGGTTTTAATGAGTGTCTGGGCTCGCGGGCCTCAGCCCTGGAAACCCCACAGTGCCCATACATCTTGTAAGGAGAGATTAAGCTAATGGCAATGTAAATGACAATGCCATTTATTTATCTGTTTTCAAAACCAACACATTAAAATACAAATTTTGACATTTACAATGCCAATAGCTCAAACCTTTCCAAAGGCGAAACCATTGCATTGTAAATGCTTGTTCAAGTATCAGTCATTTGCACCCAATTTTTTTCTTCAAATCACAGTACCGACCAGGAAACACAGCAGGCAGTAAATTGTAGCACATCGAAAAACATAAATGAAAGACAAATTAATCAAGTACTGGCAAAGCCAATAGGTCTATGCTATGAGCATGGATGGTCGGTAGAGAGCATGGGGTGGGTAATAGGGAGAGAATGGGGAGGGGTAATGGGAGGCGGGTGGCCGTGGGTGATTGGACCATTAAAAAAAGCATTTTGAAGTAGCCAGTGGGAGGGGAAGAAGGAACAGGATGGAGGCAGGCGGGGGAAGGTAAAAAAAAACACTATCATGCACCCAACATTGACTGCATCATGTAGATTTCTTTAAATAAAAGAAATAGCACCTGAATCACAATGCGAGCAGTGGACGGCCAGTAGAGAAACACTAATTAAGATTAATCTGCTCTTGGCCAGATTTTCCCCCTGGGTTTTCCTGCTCACTGTTCTTCCCGCTAACAGCAGACACCACCTGAACACAACTCTCATGCGCCATGTTTAACATACACTCACTTTGCAAACACATCACCAAGATTTGGTACCTTATCTCCACCCTCACAAGTGATATTCTCTTTTTCAATGAGACTTGGCTCAACCCGACTTTCGTGCCAATATTTCCACCGCATTACCCAAAGGATACAAGATCTTCTGCCACGACTGCAACAACAAGCCTGCCGGAGGGATCACCAGCATTCACAGGGAATTCATCCAATGCATCACCACAAATGATGACATCACCCCAGTTATAGAACACCTCAACTTCCGACTCCAAACAGACAGCAAAACCTCCATCAGAGGCACCCTTACCTAGCATCCTCCAAGACCATGTCCAGCCTTCTGCAACTTCATCGCCAACTTCATCACCCCCACGCCTTAGAATCCAACAACCACATTTTACTTAGTGTAGTAATCACTCCAAGCTGGTTGAGATGTTTTAGGAGTATTTATTGTAGATCAATAGTACAGCCCCACCAGGAGCAGCCAGCATGCTGCTCAGCCCATTTCCAACTGTGGTTTCCAGACACCAACATTCCATATTGCATCATCTCTACAGGGTTCCACTGGTGAAGCAGTGGATGTCATGAACTGCACTATAGCGAAAATCCAACATATCCTCCTTTCTTCCAGAAGGAAAACAGAAAAGAGAAATATAGAATCAGATGTAGAAGCTAGAAGAACAAAATAGAGGGGAGAGTACCGGGAAGAAACAGGGCAGAGGTAGAGAGAAAGAAAACAACCAAGAAACTTGAAGAAACAAATAAACATAGCCTGTTTCTCATCCTCCTTTCTATAAATGAAAAATGAAAAAAAAAATAGGAGAAACTACCAATGACTACCCCCTGCCCACCTACTGGCCAAACAGGTATGCAAGAAGGCAGGTAGGAGCAAGAAGAAACAAGAGGACAGAGAAGAAGAGAAATACACAAGATAACTCATACTTCTCCATAATATAGTAAATGTAAATGTAAATGTGTTGTATTTGTATAGCGCGAACAGTAACCCGGCGGCATCCCGGCGCTTGTACTCCTACCACAAGGGAACCCCTCCTGGCTTTTCCTTGTGAGGTGTCCACTCCTGGGCATCCCATGGTGAAACCAGGCATCCCTTGTGCATCGGGGGCCGTTGTGGAGACTAAGCAAGCTATTGCCCAGAGTTGCAGCGTGGGGCCCATGCTTAGATTCGGCACTGAGGCGAGACTATCCGGTCAGAGGAATTTAAGCCCGATCCCGCCAAGGCGGGAATCGAACCCTGGTCGCTGGCCAGCGTTCTGCAACAAGGTCTGCCGCTCTAACCATTGAGCCACACTTCTCCAAATATTAGGATAATAAAATATAAATGGCACTGGGTTGAACGAATTACAACAAAACAAGAAGCGTAACATTGAAAATAAACATAACACCCAGTGTAATGAAACCCTGCACTATAGTAATGGGACAGAGACCCAAACTGTATACCCAGACTGGCTAAAAACTAGTGTGTGTAGGGGCAAACTTAAGAGGGGTCTATACATAGTGCACAGTCACAATAAGTAGTGAAGGTTTATGTAAATGTAATCTGTACAAGGTTGCACCTCGACTGGAGGTCAATAGGTATGCACATGAGAATGGGAGAAACACAACAGGCACACCTCACAGAGAGGTCAGACACACCTCACAGAGAAGTCAAGAGACATTGTGCATAGGAAATGCAGAACTACAGTTAACGCATCACACCTCATGTATACTTGAGGAAAAAAAACTGTGTGCACTGTAATAATGGGCATAGAACCATAAAACACACCCTGTAACAAAACAAGAAATGCCGACCTTGTGTGGAGGTCTGTTGACGTGCACTGTAGCGATGTGGAAGACCCCTGCTTTAGAACCTATGTGGGGTAAATATATTTCTGAAAACTGTAGTAATGGGAACAAGACCCACACTGCACACCCCCTGTTGTTTAGTGGTATACGAGAATACTGGACCTGAAACCAAAACTGAGTCAAGATTTGAAATAAAATGACTGTGGTCAGGCAGAACAAATATGTAAAAAACCCAAATATAAGGGTAGGAACCCATGACTTATCCCTTAGACCTGTAAACATTTCACCCAATAATCGCACTGTGGAAACAGCACAACAGTACTTACATGAAATACAAATGGTGAATAAGCAGTAAGCCCATAAAAGCAGACTTCATTGCAAAATAAAGGTATCATAACTGCAACATAACATGTGTACAATGTCTCATTGGTCACTAACGGATTTGGAGTCCACAGGCCAAAACACAGAAAATCCAAACGTGTTGTGCCGAGTCATGAGAGATGAGTTGAAGATAGGAAGAACACTTGGCAACCATGACTGTGCACTGTGGTAAAACAAGCAGATGTGCACCAAAAATAAAGAAAGTACCTCCAAAAACTTGCAAGTCGTCAAAATGAAGACACCAGGCAAACCGAAAAGGAAATCTTGACAAGATGACATGACGTCGCCGAACACCGTGAAGTACTTCCAAACTATGCTAAGAAAGACGTGGTTGGCAAAGTACACTTCGGACAATAGAAGGATGCGGCTCGATAATGCAGGTGCTGCTTCCAAACGCAAGATGGAGGCACGTTCCCCATGCTGAGCTAAAAGGCTCACAGTACGGTAGTGCTCCTCACAACATCTTCTACAAAGAAGGAACATGCGTCACAGAGGAACATGACTGACAATGCAGGACCGCAAAAAAAAAAACAGGTAGGCGAGACTAGAGAGCACGCAGATAGAGGTTCGCGCTGGCGTTTAAAGAAAAAAAACCACATAGCGGTTGAACAAGGATCTTTGCTCAAACTATCCCAGCAATAACAGACAAAGATGTCTCACCAACTCCAGTTTCCACATCATAAATGACTGAGTGCACAATAAAGTTGAGTGGGCAATTTGTAGAGTTGCCTCGTGAGTAAAACGCAGGATGCCTTGGCTGAAGCAGTTAAATTACCTTGTAGGGACAGCAGAAACTGATCTTTTGAGAGTTGAAGAGACACTGTTACTCACTTCATATCCCCACTGCTAGCGTAGTCCGAGAGTTGAAGTATGTCCACTAGCCTCTGGCACTGTGAAAATAGTCAAAACAGCTTCTGTGCAAGCGCACTTCGAATTACACTCGGTAGTGTGAGGTTGCTTGGCTGGAAGCAGAGAACATGTAGATGCAACACTAACTGTGTGCAGACGTAAACTTGTTCCAAACGAAATTGAACGTGTGAGACTGAATCCCACTCCGCACAGGAAACACAACTTCAGGAAGTCCATTCAGGCAGTCCAATTACCTTGTTGTTGAGACGCTGTAGAGACAGCATGTATAGACTTGAGCTCCAGTTAAAACAGACGCTGTAGGGACAACAGGAACAGAGTTCTTGAGACACTGTAGGGATAACAGGATCCGAGTTCTTGAGACGCTGTAGGGACAGCAAGAACAGACCTTTTGAGATGCTGTAGGGACAGCATGAACAGAGTTTTTGAGACGCTGTAGGAACAGCAGGCAGAAACTTGAGCTGCGTAGGGACTGGAACTGGCCCTTTTGCGTAGCGGGTGACCGATGTGAGGTCACTGGTGTGGCTGAGGTGTGCCAGTAGTTGAGTGAGTGCAGCTCGACAGGAGGATCCCCATTTAAAATAGAAGGCCTGTAGATGTAGCACACGCAGATTTTTTGCTTCTCCTCGTCGCCATAAAAATGTAGTAATCACTCCAAGCTGGTTGAGATGTTTTAGGAGTATTTATTGTAGCCCCACCAGGAGCAGCTAGCATTCTGCTCAGCCCATTTCTAACTGTGGTTTCCAGACACCAACATTCCATATTACATCATCTCTACAGGATTCCACTGGTGGAGCAGTGGATGACATGAACAGCACTATAGCTAAGATACAACAAACTTCTATCTAAACGACCACAATGACCTCAACACTACCAACCTCCCTGACAGCATTAACAACATTGGACACACCCAACTCGTCCACGACCCCACGCGCAACGCAGGCCACACACTAGACCCCCTCTTCACCTCCAGGGACATCATAAGGTACAGTCCCACTACAAAACCTACCTGTACTGACCACTTCATTGTCCTCTTCAACATCCCCAGCTCATGGAACTCGGCCCCCAGTCAGCTCAATGCCCCTCTACCGCAGCTGGAGCAAAGTCTGAAGGACACATGGGTCAATGCCCTCAACACCACCTACCTCATCTCCTCCAACATCCTAGACCAGGATGTTAGAAACATCAACATTTGGATCACTAATTACACTGACAGCATTGCTCCTATCAGCAATAACACCCACAGAAGGTCCACCAAGCAGGCGAGTTGGTTCACACAGTGAAGACCTCAGACCCACTAAACGACACTGGAAACAACTGAAAAGGAGATGGCGCACCAGTAAGAACATGACCAACAAGACCACCTCCAAGGCAGCCCTCAACCTCTACCACATATAGTTGAAGTAGAGAGAATTGAAGAAAAAGGCTATAACCTCATGCATCAAATCAAGGTCCAATAACAGCAAAGAACTCTTCAACATAGTCAAAGAATTATCCAACCACTCAGCTGCAACAAACAACATTACCGCCTCAAAGGAACTCTTCGACAACCTTGCAAACTTCTTCCAACACAAGATCGCCAACATCTACAGAAACTTCAAACCCTAGCCCAAGGTCACCAACTTCTTCAAGCAACACAATGACCCTGCTACCACCATAGACATCTGACTTACCAAATAAAGTCAGTTCACCTCACTGGACACTGCCTCATCATGAACTCAGTCCACTGAGGGGCCCCATCTGAACCTGCCTTTACCACATCTTTAACCTAGGCGAAGCCAGATTCAGTCACACACTCACCACCTTGTTCAACACCTCAGTTTCCATGACCACCTTCCCTGAGGACTGGAAACACAATTAAGTCAACAATCTACCAAATAAACCATCAGCAGACCCTAGCGAACTCAACAACTACCGACCAATCTCCAAGCTCTGGGCCAAAGTATTAGAAAAAGCCATCGACCAACAACTCTCCTCAAATCTGGAATGGAACCTCCTACTTGACTCCTCCCAAACTGGATTCCACGGCAGCTACAGCACTGAGACAGCCCTCATATCGGTTCCCGGCAACATCCAAGCCCAGCTTGAGGAGAGACTGCGAGGCTCTGATCCTAGACCTCCCGGCAGCCTTCGATATGACCTCCCACGATACACTCATTACAGGGCTGCACAATATAGACATCCAAGGAGCTGCTCTCAGATGGGTCACCTCTTCCTCTCTGGAAGAACACAAAAAGCCTGCCTTCCCCCTTTCACCTCTAAACCCAGGGAAATCATCTGTAGAGTACCCCAAGAATCCTTGCTCAGTCCCACCCTCTTCAAAACTTATATGACACCTCTGACCAGCATCATCAAAACCCACGGACTCAACATCCTCTACCACGCCGATGACACACAACTCATCCTCTTCCTCTCCGAAGACAACTTCAACTTCTGCATGACAGATGTCACTATCTGGATGAAGGACAACTGCCTGAAGTTCAACATGGACAAGACGGAGGCACTAGTCTTTGGAAACAAATACTCCCCATGGGACACATCCTGGTGGACCTCAAAACTCAGAGCTACTCCTACCCCCACTGACCACGCAAGGAACCTAGGCTTCATTCTGGACAACAAGCCTACCATGACAACTCGGATCAACTCTGTCTCCTCCTTCTCTTCCTTCTCTTCCTTCATTCTTCTCTTCCTTCTCTTCCTTCATGCTCTGTAAGATATTCAAATGGCTAAGCCAAAGCTCAAGACACACCATCATCCATGCCCTCATTTCCATCTGACTGAACTCCGGCAATGCTCTCTACACAGGGATCGCAACTCACCTCCAATGACGACTACCGACCATACAGAAAGCTTACCTCTGACTCATCCTGGATCTCCCTAGACGAACCCACATCACATCCTACCAAAGGGAACTCAACTGGTTCCCTGTACAGAAAGGAAGCCAGTTCAAGTGCCTGACCCACGCATATAAGCCCCAACACAACTGCGAACCGGTCTACTTGAACCACCACCTAAACTTTTATCAGCCCACCAGACACCTCAACTCTGCTTCCCTTTCTCTAACCCCCACCCCCTGCATCCAACGTAGCAGTTGCAAAGGTTGCTCCTTCTCAAAGACATGGAACAAGCTCCTCTTTCATCTCCAGACCTCCCTATCTCTTCCAGAGTTCCGAATGTACCTGTAGACCTGGCTATTCGGCTAATCAACTGGACCCTGCCTTCCCCTGAATACCCTTATGGGTGACAAGAAGAGCTCTACAAATCTTCTGAGTGATTGAATGATTAGTCCATGAGTCACCATAAGAAAAGGAAGTGATGCATGACAGCGATTCCCAAAGGCTGCAAAGAAGAGTGACAAAGCTGCAAACAAATGCTAAACAAAGTGCAGGTTCCACGGCCATTATATAACACAAGAGCCTTGCAAGTGGCATGATAGGTCACAGTTGTAATACCTTCTTATTTACCCAGGGGTGAGTGACTAGATCTATAGATTAGACTCCATCTCTTAGTCCGAAACAACATTAGTTCCTAGGCACAGCATAGTACTGGTCATAGGGCTCGCAGAGGATATGTAGCTTGATCTAAATTTGGTGCACCAGTAAAGGAAATAGGCAGGGTAATCCTCACAACAGCTCTCAAGAATACAGTTTAATCCCTTTAATTTCTGCTCACCATGGTGTGCAAGGTCTGTTCACCTTTCAGGGAGGGTGGAAGTGTCCCGTCCAGTGAGAGATGCAATGCATCCCTGAACTAGAGCCTTGATCTACATTCAGAGCCACTAAGGCCAGATCCAGATGTGGATGAATGCAAGATCCCTGTGGGCAGCTGCCCCAATGTAAATATATTGATATCCCCTTAGAAGGTGAGATGGTCTGTTCCGGGCTTGTTTGTAAGCAGACCCACTGCAATTATGC
Organism: Lissotriton vulgaris; assembly: GCF_964263255.1. NCBI lineage: Eukaryota > Metazoa > Chordata > Amphibia > Caudata > Salamandridae > Lissotriton > Lissotriton vulgaris. Next base: position 339,299,399 of record NC_141697.1, read on the forward strand.
AATTTACAGCAGTTGCCACATAATCCATCATCTGATGCATAATTTGCAATTTTTTTTACCAAATTCCTTTTTTTAGGTTAAATGGATCATTACATAATTCAGTAATAATGTAACTTGATGTGCTGCACAATTTGTCTTTTCTTTTTATTTTGTTAATCCTGCTGCGTAATTTGTTCCTTTACTTTCACATAATTTTAATGGCCCAGCCTGTAACGCCCCAACTTCTCACACACGCACACTCAATCAATCACTTGGGAGGCTTGATTTTAAAAGTATGATGAGCTCCTGGGCAGTAAGAGGCAGTGCTATATAAAGTTTGGAGGTAGTGCTGTTCTGAGGTCAAGCCAACATTTATAGAGCTTAGGTAGGTGAACTCTTCCTATGGTGGGATATTCTGGTCAGCGCCAATGGCACATGACGGGCACTGTAATACAAAAGCTGCTAGAAGTGAGGAACTAGGGTATACACTGGGAAGCAATCTTAAATACTGTGGCTAACCCCAAGAATCTACTGTTTCATAGTATGTCACACATAATAATTGTTTATATATGAAGAGCAACAAGTGTACTCCTGCACTTCTGCTTTTTGCAGGTGTGTTAAAATAGGTGTGCATATGAGGCAAATGCATCAGTCAAAGCCAAAAATGACTGCTCAGCACTGTCAATCAGTGCCTTCCTGTAGCTAGGCAACAAGCAGCAAGTTGTTGAGGCCCTCCCTGCCCACTCCACGTCAACAGGGCATCCAGTCTGGCACAAACTGGATACCACTTTGTATAGAGTCCAAACGTGTCATTCATTTGCACTTTCTTGTGTTGAGGATTGAGACGATATTACCCCCTCTTGGGCCCTAAGTCGCTTTCTCAAGGACTATCCACTGGAGCCTTTACTATGTTTATATTGCCCACTTCCCCTGAGGATATTGCTAATCTCTACCCTTACCCCCCAGGTGCCCACCCCCGTATCACAGTCCTGAGGAAGACCCATACGTAAGGTGTTAATGAACCTACATTTGTTCAGGGTCAAAACGTCAACTCTCTTTGAGCAGCATAAAATCAACAGAGATTGTTCTGTGTTTTTATCGGCAAGCATGGCTATAATAATTAATACAGAATCTTGTGAACTTGTGGCAAAATAACGAGCCATTGTTTGATGTTAACCACAAATAAGTGTTTTGCACAATAATCGCACCCTTCCGTACCACTTCATCCTCACTCAAATCACTGTACTTTTCCTACAACCCCTTTTCTCTTCCCTTTTCCAGGCACTTGTTTTTGTACAACATTTTAAGATATTGCCAATATATATTATAATGGGATGGTGTGATTAAATAACACTGTTCCATCACTCACTCAACGTGGTCCTTTTTCATTTGTTTTTCTGCTAATGTATATTTATTTGTGTGTTGTTGAAATATTGCTTACAGGGACCACCTTATATGGTACTGTTCATTACCCAGATCCCAGTACTTTTGGGTTTACCCTTATATGTAACGGTAGGTTATCTTCTTAAGCAAAAGGATTTTTATTTACAGTTCAAAGTTCAGTTTACATCCCTGATCAGTATCAGAGCCAACTTCTTCAATGACACGCTGCAAGATTTCGATTCGAAATGCTGCAATCTTCTGAGGCGGTGGTTGATTTCCAAAGGTTGGAAACGTGAGATCTTCCAGAATCAAACTCCATAAGCCACTCAGTCTCGGTGGATATGGTAAGGACAATGTTAGAATTCCATTAGACTCTACTCCAGGAACTCTCAACTAGATCTCACTTATCAGTATTAACGTCTCCGATCTCACTCTCCCCAGCATTTGTACCAAGGTAAGTTTGGTAACCTACTACATGCGCTCCCTGCACGAGGTAAGCTGGTGCAGTGGTGCATGCAGTGAATTGAGAATTCTAACTTGAGTATTCTAAACGGAATGTGATTTGAATGTGGAGCATTAGCCTAGCTGTAGGTGGTTATGCTCCTGGTGCTGTTACATAGTTCTACAATAAAAGTACAATGGAACATCCAGATTGTTTGTCTTCATTGAAGCCGCCATACCACAATTTGGCTGCGAGGAGGCGTATCTCTGGCATGGTACTCTTGCCCTACATTATCTCCTCATGCTCCCCTGAGCTTGTTCTATCTCACTTTGATCGGATTCAGTGATTCAGATATGGGAGCAGGATCTCTCTCAGGTGCAAGTCTCAAGTTTTGCCTTCTCTGTCTCACTGGCCATGCTTCTCTTGCAACCGTTGTTTTCTTAGGCACCACATGACCACTTTCCACAACAGTCTCTTCAGCTGAGTCAATCTCTATACTACTCGCAAAGTTACAGTCACCCTCAGAGTCTTTACCTGAGCCCTGTGCAGCCTGACCTCCCTCATCTCGACTTGGTGGGTATCCAGCCTCTTCAGGAACACCCACAGCTTGGCTTGTCCTCTCCAGTGGTCTGGCAACCACAGCTAGAATCACTCCTATGAGAGGAGCGGTTTCTTCTGAGGGTCCTGAGACTCATCAGGTGTGTGAGTCATGTATCCAATTTGGCAGACCTCCACACTTCACAGCAGTATTCGTCACCAAGATCACCTGACATGGACCTTGCCACAGTGAATCAAGACAATTCTTCCTCACATGCATTGGGAGCAGGACCCAATCTCCCGGACCCAGGTAATGGCAGAGGTCCTTTGAGGTCGGTGCAGTTGCAGCTTCAACCTTGTATGACTCAGAATGCAACCACATCAGTCAATCCTTAGCAGTAGTCAAGAACCAAATCATTGGTGATGCTAATTAATGCTGTGGATGCCACTGCAGATAAGCGCATCGCCCTCCCCATGAGTATTTGATGAGGGGATAGCCCAGTCCTCCTGTCTGTAATGCTGTGCAAACTCATAAAAACCAAAGGCAATGCTTCAGAGATGTCGAAGAACACACTTTTGCCATTCTCATCTTTAAAGTCCCATTAGCCTGTTTCACCATTCCTGACGCTTCAGGCCTGTAACTACAGTGCAGTCTCTGATCAACATTTAAGGCAGTGCACAACAGCTTTATGATCTCACTATGGAAGTGAGTTCCTTTGTCCGACTCCAATTTAGTTGGAAACTGGAAGCGCGGGATAGGTTTCCTTCAGCAGTAACTTTGCTACTGTGAGGCTATCATACAAGTTGGATAAGCTTCCACCCACCGTGAAAAGATGCACACAACAACCAGACTGTATCTCAAACCGTTATACAGGCATCTTGACAAAGTCTAACTGGATTTGGTTGAAAGGATCCCCTGACCTTCCAATGTGACTCAAAGCAGCCAGAGTTTTCTTTCCAGCATTCATCTGTTGACATGTGACAAATCTATGGCACACTGCATCAGCAATCACATGGAATCTCGGTTTGAACCATGTTTGCCTGAACAATCTCACGATTGCATCTCTCCCTATGCAAACTGTTCTATTAATCTGTCTCAACCAACCTGTTCCTGATCTGACGCTTCTCCCTGCAGAAGCCTTACCTCATCCCAGATATCTGCTATGGCTAGCATCATGCAGAGCTTGGTGCTCTCTGTGCTCTCGCCAGATTGTTCTTCATTAAAGATACATGCATGATTGCACAAAAGCGGGCGACTTTGTCCGCATATCAATTGCCTACAGTCACAAAGTCTTCTGGATCCATTGTCGGCAGTAGACAACCATCTCCGGGGTCAGGTTGTATTGGGGCATTCACAGAATCTCTGCATTTGGCTTGATTTGTATACGGACTGCATCAACTCATTGAATCAGCCCTATCTCTTCTCCTGTGAAGTCCCACACCACTGGAGAGACAGTGTCCCTCAAATCCAGCGGCATGTCTCCCACCGTCAGTATGGGAAACATGTCTACACAGTGGTTCTGATTTGCCAATTTGAAAGCAATGTCATTATCATTAGTCTGTAGTTCAATTCCTTTTTGTGTACAATATATGGTAAAGTTCAGTTTACATAAAAAATCACGCCCTAACAAACAGAATGGACTTGAATTGCACACAACAGATTGGTGCATATCATTGAAAGGTTCCTATTTTCACTGGTACCTCGTCTTTCAACAGGTTTGTCTCCTACAACTTAGGTTTGGGACTACTGCAGATCTCACAGTAGAATGGGTAGCACCAGTATCAATCAAGAATGTAATAGGATGACCGCCTACATCTGCCTCCACACACAGTCCACTCTGGTCTACCTTGAAGACTGCTCCATGGGTACAGTCTTCCTCCCCCCTCAGGCACCGCCATTGTGACAGATCCTGATCGAGTCCGCCCAATGCTTCAATAAAGGGCATTTGGTGGTACGCTCAATTACTCTGCGGAACACTCAGAGGTTGTGGCACTTGCGCTAACCGGTTTTGACCTCCCCCATTGTAGGACCTTGGCCTTGTCACTGTGTTTATCGCATCTGGCACTTGCACTAGCTCTCCGTCTTGCATCTGGATTGCTGAATTCAATCAACACTCACAGTTCCAATGCCCGATTTTATGGCAAAAAACTGTTGTTTTCTTTAGCATGGCAATGTCTATACCTGTTTATGGCCCTATAGGGACACCTCTCCCTTTTCCCTGACCAGAGTTATTCAGAACATTCTGAACCCCTCCTTGATGATACCCTTGTTTCAGACCCATTTTTCCACCATGTGTCTGCGCCTGATCTACTCTTTAAGCATTCCTCATTTAAACCAGCATCAATTTGTCCTTAAATCTCCTATGTTTGGATTCCACCTCATCACTGCAATACCTCGCATACTGTAAAATTTCATCCACTGACTTGTTTTGCCAGCAGATCAAATGTTGCTGGATCATAAAGCTAATTTGTGGTCTCACCCCCTTCACAAATTTGGAAACAAAATGTCCCATGTCTTATGGCTCGAGAGTATCAGTCCACTGTATTGCTTGAAGGCTTGCAAAAGCTATTCATAATAGGCATATACTGATTCTTTAGGTTCCTGGGCTGTTCAATCTATTTTAACCCAATTGATATCTTGGGGCGTTATTTTGGACTGTAACCATGCAATCTCCCGTTCAAACTTATTCATAACCAAAGGTGAAAGCTAGTGAGTTATAGGATCTCTCTCTGGTTCAACAGAAGGCCAATCAATGGCAATTTTACAAGCAGACCATAAAACACTAGGAACCACAATGTCAAACAACGTGTTCAGATCAATCCATAACACCTTTGAAATCTTTATAAAGCAATGAATTTGCTTGTACCATTCAGCAGGCTTCTCCCTCAATCAAGGAAAATCATTTGTGAAGGCGGATAAATCACCCTTGCTCCAAGGAACATGCACATACCCTCCACTAGGCACTTCTCGCAGTGGATACGGCTCAACTCCCACTGTTCCTACTCCTGGAGGAGGCGTTTCCCCCATTACCTTCCTAATGCTCTTTTTCTTTGACCACCTTTCCTCCCATTTGTATTGTAAGGGACATTTATAAAGCGCGCTGACACCATGGGTTTCCTGGCGCTGGCAGACTGCTGGGGGGGGACTGGGAGGAATTAGCCAGATTGAGGGAAGAGCCAAGTTTTTAGGGATTTACGGAAGAGGGTAAGGGAATTGGAGGTTTTGAGAGAGATGGGGAAAGAATTCCAAAGTTTGGGGGCCAGAAATGCAAATCTCCGGCCTCCAGATCTGCAGAGTTTGACAGGGGGAGTGAGTAAGAGGTGCAGATGAGAGGATCTCAGGTTCCGAGAGGGGCTATAAGTCCTGATGAGAGATTTCAAAAAGACAGGACAGGAACCAGATAAGGATTTAAAGGTGAGGCAGCCGATCTTAAAGGCTGCCCTCGAGGTGACGGGGAGCCAATGCAGTTTTTGAAGGAGGGGTTTGGCGGATTGCCATTTCGGACTCCCAAAGGCCAATCTCGCCGCTTGATTCTGAACGAATTGTAGTCTGCAAAGAGATGTTTTGGGCAGACCATGATAGATAGCATTCGAAAAATCTAAGCGGGAGAGGACGAGGGCCATGATTACTTGCAGGAGAGCTTCAGGGGTGAGGAGATAAGCCACCTTCCTGATCCTGCGCAGCTGGAACATGCAGGAGGAGACAACTGTCCCCACCTGAGGCCCGAGGGAGAGACCGGAGTCAATAGTGATCCCAAGGCTTTTTACCGAGGCCACAGGGGTGGGGGGGAGGCCAAGTTCTGCCGGCCAAAAATGCGGACCCCAGTGGGTAGAGCTCTTACCCGGGAGGAGAAGCTCCGTCTTTCCGGGATTCAGCTTAAGCTGATTTTGGCACATCCACGATAGAATGTGAGACATAACTGCCTGAAATTTGGGAATAGCAGAGGGGGAATCAAGAGGGAAAATGAGTTGCAGGTCGTCCGCGTAATTGAAGACGGTGACGTCCCACTGCCTCAAGGAAAAAAGAAGGGGTCGAAGATAAAGATTGAAAAGAAGGGGGGATAGAGAGGAGCCCTGAGGGACCCCACAGGGCAAGTGCTCCCGAGGAGCTCTGAAAGTGCCCAGGCTGAGGGTCTGAGACCTCCCGGTCAGGAAGGATTTGACCCATGCCAACGCCAGGCCCTGGATGCCAGCTTGCTCGACACGGTGGAGAAGGATGTTGTGGTCCACCGTGTCGAAGGCAGCCGACAGATCTAATAAAACCAGAGCCTGGGGGGTACCCTTGTCGGCACCGTCTCTCAAGGCATCCAGCACGGCCAAGATGACAGTCTCCGTAGAGTGGCCGGGTCTGAAGCCGGCCTGGTTAGTCTCAAGAAAGGTGGAGTTCTCAATAAACTGTGAGAGGCGGGTGGTGACATGGGCTTCCAAAATTTTGGAGAAAAAAGGCAGGAGAGAGATAGGGCGGTAATTCGCCAGGACGGCGGGATCAGCCCCAGGCTTCTTCAGTAGAGGCACCAACACGGCCTCCTTGAAGGAACGGGGTACCGTACCGGACGTCAGAGAAGCATTCAGCAGGGGAAGGATACAATCAGGTAAAGAGTGGCAGATATTTCGTAATATGATGGGGGGACAACAGTCATCTGGGGATCCAGATTTAACGCGGGTGGCCAGTGTGGCCAAGGTGGCAGGGTCTATGAGCGGGAAGAGAGTAAAAGAAAGAGCATTATGGGGGGGAGAGGCAGAGCCAGCACCAGGGGGGATAGTCGGAATGGTATCCTTGATTGAGGCAATTTTTTGAACAAAGAAAGTGCTCAGCGTGTTACATGATTCTTGTGTGGAAGCCTGAGTCGGAAGTGTCCTAGGATCGGAGGTAAATTCATTGAGGATTTTAAAACTCTCCTTGGACTTGCAGGGAGCAGATAAAATTTTGTCTGAGGCATAAGCTTTTTTGGCGGCGGAAATGGCTATTTTGTACTTATTCCGTGCAGCCACATATGCACTTCTGCTAGATAAGCAGTAGTCTCTCCTCCACCTGCGTTCGAGTCGGCGGAGTTCTAACTGCAAAGTCTTAAGGTGAGGGGTAAACCATTTATGGGAATGACAGTGTCGGGATCGGGGAAACTTGGTTAAAGGTGCGAAAGTATCGCTGGCTATAGTGAGCCAGTCAGAGACTTGTCCCTGAAGCTCGTCGGTACTTGAGTCTGTGGGAAACAAGGGACGGGTAAGAGAGAGATGAGATAAGAGTTTGGAGGAGTCGGCGACTCTCCACTTGCGTGCGGTGCCATCCTCCTGCAGTGGGGTCCTGATCTGGCCAACGGCCGAAAAGGTGGTGTCAATTAGGGAATGATCGGACCACACACAAGGTGTTATAAGTGGGCTGGAGGACTTGACCCCGTGAACCCAAATGTGGTCAAGAATATGGCCCCCGCTATGAGTGGCAGACCTGACTAGTTGTGTAAAATCCAAGCTCGAAAGGGCCTCGAACAGTTCGATGGCATGGGGGCCTGCATCCTCATTCTGGAACCAGTAATTAAAATCCCCGATAATGATAGTACGGGGGGAAGAGGTGGCAAGGTTGGTTAACTGTTCAGTAAAGGAGGAAGGGAAGGAAGGCATGGGGTAGGGGGGACGGTAGAGTACCATAAGGGTAACTGCGCCTACCTCGGTCCCAAGACGGAGGACCAGATTATCCACGTCGGGGAGGGTCATATTGGCAGAGGCAATGATCTTAAGATTCTTCCGTATTACCGCTGCCACCCCTCCACCGGAGCGGCCTCCAGGGCGGTTGGTGTTCAGCAGAAAGTAGTCAGGAGGTAGTGCAGCAAGGATGTTGGGGAGGGAGTCGTCAGTGAGCCAGGTCTCAGATAGTAAAAGGACCTCTGGCTTCTCTGTCATAAGAAGATGGAAAATATCGGCTTGATGCCTGACCATGGAGCGAGTGTTGAGGTATAATACCCGAAGCTGCGACTCGGCAGGGACAGGAAGGGTGGGAAAATGACGACGGTCCAGCAAAGGGGAAGAGTGACCTGGGATCCCCAGTGAGGAGATCCTGGTCCAGGTCTCGAGAGGTAGAGGGCAAGCAAAGGTTTGTAGTCTCATTAGAGTGGAGTGGGAATAAGAGATGGCAGAAGCAGCGTCCCTGGCCCCTGGGCCCGTCCGGCCGCGGACGGGCGCAGACGGTCTTAACTCTGGCGCAACTCCAGCGCGTCTATGGCGCGCCCGCTGCGCTCGTCCGCTGCGCTGCCGCATGGGGGACGTTTAAATAGGCGAGTGACGAGGGAGGTGGGAGGAGTCAGCAGGGTGGGATGGGAGGGGTAAAAATTGAGTGAATGGCGTCCAGCGCTAGTAGTCAGCGGGACAAAGGGAAGCTGCTCTCAATCAGCAGAGAAAAAGGTATTTAAAACGAAATCACAGCGCCCAGCGCGCGCAAGCCCTCTGCCACAGGGCTGCTCGACTGCACAGGAGTGCAAAGGGGCGGAGCCTAAATAGGCGAGTGACGAGGGAGGTGGGAGGAGTCAGCAGGGTGGGATGGGAGGGGTAAACATTGAGTGAATGGCGTCCAGCGCTAGTAGTCAGCGGGACAAAGGGAAGCTGCTCTCAATCAGCAGAGAAAAAGGTATTTAAAACGAAATCACAGCGCCCGGCGCGCGCAAGCCCTCTGCCACAGGGCTGCATTTGTCAAGCATGATCCAAGTGCGTACCCCTATGATCAGCTCTCGAATGTGGGTTTTCAAACCTGCTGCTCTTTTCTCTTCCAGTTTCTGATCACTGTAGTTCAACCTATGGTTTCCCTGTAGCATTTAGACTGATGTACATCATATTTTTTAGCCAATTCTGTAAATTGCTCAAGTGCTCATCTCGCCCTACGCATGACATCCTTCATCACAAACAATAGCTCATCTTGCTCATAAGTCTCTATCCTCTCCAAAGGCAAGTTCCCACTGATTATTTCATCCACCTTAGCCTTCAACCTTACTACATCTAACAACTTTGCCTTTACCACAGCCTTAATCGTGCCCTGATTCGACGTGCTATTCTTTCCTTCTCTATCACTATTCCGATTTCGCAGCCAATTCTCTAAATTTGTGGTCTCTAAGAAATGATGAGTTCCAGAGGCTCCCTGACCTGCACATGATTCTGGTGCTCTTCCTTTGGGTCCTCTGACTGGAGCTTCCCAGATCTTCAAATCTGAATTTGAGTTCGCTAACCATAAAGATCGTATGGTACTAGACCCAAAGCATATTTTTAAAGGATCTGCCGTTGCTGGCAAAGGGGTACTAGATTCCCCAAGCACCAGAAGAGGATTGTTTCCATTCACAGTCTCTTTCCCTCCTGAGCCTATTCTCTCCTCCAATCTTGACTGTTGCTGACTAAAGCTTTCACTAAGGGGCTAATTATGATTGCGGATTTCCCGCATCCTCCGGGCCGGCGGAAGCCACCGCCGGCCCGGAGGATGCCGGAAAACCGCTGCGGAGCCTCCACAGACCCACCGCCAAATTAGGATGGCTGGTGGGTCTGATATTCTGTCCGCAGCTTTTCCGCCGCAGTCACCTTCCGACCGCGGCGGAAAAGCACTAACATGTCTGGCGGTGTCTATCAGACACCGCCAGGCATATTAGGATGTCTGCAATTCTAGGCTTTTCCACGGCGGCTTTTCCGCGTGGAAATGCATACGTACCTTCACTTCGGGGGCCCGTTGCGGGCCCTCTGGGTGAAGGGGTGGTGGGGGGTGCACATGGGGGGTACCTATGGTACCTCCCTGCATTTGCGTGCACAATGCAGCAGGCACCGCGCGGTGCCTGCCGCTTTGTGCACGCAAATGCTGTGCATGCATTTTTAACATTGCGGCGGGTGCAGCTTGAAGCTGCACCCGCCACAATGTTAAAGATTGAGGATGTGACCGCCACCCTGACGGTCACATCCTAATCTGCACAGAGGGAACGCCGCAGCCCATGCGGACGTTCCCTCATACTCTGGGGTCGCGGATGGACTCAAGTCCGTCCGCGATCCTAATGACCCCCTAAGTTTGGATCGTACACAGAGACTACAGGTCCGATTATGACCGGTAACGTAAGGGCTTCTGGTAACCATAAAGCAGCATTGACTCCACTTGGCTCTGCACTTCCTAAAACAGGTATTCCTGTTCCTTCTACTCCTGTTGAAATCCTTCCCACTATCCCTGCACTAGGGCATGTCTGTGATGTTGACACTCTTTCCCTATTGCCTGCATTCGCCAGTTCTTGCCTTTCTTCCTCTGAATGTGGGTTAGGAGCAGGAAGATGCAACAATAATAACCTGTCCAATAAGCTGCCATCTACATCACTCCCATCATTCTCATTTTCTCCTCCATTCCGATCTTGAGTATTTCTTTCTTTCACCAGCATCGGGTACAACTTATCTCCCTCAATGGTGTCTACTCTCCATGTTTTAAGTTGTGCATCCCACCGCGCATCCTGATATGCCTTCATTGCCTTTTTCATCTTTCCGTGGAACCTCGCCCTGTTCTTTGCATGTGCTGCTTGTATCCACGTATCTAATGCTTCAAACTGTGTTGGTCTAGGCAAAGGTCGTAGCAAAGAGATCACTCCCCTCAACTGATGAACACCTTCAATCGAAATGAGCCATAAGATGGAAATGTCAAATCCCTCTTTATCAGTGATTTCATGCCAATTTTGAAGCCAGTCTATGGTATGGAGTCCTACATTTGTTGCCATATAATGTGCTGCAATCAGTCAAGAACATTCATGCACAGCGACCTTAGCTGGTCACCTGAATCAGTATAATCCACTCCTGTATACAAGGTTTACCACACGATTCCCACAAGTCCCATTCACACAAAGTTCCTTGTCTTAGGTGGAACTGCGGATGACCTCTCTCGACAACTCCTCAAATCTGTGGTCAGATAACCACAATAAATTGCTGTCTTCTACAACATTCAATATATTCCGGGATCTTAGGCCACTTCAGAACTTAAAACTCAAATCTCAACCCTTTTACCACATTCGTCCCGAAACCACATTCCCTCAACTTCCACATAAAATTCGTAGGCATCACACAATCACTTCACTCCCGCAATCTAATACTCGACGCATCCCTATTGATACTCACTCCTCTGTTCGCCGACATTCTCGCCACACCAACAAACTCCATCGGTCTTCGCCAAAGTCTGTCGCTCTCCGTTCTTGATTATTGGGCTCTATTTTGGGGCACTAGGATTCTTGGTCTCTTTTCTAGGTTTTCTGGATTCTCCCCCCGCTTCACGTGATAACCATTCTACTCAGCTAACAAACTGAATGAGCCGCATTCCATGTTCTAGATCCAATTTGAAACCTTGGGTCAATGGTAATTTATATCAGGGTGAAAGCATGGGGGGGAGAGATTGTTAGCAGATTAATCATTTTAGTTTCAATTTACTATGGGCCAGATGTAGGTAAAAGCAGTTTAGCGGGTTCTTAATAGTGATTTTTAGGGAATCGCTATTAAGGACTCGTAAAATGCCATGTAGGTAGGAATTGCACATTCCTTACTTGCGACTCGCAAATTGCGAGTCACAAATAAGGAATGGCTTCCCATTCATTCCTATGGGCCAAGAGGCCCATAGGAATAAATGGTAATTGCAGGTGCAATTTGCGAGTACCCAGTACGTACTCACAAATTGCGCGTGCAATTTCAAGGGTGCAAGTGTTCCAAAAGGACACCCTGTTGCACCCCTGAATTGTGCATGTGTGCACATGTGGCGCACATACATGCCCTAAGGGCATGTATGTGTGCCACATGGCACATTGAAAAAAGTAAAAAAGTGTTTTTAAAGGAAATTGCAACTCACCACCAACTTGAAGTTGGTGATAATTTGCGATTCCTTAAGGCATTATCGCAATTTGTGAATGGTACTAGCATAGCAGTTTGGGAATCGCAAATCCCGATTCGCTAAATGCTTGGCAAAATGAGAAATCGCAAATTTTGCGATTCCTTATTTTGCAAGTAGGTATTTATCTACCTACATAGCACACAGCTAAATAGCGATAGCAAACGCTGATATTCTGCGAATGTCAGCGTTTGCAATCGCTATTTCGCTTGCTACATCTGGCCCTATGAATCTTAAGAATCACAGACTCCCGATTACAATTAGTTGGTTTATCACAATGGTAAGAACAACTGGACATACAGGCACCTTGAAGTGAGGGTGTAGAAATACATCGGAACTAATACAAATACAAATCTACGGATGAAGTTAAGGCGGTGCAACATGCACAAAATGATTAGTTCGAGATTCAGGATACAAAAGATTATTGAGCAGATATCCAGATTCCTCTTCATCGGTCGTTCGTGGGTATAAAGTATTAGTCTGTCCCTACACTAGGTGAGGTGTCACCATGTGAAACCTGTCTAAGAAGTCGCTTTCCATCAGTGGGGTCAAGTAGCAAAAGAGCTACAGGGCTCGTTCTAAGATGTTCTCTCTCAAGGCAAGGCAGAAGTCCCCGAGCACTTTCCCTAGTTATGATAAATCAATACCACAGGTAGTATCCCAGGGTGCTTTGCGAAATCACATTATCCAGTCAGGCCACCTCCTTGTAGGTAACTTTCCATTAGGCAGCGATGCTCCCAAGTCTTGCAAGGTGGCCTCGATTTCCAGGCTTCCTTCAATGAGAAAGTACAGCTGTTCTCCACCATCAGTATCAATACTTAATGTATCCTCTTCTTCCTAAGCCTAATGCCTAAAATAAAGACATTATTTTAACTAACAAGGATGATTCTTCCACCTGCAACAGAAACGTGAGAAATAACAAATCCAACATGCACATAAAATTCAACTATTAAATCAAATTCGAGAGTTTCCAGGGAAAATGTATTTCAGGCCTACAGAAATTGGCCAACATATTAAATAGCCTACAGGCCTTTCGAAATTACATATAAATGAACACTCTTACTGAGCACTTCTATATTAACGCGTTACATAAATATATCAAATATGTAAATAATTGTCAGCAGCATACACGATTTCTGCGTGTTAAGGTATAAAGCTAAACATGTGAATACAGCGTTAATCTCTTCGCGTTTACATAGAAATGTCCCTAATACACAAGAATTCACGTTATTACAGTTCACGTTCTACTGTCTCATGTTAATACAACAAAGGGATATATGCAGATGCGAGCTACTCGTGATTATGATGCACCCCTACAAATGGAAAAGTGAATTTTGCTCTACATCAGTATTGAATCCTCCCTGTCTGCAGCACAAATAGTTAGCAAAACCGCCCTCAACTCATCGGATGCCATTGATATTGATTTAAGGGCAATGGTAATGAAATATAAACCCCCAGAAAATTAAACTGCCCTACCAGGACCACAGCCACCAGTAAGTGAAATCACAATTTACTTCAGCATAACATAACAGAACAGGTGTATTTGTAAAGTGCATGATTACCCATAGGTGTCCTGGCGTTGAATAACAGATGTTTATTGTTACCCAACTCGATGGTACTCATTTTATCGACCTCAGATGGAAGAAAGGCTGAGTGGACCCGCCGGGATTTGAACCTGTGACCATGAGGTTGAACACAGGCCCCTGCAGTGGCAGCTTTAGTCAACTGAGCCACCAGACCCGAATCTAACTGTCATCCTAGCCCCACCCCTAATCCCAAACAGATCAATACAGGGACCTCTGGTCCCTGTCACGTGCCACTCACACGAAATCCCTGGTGGGATATTCGTAAACATTGCTCCCCCTTGGACCCATCGGACCCTTGGACTCTCTGAAGCACCACTGCTGGCACCCACTGAGGTGGGACATGAATGTTATGCAGGAGTGTGGCTATGTGGGGAGAGGCTAGGGCTAAGTGCAGAAAGGTAATGGGTTCTTTCCTGAAGCAGAATGAACCCACCATGGTCCCATTGTCCCTTACAAGCATGTGAAAATTGAGTGTAATGACACTCATCTTGGTGTACAAAATGTAATTTGCAAGGTCAGTAAAACTAATCACGTAACCTCTGATGTGAACTGTACTTTATTAAAAAACATCAATAGTGCTGTTGAGCACGTCATCAGGCTACTCCGGGTAAGCATGGTGAGTGGTAATAAAGTCTGCATGAATAGACCTATATCAACTGTAAAATACTTCATTCAATAACGTAAAAAACTATAGTTACCAATACCCATTAGGTCTGCTACGGAACAGCCACACGTGCGCCACTGCTATAGGAGCCCGTTTCATGAAGATGAGCAGGGCGGGTAGCCTTGCTGCTTGTGCCAAGAAGCATACCTCTAGTCATAGTGAACAAGAGGAAGGATGTGAGGACTTGGCTAGAGCTGCTTACTTTTGAACTGGGCAACAAGATTCGAGTCTCGGCATCAACTCAACATCCTGTAATTCCAGGCAATTCCCCTAATCTCCCTGTAACAAAAAAAACTAGACAAGAGCCAGAAAAGACAGCAAGAGAAACGTAAGTTGGCCTACTGCGCTGTCAGTTTATATTTAAATATACCTCTTTCGTTCACAGACATAAACCCGCCCATTGGCAGGAAATCAGAATAATATTGAGCACTTTCGGCATGTGTAAGGCGCTGTAAAAGAAAGCTGTTGGCAAGAAACCCCTGTGCATAAGGATTAGTACTTAATATTGTATTCCAGTGTTTTCCACTGGAACAGTCAAACCTCCTACAGTGAAAATAGCTGTGATGGAAAGGACTTTTTTAGCATTAAACATTTACATGTCCTACTTTTAAATACCATGTTCCCTGCCTTTATGGGCAATAAAGTCCACAAAGAAGCGACTTATAAACATTTAAAAGGAAGGTTTAGGCCTGTCAAAGGTGGTTATTTTGAACAGGTCCAATTTGCAGGTAAAGCGTGTACAGTAAGGCTACTGGTGGTAGGTCTGCAGTAATGTTTAAATTGGTGCTGCTGTCCACTTGTGAGATTTAACTTACAGGCCCTGGGTACAACTTGGTACCATATACTAGGGACTTATAGGAAAGTTAAATATGCCAATCATGATTATACAAATGTTACCATTTGAAAGGAGGAGCACAAGCACGTTACCACTGATTAGCAAGGGTAAAGTGCATAGAGTTCTATAGCCAGTATAAATAGGGTTCAGCAAAAAGGCATAAAAATGGGGTTCCCTTCCAGAAGGTCAAACGGTTAAAAATGTGAAATACCAATACCAACAAAAACATTAAGAAAGAAAGTGAATCCACATAAAGGTACAAGTTCTGGACATTTGCATACTTGCATGGCTAACCGCAACTCGTTCTGCTCACTTCCCACACCTTGCATGATAGTTACTGCTCGACATTTCTCCACACTTGCACTGTAGGAATACTCAGTAATAAAACCATTTATAGCTCTCAGGATTCTTTTGTGAATGAGATGTTATAGCAAAATCTGTAAAACTGGCTGGTCCAGTGGAGGGTGACTCGCAGATAGAAAGGCTGATGGAGACTCTGGTTTCTTACAACTATGATTGGTTGGATCGCTCTTGTCAGAAGTGGCCACTATAAATCATAACAATTGTTGGGCTGGATTGATGAAGAACGGACTACTAGAAAACATGCTAAATGCCTGCCTAACTATGAAAGGGTGACTCACAGGTGGGTAGCAAGAATGGTCAGTCAACACAGTCAACACAGAATTATCCCCCACTGAATTATATTAACAAGAAGTACCGCAAGCAGGATAAGCAAACAGATTGCAAAATCTGTCATTCACCAACAAACTGTACCCATATTCATGCCAAGGGGGGGTGTAAAGGGCATGTGCACTCACATTTTGGACCCTAGGGGCACTATGGTATTGCAGAAGGGGCAGCAAATGCTTGTGCTGTCCCTTCTGTAATACTGATAGCACTGGTGCAGATCTAGCGCCAGCGCTATACTGAGAGGGCATTCCCAAATTTGTATGGGGGGATGTGGCCCCATGCAAATGAGGGAATCACCTTTGCACCTCTGCATATTAACAACGCTGATGCATAGAAAACATGCCCTTAGGAGGCAAACTGACAATGCACCACAGAAAGTTGGTCCGCTGTCAGTGTGCCTCCCGAGGGCAGCCATCTTGAGCGGTGAAGGGGGTCCCATGAAACCCCTAGACATTCCCTTGCAATCATTCACTGAACACACCTCTATTCGCTCCTTAAAGTGCAGGTGGGCAGCGCTTGCCTGTTTCATAATATATCAAGTATAAAAGATGTACACATCATGTTCTGACGCATTTATCAACGCTAAGGACTGCCAGTCATAAAATCTACATTTTAGATAAGAACTGGAAACCCTGATTGCATTTTTAGAATGATTAATTTATAAATAGTGTTCTAATAATTATGGGAACACTGAAGAGAGCACTAAGAATCTCTAAACCTGTGTCTTCATTTAGGTGAGAACTTCTAAAGCTGGTTGCCTCCTTCTTCTATCACCAACACCTCTGGGTTGGTGACAAGATATATAGATTTAAATTAATTGTTAAATGACCACTAATCGATGAATGTGATGGGATCCTGATGGTTATCGGTTGCCTCATGACAGTGTGCCATGGTTTATCTTGGAAGGGTGTAACTGCAGTAACTGAACAAAAAGCAGCAGCAATGTTATTACAAAACTTTCTTCATGTCCATGGCTTACACCATGCGGTACAAATTGAGGAGGGGAAAAAGGTTACAAAGGTTCTTTTCTATTCTGAATGCATAAAGCAGATCCTGGCAAAGGCGGGGAAGGAGTTATGGAATGGAGGTATAAGAGTGGTACATTAGGCGAGCTTGGGGTGGATGATGAGGGAACACGGGGGGCAGATTTAAAATAACTGGTGCATCCCTGCATATCAGCAGGGATGCACTAGTATTGTACGTCACGGCTCCACCACCATGGATGCGCCACATTTACAATGCGGCGCACCATGGGGCAAAAATGGACAGATGCGTGACGCATCTGTGGCTGTAAAGGCAGCGCATTGCTGGAGTTGTGTTGCAAGCACGATACAGCTCCAGCAAGGCTCGGGGTTGCCCTATCCTTAAATTGCTGCATCAATCCTTGCACCTGCTTCAAGCAGGCGCAGGGTAAGTACCCCGCACCATGAGGCTGGATTTGCAATGCCGCTGCATCACAAAAGTGACGTAACGGCGGCGTAAAAGAGGCGCAAGGGGCTTGTAAATCTGCCCCATGGTGTTCTGACAAACCACGCTGGCTTTAGCATGACTCAAGTAAGGATCTGCTCACAGACTAGCATCCAACATTGTGGAACATTTGGAAACTTAAAGGAAGGAGGCCTATGAGTGATTTTTATTTTATTTTTTATTTTTAGAGTTTTCTATAGCGCGAACTTGAACCGATAAGGTTATCAGAGCGCTTTACATAGCACCAGTTCCGTTACATGTTGTCACAACAGTTTACATAGAATCAGTTACGTTGCACATTTCAGGATCTTGAACCGTTTAGGTTATCAGAGCGCTTTACATAAGACAGCATTCGATGGCCAGTGCCCTCCTCCGCCGTGTAGCGGGGGACCTCATCCAGCCCTCCGAAAGTCGTCGAGCTGTCGGGACTAGGCTCCTGGAATTTCAGCTGACTTAGGATTACACGCGTTACAAAAGGTGCAAATAGAAAAGAAAAAAAAATTGCAAATGTACAAGAGATAGAATCACAAGAGGAGGAGATACAAATGGATATACTCTAGGCCTATACTGGTCAGAGGCAATAAGAGAGACAGTAGGAAAGTCAAAAGGACAGTGAGAGGTCACTAAAATGGTGGAAGAAAAACGTTAGTAGAAGAGGCATGTCATATAGAGATAATGGCGGGGAGCGCGAAGGTCCGAGTCCGAAGGTTCAGAAAGAGGGCTGGCATAGCCAGCAGGTCCAGGGGGGGACAGGCAGTCCGCAGCAAAGTCACAGCCTCATAGTTCAAGAGGAGCTGGGCAGGGGAGTTCAATCCGGAGACCAGAGGAGGGTCAGGGGAGAAAGACCCCCGGCGCCCTGGCAGAGATGGAAGGCAACAAAGTTAGAAGCAAAGGTTTCCCCTGGCATGCGTTCGTGTCCCTGGAGCCTGTGTTCGCCAGTCATCGGAAGAGTGTCCCCAAGGGCGCCATCTTGGAGTCAGGCACCGTTTGCACGAAGCAGCGTGGTCAGTGAGGGGGGGTGGGGAGGGGCACATTTCTGGCCTCGGGCCCAGGCCCGTCTGTTGCGGGCGGACACAGCGAACAGCCAGCGATCCTACCTCCCGGGATGTTGTCGTCGGGTGGCAGATCGCAGAGGCAGATGCAGGCGAGGGTCACCGCCAAGGGATCCATGAAGAGGGTTCACCCCCGCAGGCAAGAGCCACAGAGAGAGCCTGCGGAGTCGCCCCAGGGAGAGGCAGCAAGCGCTGGGGCCAGATAGTCCAGCAAAGCAAGCAAAGGCGCCGAACGTTAGCTGGGAGTCACATCGGGCCGCCATTTTAGGGTCAGGCAGGCGGGGGAAGGCAGATTCTAGCCGTGGCCACCCCCGGTGTTTTGCCGCTACAGAGGCCCCCGGAGACCATCTTCAGAAAGTGGCAGCCCCTGCGTTCCTCAGATTGCGCCCGTCAGCCCGTCAGCGTACCTCTCATAGATAGTTGAGGTCCTCGGCGCTCCGGCCGCCATTTTGCCCGCGGCCGTCCTCTACTCGCGTCTCCTCCAGATCTAGCTACCGCGGCGCCAGGGGCGATCGGAGCAGCCCCGCAGGTGTCCTGCACCTTCCGATTCCTGTGGGTGCCGACAACAGCCCCCTGGCCACTGTGGAACCGCCAATCCAGGCTCCCGAGCAGCGCCGGAGCCGGGAGCCGAGATGGAACACGACCGCCCGGCTCGGCTCCTCCCCCTTGGCAGTGGATGTAGAGCAAGGGCTCTAAGCTAAGTATTCAATTTGGATGTCTATCCGACTCGCAATTAAGATGGGGGATGAGGGGTCATACCAACCTGGATTAGGCAGCAGGGCCTTTACACAGCCTGGCATCCGTGCCTTGTAATATAGGGGGTTAGAGGAAGCTTTCAACCCAAAACTGCTTTAAAGAAATGCTGGGGAAGTATGGGATAATATGTCTACAGAAGACCTGGCTGTGCAAAGTACTCAAAGTGTTGGATGGATTAATAATGCTCTCCAGAGACGCTAGGCATGTGGAAAAAGGCTAACTATTGGATAGGCTTCTAACTATGGTATAAACAGGAGTAACTAAAAAAGCAATTGCGCTGAAGGTCAAAAGTTGATGGATATTGGCAAGCCACATAGAAATCTATAGCGCCCTCCCAGGCAAAAAGATTTCTAATTGTGATATATATATATATATATATATATATATATATATATATATATATATATATATATATATATATATATATATATATATATATATATATATATATATATATGTATGTATATATATATATATATATATATATATATATATATATATATATATATATATATATATATGTATATATATATATATATATATATATATATATATATATGTGTGTTGGAAATGACCCTTTTTGCAGGGTTATCCCCAAACTTTTTGCTTCTTCCTCCTTTATTTTTCCTGACCTATGGTTGTTGGCAATAGGTCTCTGGGCACTTTACCACTACTAATCAGTGCTAAAGGTCATATGCTCTCTGTGTAAATTGTTATTGTAATTGGTTATCTCTGATTGGCATATTTGTATCACCAAGAAGTCCCTAGTAAAGTGCACCGAGTGTGCCAGGGCTGGTGATCCAAATGCTACTAGGGGCCTGCAGCACTGATTGTGCCACCCACATGAGTAGCCCTAAAAAAATGTGTCTCAGGCCTGCCACAGAAGGGCCTGTGTGCAGTCTGTGAACTGCCAAGGCCACCTGGTCAGTGTCTCCACTGACCAGGCATAACCCTTCCCTTTCTGTGCACATTGGTCACCCCTATGGAAGGTCCAAGGTACCCCCTTGGGCAGGGTGCAGTGTATGTGGAAGGTAGCGCATGTACTAGTGCAGGTGAAATGTGCTGGTAGTGAATGGCAGATATTTTCGTTTTTCACTATTGTAAGGCTACCTTGCCCATAGGCAATCATGGGGAATGCTGGCTACAGTGGCTACCAGCATATCTTCCCATAGGAGCAAGGTAGGACATACAAGTCTGGTATCCCTAAACTCAGAATTTAATAACACATCTTTTAGGAAAGGTGGTTTTAAAATCCTGTGTTTGAGAACAGCACTTTAGAAAGTGGCTGTTCTCTTGTCTGACTTTTCTGTGTGCCTTGGCCTGTTTGTGAATTGACTGTCTGGTTTGTGAGAGACAGGGCTGGAGGATTCCAGGAGACAGAATGAGTCCATCCAGTGGTGAATAGAGAGATCTGCATCTAGATGGGAGGGAGGAGTTGCACCTGGGGCTTGAATAGGACTGTGACTGCCCCCCACAATGCTGGCTCCACCCCCTGTGGTGTTTCTGATGTCTCTGCTCTGCGAAAGGAGAGATGTCAACAAAGTGCTCCAGGGCTGTGCGTTCCCTTCACAATGCTGGCTCCACCTCCTGTGGGGTGTCTGATGTTTCTCTCTGAAGGAGTCATGTAAACAGAGTGCTCCAGAACTGGTTTGGAACGGGCTCAGAGCCCTCCTGCACAAAGGTAACAAAGACTTTTGGGGGTATAAGTACTGGACCCCAGACCACTGAACTTTAGATCATCCTGGAATCAAGAAGGAACCTCTGCCAAGGAGAAAGCTGGAAGACTGAAGAAGGAAGACTGTCCTGCTGTTGCTTTGCTGGACTGACCTGCAGTTGCTTTGCTGCCAAGGAGAGGGGAAGGACTTTGTTGTTGCTTTGTGCCCTTGCTTGAAGAGATCTCCAAGTGCCTGTTGTGAGCTGGCCTCCTGTTAAGAAGTCCAAGGAACAAAAGGACTTCACCCCCCAGCTTTCCCTGAACTCTGCTGAGAGAGTTCTCCTCCTCCTGAGTACTGAATCCGACTGAGGGGCATCTGGAAGTTGTGGCCTGCTGTTTGGAAAGCTGGAGAACAAGAAACTAAGACTATCTGCAAATTTTCACACATCGCTTGCTTGCCGAGCACATCCCCATCAGTGCGAGGAAATATCCGCCTTCGTGAAGATCGAGATTGTATCAGCGCCTGTTGCCACTGTGAGAACCGTTGCATCATTCGCTTGCAGAACGCATCGCTCAGGTGCGGGAAAAGTACCATAGCTGAAAGTATCGTCACAGAGCCTGTCATTGCTGGGTGAGATCGATGCACCGCTTGCTTGCAGACCGCAACACGTTGCTGCGAACATCGTCGCAGAGCCATTGCATCGAGGGGCCATGAGAGGAGAAGATCGACGCTGTGCCGCGCATCACCGCTGCACCTGAGATCGTCGCTGTCCCGAAGATCGTCGCATCGTGCCTGTGCGAGATGGTCCCTGCGGAACCTACGCACCGGAATCCATACAAGGTATCGCCTCCCTCCCCATACAGACCGGATTCATCGCAACAAGCCCGCTGCGTCCAGCGGGGCTGTCGCATCGCCTCCCCAGGATCTCAGGAGTGACGCATTGCTTGTTTTCCACCGCACCAGCTTCTGTTTTGGAACTTTGTCGCATCTAAAGGTACTGTTAGCTAAACGTGACACAACTGTGAACTATTCTAACACAACTGTGGATTATTTTGACGCAACCACTAAGAACTCTTTAAAAACCATATCTTGAACTGTGTATGTTGGATTTTTGTCGTTTTGGTCTTGTTTAGTTTAGATTAAATACTTCTATTTTTCTAAACTGTTGTGGAGTTCATTTGTGGTGTTCTCACTGTGTTACTGTGAGTGTTGGTACAAATACTTTACACATTGCCTTTGATAAGCCTGTCTGCTCGTGCCAAGCTACAAAGGGGGTTAGCAGGGGTTATCTAAAGAGTGTATCCTCCTTACCCTGACTAGGAGCAAGGGTCCCTATTTGGACATTGGTTCCTACCTCTGCCAACTAGAGACCCCCAGTTCTAACATTGTTGATCAGCGGTGGGACTTTGAACTTGTATTTGTACTAGACCCACAGTGATTGGTGTACATCACTAGTGAGTGCAGACCACTACACCACCATACTACATTTTGTTTTTTAATTCTATTTTTGAATAACTCTTCAAAGCATCATGTCTCTGAATGAACCAAGTGTGGAGGCAGAATTGGAGTTTTGCATTGAGGATTTGTATTCTTACAAAGTTGAGCAGCTCAGACAATTCTGCAAAAAGTTTGATTGCCCCACCAAGAGCGGCTACCGGAAGGAGGAGCTGGAGAGAATCTTGAAGGCCCACTGTGAGGCACAAGAAGGAAATGATGCAAGTGGAGGGAATGGTTTTCAACCCCAAGATCTGCCTGTGAGCAGACCAGGCTCAAGGCCTGGCAGCAATTCACTCCAGAATGAGTGTCTCATCTGAAGAAGAAACATGGGTAGCTCAAGAGGTGAGCTTTGCTGAGTTGGAGGTGGAGTCCAGCTCATATGGTGGCAGCAAGATTATAGTTTCCAGTGCTGAGAGAAAAGTACAAACACCCAAAGATGTGGCACCTGACTTGAGGGAGGGGGTTGACATACACCAGGGGGTTCAGGTTTATGATGTAGTTCCAGTGGTGTGCGGTGTCCCTGAAGTAGATTTGGGGACTGACACAGGGGATCATATTTCTAGAGAGGTGCAGATAGAGGGGTTCCCCCATGGTAGAAACCTTGGTGTGTGAGTGTGAAGACCAGCCAGAAGAGTGTGGGTTGAGTGACAGAGACATTAGTACACTGTCTTGCCAATCTCAGGAGAGTGGTGTGGAGTACTTGTGTGAGGCACTGGAGGGTGAGGCAAAGGATAGCTTAGTTAACAACTGTGGGGGGCTGTGTGATTCATTTGTTGGAGAGCATTTTATAAGATCCCTGTTTTCCAGAGCTTTGCCAATACCCGGTGGAGTGTAAGTTCTCTGATTCCAGAGAGCTTGCGTTGGAGGCAGACCTCTTGGTGGATTCCAGAGAGTCTGAGGAGGCATTGGGGAGTGATCCCAAAAGGAGTGGAGCAGAGTTCAAAAACCGCCATTTGTAGTGACTTATCCAATCATGCCCGAGTGGGCAAAATTCACAGTGGTGTCTCCGTTCCTGCAAGGAAAAGAAAAAAGCCCATTGCTACATGTAACAAGTATTTCCATACAGATCACTGTTAAAACCAAGGTTATAATGTTATATCAAACTTTAGTTACCCAAGAGGCAGCAGCGTTCTCAAAACCCAGTTTCGAACTCAATTCTCAGTTTTGGAGGTGAATTGCTAGTTCCTCCCCCAAGTTATGCCCTGTAGGTTGCATTGTGTTGTACATAATAATGTACTTAGATTCTAATTTCCTCAGCTCCAACCACCTGTTGCCACCCCTCACATTGCTGTCAACGCTGTCAAGAACACAGAATTTCATCAAGTTTGGGTTTCTGTTATGTTCCTCGGCAAAATGCCTGGCTACAGGATATTGCTGGTTTACATTCCTGATTGCTCTTTGATGCTCCAAAATGCTGAGCTTCGCTTGCTTGGTGGTACACCCTATATAGAATCTGTTGCAAGGACATTCTAGTGCATAGATGACGTATTCCGTAGTGCAACTCAGGTGTTTAGTGATTCTATGTGGACACCGATCTTTGGACCATTGTATAGTCTTACAATTATTGCTATACTTACAAGCCTTGCATCTACGGCAAGGATAAAATCCTTGTATAGTGTCTGTCCTTTGGTTTTCTTTCAGTAAAGTAGTGCTAAGCAAGTCCTTCAGTGATCTGGCTTTTTTAAAAGTCAAAGAAGGAACGTCATGTATTGCTTCCTGTATATCCTTGTCCAACTTGAGTGTATCCCAATACTTGGATAAGCTTTTACGTAATTTCCAAGATTGGCTGTTGTACGTGGTGATGAAACATATTTTTTCATCTTGTACACGTTGTTTTGGGATTAGAAGCTCCTCTCTGTCCATATTATTAACTCTAACTAGAGCTTGTTGAATTATTTTTTGACTATAGCCCCTTTCTGAAAACCGCTTCGCCATTAACTTGCTTTCACAGGAAAAACTCTCAGCAGAACTACAGTTCCTCTTAGCTCTGATCAACTCCCCCATCGGTATGCTCCGTATTAGACTAGGAGGGTGACAGCTGCCCGCATGGAGAAGACTATTTCCTGCGGTACTCTTTCGAAATAAGGAACTAGTTAGCTTTCCCTCAATGATTTCAAGGCTAATATCTAGGAATTCTAGCCTGTCTTTGCTGGTAATACTGGTAAACTTAAGGTTCATAGAATTTTGGTTCAGGATGGACTCAAATTCCTGTAGTTGGTCAAGGGTGTCCTTCCAAACACAGAAGATGTCGTCAATATATCGTCTCCAGAGGGTGACGTGGGTACTAAAGTGGGAGATCTTATTCACCACCAGCTCCTCCCACCAGCCCAGATAGAGACATGCCAGGCTGGGGGCAAAGCAAGTACCCATCGCCACCCCCCTGATTTGTTTAAACAAAAGTTTGTCGAAGATGAAGAAATTATTTGTCAGGCATTCCCACATCATGTCAAGGAGCATGTTTGTATGTGACAAATGAGAGAAAGATCTCTCCTTCAGATAATGTTTGCATGCTTCCACCCCGAGTTCTTGTGGAATGCTTGTGTACAAGCTGGTGACATCAAAACTCACCAGCCAGTACTCAGGGCTCCATGTCATGTCTTTTATAATTCTTAGGAAATCAGATGAGTCCCTCACATATGAGGGCAAACTAGTGACAAAGGGCTGCAAGAAGTGGTCTATGTATCTAGAAGTATTTTCATACAGACTCCCTATCGATGAAACAATAGGTCTACCCGGTGGTGTTTGAAGGCTTTTGTGCAGCTTGGGCAGTAGATACAGTGCAGATAGTTTGGGATATTTAACATAGAGATAATTGTACTCATCGTCCTCTATCAAACCCCTTGCTTTCCAATCTCTCAATTTGTCGCCATATGCACATTTTGCCACATTGTACTCTTCCTTAGTTGCTCTACCATAGTTGTTAACATCAGGCAGTTGCATGCGGCCTTCTTCTAGATACATATCAAGTGGCCAGACCACTACATTCCCACCTTTGTCACTGTTCCTAATGACCACATCCGCCCAACCCTCCATCTCCTTTAAAGCCAGAAACTGTTGTTTACTAAGATCGATAGCTTTGAACAAGGCATGATACAAGAGATGAGAATGATGGACAGAATGAAGCCCAAAGTGAATTGGAATCTTAGTAAACAACAGTTTCTTGCTTTAAAGGAGATGGGGGGTTGGGCGGATGTGGTCATTAGGAACAGTGACAAAGGTGGGAATGTAGTGGTCTGGCCACTTGATATGTATCTAGAAGAAGGCCGCATGCAACTGTCTGATGTTAACAACTATGTTAGAACAACTAAGGAAGAGTACAATGTGGCAAAATGTGCATATTGCGACAAATTGAGAGATTGGAAAGCAAGGGGTTTGATAGAGGACGATGAGTACAATTATCTCTATGTTAAATATCCCAAACTATCTGCACTGTATCTACTGCCCAACCTGCACAAAAGCCTTCAAACACCACCGGGTAGACCTATTGTTTCATCGATAGGGAGTCTGTATGAAAATACTTCTAGATACATAGACCACTTCTTGCAGCCCTTTGTCACTAGTTTGCCTTCATATGTGAGGGACTCATCTGATTTCCTAAGAATTATAAAAGACATGACATGGAGCCCTGAGTACTGGCTGGTGAGTTTTGATGTCACCAGCTTGTACACAAGCATTCCACAAGAACTCGGGGTGGAAGCATGCAAACATTATCTGAAGGAGAGATCTATCTCTCATTTGTCACATACAAACATGCTCCTTGACATGATGTGGGAATGCCTGACAAATAATTTCTTCATCTTCGACAAACTTTTGTTTAAACAAATCAGGGGGGTGGCGATGGGTACTTGCTTTGCCCCCAGCCTGGCATGTCTCTATCTGGGCTGGTGGGAGGAGCTGGTGGTGAATAAGATCTCCCACTTTAGTACCCACGTCACCCTCTGGAGACGATATATTGACAACATCTTCTGTGTTTGGAAGGGCACCCTTGACCAACTACAGGAATTTGAGTCCATCCTGAACCAAAATTCTATGAGCCTTAAGTTTACCAGTGTTACCAGCAAAGACAGGCTAGAATTCCGAGATATTAGCCGTGAAATCATTGAGGGAATGCTAACTAGTTCCTTATTTCGAAAGAGTACCGCAGGAAATAGTCTTCTCCATGCGGGCAGCTGTCACCCTCCTAGTCTAATACGGAGCATACCGATGGGGGAATTGACCAGAGCTAAGAGGAACTGTAGTTCTGCTGAGAGTTTTTCCTGTGAAAGCAAGGTAATGGCGAAGCGGTTTTCAGAAAGGGGCTATAGTCAAAAAATAATTCAACAAGCTCTAGTTAGAGTTAATAATATGGACAGAGAGGAGCTTCTAATCCCAAAACAACATGTACAAGATGAAAAAATACGTTTCATCACCACGTACAACAGCCAATCTTGGAAATTACGTAAAAGCTTATCCAAGTATTGGGATACACTCAAGTTGGACAAGGATATACAGGAAGCAATACATGACGTTCCTTCTTTGACTTTTAAAAAAGCCAGATCACTGAAGGACTTGCTTAGCACTACTTTACTGAAAAAAAACCAAAGGACAGACACTATACAAGGATTTTATCCTTGCCGTAGATGCAAGGCTTGTAAGTATAGCAATAATTGTAAGACTACACAATTGTCCAAAGATCGGTGTCCACATAGAATCACTAAACACCTGAGTTGCACTACGGAATACGTCATCTATGCACTAGAATGTCCTTGCAACAGATTCTATATAGGGTGTACCACCAAGCAGGCGAAGCTCAGAATTTTGGAGCATCAAAGAGCAATCAGGAATGTAAACCAGCAATATCCTGTAGCCAGGCATTTTGCCGAGGAACATAACAGAAACCCAAACTTGATGAAATTCTGTGTTCTTGACAGCGTTGACAGCAATGTGAGGGGTGGCAACAGGTGGTTGGAGCTGAGGAAATTAGAATCTAAGTACATTATTATGTACAACACAATGCAACCTACAGGGCATAACTTGGGGGAGGAACTAACAATTCACCTCCAAAACTGAGAATTGAGTTCGAAACTGGGTTTTGAGAAAGCTGCTGCCTCTTGGGTAACTAAAGTTTGATATAACATTTTAACCTTGGTTTTAACAGTGATCTGTACGGAAATACTTGTTACATGTAGCAATGGGCTTTTTTCTTTTCCTCTATGTAAATAACAAGGACCCCCTGTTCAAATACTGAATTCGTAATACAGGGAAATAAACAGTGTGAGAAAAGTTATACAATTGATATCACAACTAGGGAAAAAACAGTATGTAAAGCACAACATTGATGTTTTGCATTTTTCGCCACTGTTTTACTACATATAAATTTGTGTAAATTTGTTGAATATAAGTTATTTATGTATGACTGTTGATTTTTTAGAATTAATTAGTGCATATGATTTTGCACTGAGTCTTTTTAATATGAATATGTACATTTAGAAATAAACTCAACTTTGTACTTTTTAATTATTTGTTGTGCTTTACATACTGTTTTTTCCCTAGTTGTGATATCAATTGTATAACTTTTCTCACACTTTTTTCTTTTCCTTGCAGGAACGGAGACACCACTGTGAATTTTGCCCACTCGGGCATGATTGGATAAGTCACTACAAATGGTGGTTTTTTAACTCTGCAGCTTATGCCCACTGGGGCTGTATAGTTATTTAATAGACTGGTTTCGTAATGTGTGGTTGTGACATAAAACAGCCATTTCTGCAGAGGGAATTTTTCCGGTAGATATTTATAATTCCAAGGCCACATGTCTATTTATGAATTTTGTTTGGCCCGTGCTTTAATATTTACGCTGCTTTAATTATCTGCCATGCAATGTGACTTTAATTGCTGATGTACCGTTCTACAATGGTTAATTATGTTGTTGTTCACATGAAACTTTTCACTTTTGTGGCCCAGTTTGTTTACACAAAATGTTTCCACTATTTCTATGATCACGTGTGACTAAAAATAATACTGTATGTTTCTTTAAAAAGAACGATGGTACCGATAAGCTCCAACCGTGAGCAAGAGATCGGCTGATCTCGAAACGCGTTGGGTGTTTTTGTCTGTCAAATAAACTCTGACAACACCGTTCTACAATTGGGCTCCGACTCTGGTTTTTCTTGAAAAGGAACACGAACCTGGAGTGTGTGGATATATATATATATATATATACATATTTTTAATTCATTTTCTCCTTCTGCCGGAATGAAGAAACCAAGGAAACAGGCGGGGTTCAGAGGTTACTTTTAATGACTACGGTCCATGACCGGTTTCGGCTTGTGCCTTCCTCAGATGCGTAGTCAAAGGCGTGCCTTCTTGTTATCGTGGGCTCCTTTAAACAATGTCCAGGAGCCTCACTTCCAATGAAACGTCGGGTTGCGCTATTGTTCAGGACTACCAGTCCCATCAGGCTGCATACCTTCGGTCCACTGCACAGGAAAGCAGCCTCGTGTTCTCAGCAATAGATACCTTCTGTCCCCTTCTTTCTGTCCACACACCTCAGGATATCAGGCTTGGAGACGCGAGTGTGTTTCACGCGCCTCGCCCAGCAGTCTCGGCCTGCTGTTGAAAACAGCAGCTTCCTGATGCCTGATAAGTGGGTGGCGGGCCACGAATAACCTCGATACCTCGATGAATTCAGAATGCCCCATGTCTTCGTGGCCGCTTGTGAAGAAAGGGTCCTTGGTTGGGCATCATGGGAGGGCGCTAATAATTAATTCATTTTCTCCTTCCGCCGGAATGAAGAAACCAAAGACACAGGCGGGGTTCAGAGGTTGCTTTTAATGACTACGGTGCATGACCGGTTTCGGCATGTGCCTTCCTCAGATGCGTAGTCAAAGGCGTGCCTTCTTGTTATCGTGGGCTCCTTTAAACAATGTCCAGGAGCCTCACTTCCAATGAAACGTCGGTTGCGCTATTGTTCAAGACTACCAGTCCCATCAGGCTGCATACCTTCGGTCCACTGCACAGGAAAGCAGCCTCGGTGTTCTCAGCAATAGATACCTTCTGTCCCCTTCTTTCTGTCCACACACCTCAGGATATCAGGCTTGGAGACGCGAGTGTGTTTCACACGCCTCGCCCAGCAGTCTCGGCCTGCCGTTGAAAACAGCAGCTTCCTGATGCCTGATAAGTGGGTGG
Source organism: Lissotriton vulgaris (assembly GCF_964263255.1). Classification (NCBI taxonomy): domain Eukaryota; kingdom Metazoa; phylum Chordata; class Amphibia; order Caudata; family Salamandridae; genus Lissotriton; species Lissotriton vulgaris. The sequence continues at coordinate 339,328,971 of NC_141697.1, forward strand.
CGGGCCACGAATAACTTCGATACCTCGATGAATTCAGAATGCCCCATGTCTTCGTGGCCGCTTGTGAAGAAAGGGTCCTTGGTTGCGCATCATGGGAGGGCGCTAATAATTCATTCATTTTCTCCTTCCGCCGGAATGAAGAAACCAAGGACACAGGCGGGGTTCAGAGGTTGCTTTTAATGACTACAGTGCATGACCGGTTTCGGCTTGTGCCTTCCTCAGATGCGTAGTCAAAGGCGTGCCTTCTTGTTATCGTGGGCTCCTTTAAACAATGTCCAGGAGCCTCACTTCCAATGAAACGTCGGGTTGCGCTATTGTTCAGGACTACCAGTCCCATCAGGCTGCATACCTTCCGTCCACTGCACAGGAAAGCAGCCTCGGTGTTCTCAGGAATAGATACCTTCTGTCCCCTTCTTTCTGTCTACACACCTCAGGATATCAGGCTTGGAGACGCGAGTATGTTTCACGCGCCTCGCCCAGCAGTCTCGGCCTGCCGTTGAAAACAGCAGCTTCCTGATGCCTGATAAGTGGGTGGCGGGCCACGAATAACTTCGATACCTCGATGAATTCAGAATGCCCCATGTCTTCGTGGCCGCTTGTGAAGAAAGGGTCCTTGGTTGCGCATCATGGGAGGGCGCTAATAATTCATTCATTTTCTCCTTCCGCCGGAATGAAGAAACCAAGGACACAGGCGGGGTTCAGAGGTTGCTTTTAATGACTACAGTGCATGACCGGTTTCGGCTTGTGCCTTCCTCAGATGCGTAGTCAAAGGCGTGCCTTCTTGTTATCGTGGGCTCCTTTAAACAATGTCCAGGAGCCTCACTTCCAATGAAACGTCGGGTTGCGCTATTGTTCAGGACTACCAGTCCCATCAGGCTGCATACCTTCCGTCCACTGCACAGGAAAGCAGCCTCGGTGTTCTCAGGAATAGATACCTTCTGTCCCCTTCTTTCTGTCTACACACCTCAGGATATCAGGCTTGGAGACGCGAGTATGTTTCACGCGCCTCGCCCAGCAGTCTTGGCCTGCTGTTGAAAACAGCAGCTTCCTGATGCATGATAAGTGGGTGGCGGGCCACAAATAACTTCGATACTTCGATCAATTCAGAATGCCACATGTCTTCGTGGCCGCTTGTGAAGAAAGGGTCCTTGGTTGTGCTTCATGGGAGGGCGCTAATAATTAGTTCATTTTCTCCTTCCGCCGGGATGAAGAAACCAAGGACACAGGCGGGGTTCAGAGGTTGCTTTTAATGACTACGGTGCATGACCGGTTTCGGCTTGTGCCTTCCTCAGATGCGTAGTTAAAGGTGTGCCTTCTTGTTATCGTGGGCTCCTTTAAACAATGTCCAGGAGCCTCACTTCCAATGAAACGTCGGGTTGCGCTATTGTTCAGGACTACCAGTACCATCAGGCTGCATACCTTCGGTCCACTGCACAGGAAAGCAGCCTCGGTGTTCTCAGCAATAGATACCTTCTGTCCCTTTCTTTCTGTCCACACACCTCAGGATATCAGGCTTGGAGACGCGAGTGTGTTTCACGCGCCTCGCCCAGCAGTCTCGGCCTGCCATTGAAAACAGCAGCTTCCTGATGCCTGCTAAGTGGGTGGCGGGCCACGAATAACTTCGATACCTCGATGAATTCAGAATGCCCCATGTCTTCGTGGCCGCTTGTGAAGAAAGGGTCCCCAGTAGGTAGTTATAGTTAGGACCTATTTTCCATAGGAAATCCGCGACATTCTATTTGGAATAACTTTGGCGCCGGTTGATGAATCTTCACGAAATTTTGTAACTTACCGTTAGCTCTGTTCCGCTCCTATCCGGAAAGTTTCACGGTGATTCATTAAGTGGGGGAAGAGAAAAAGGGGTTCCCAAAATGTGTTTTCCCCATGCAATTTCCCAGAGGACCTTTAGGCACAGCTACAGCCCGAACTGCTGAACGCAATTACACCAAATTTGGCAAAGATATAGTCCTCAGTTCAGACTTGTGCCTTTTGCTTAAATGGTGTCAATCTGTTCAGTAGTTCCTGAGAAAATTACAGTGAAAAGCATTTATAAATCTATGGACGCGGTGGATCCACGGACTATGAGCGCACGGTGAGTGTATCATAAGCGCACCCTTCCGATCACACGCTGAATGCTAATTGGCTGTCAAGTGGTTGTCAACATTCAAAACCAGGAACTGTTGGAAGCCATTTTGTGCCTCGGTAGAAGCGAGGCTGAAGAAGTTAGTGGAATATGTGTGCAAAATGTAGAAAGGGGGCAGGGTAGAAATATTTTTACCTTCTAAACCTGCTTAGGGGGGTCCCATATTTAAACTTTTTTTTTTTTTAAAAGACCCGGCAGGTGCGTATAGGGTGCGCAGACTCTGGCGTAACATTTTTTTAGAGAAAGCTCTCTCTGTAGTTGACAATGGATTAACAACTCTGTCATCCAGAATTTATTCTTTGGACAGCATTGTATCCTCTGCCATAGACATAATGGAACAGGCCTTGCTCATGTTACAACATAGACAGTCGCAATTGCGTTCTATAATGCTGCTAGGCTGAACGTTACAAAATCTTCGTTCAGGCTATGTGCCTTGGAGTCTAATCAACACCACGTCATTGTTTACTGGATTTAACCTTTCAGGTAAACAAATCTCTTTGGCACAGAGGGGAGCAGACTATACGGCGCTGAGCATAGAAAAACTGGAAAGATTACAATTAACCGTTTCTGAGAAACCAGCAGTTGAATGGATAATACATGGCACCATCACGATACCAGTGACGATTTTCCAGTTTCAGTATTGCTTAACACACATACCAGCAGGCCTGTATGAAAGGTTGGGTAAAGAATACATAAAGTCGACCTGGGATTTACCATACACACACAAATGTTGGAGGGGGGAAAAGGAGGTATTTCTTAGTGGTAAAAATTGCAAAACCACATTGAGCGGTACACTTCTGTGTCAGGGTATTAATTTACATGGAGCCTGCAATGGTTCTTCAACCAACTTATCGTGCCACCTGCAGGGTTCCCCGACAGCAGTGATAGATCCAATTTTTAGGCAGCTTTCCAATGGGAGCCACATAATGTTGAATGATCACAGCTGTTGTGGAATGATGCCAGGAATAGCCTATCTCGTTAGTGTGTCAGCCAGGGTCACTTGCTGTATGCAAGTATTGTTTCCAAAAACTAAGACAGACGGGGAGTCGCCACTATGGCCTTCACTGAACATCTCTTCTATACGAATTGATACTTTAAGCAGAATGAAAGCCATTCTTTTACAAAAACCTGTGCCACTGACCTTGTCCAGAGAGACATATGATCTGCAAGTTGCAAGGTCCTCTGCAGAGATACATGCCTTATTATCAACAAACTGCCCCATACATTTCGCAAAAATGTTAGGGCGTATCTTAAACATGTCTGATTCCAGTGGTATTGTACTTGTATTTAAGACGATTTTTTCGGGACTGTTAGCACCCTTTGAAGCAGTCCTAGGCATTTTTCCAAACTTCGTGCACTCTGTGTTCGGCGGCCTGCCTCTCGTTTTGGGACTCGTAGCAGGGATACTATTTTTATTTCTCCTGCTTCGTTATGGCAAGTCCACTCACCAGCGATACCCAGATTACCATGGAGAACACTCTTCTGGCAATGCAGTATCGTGAGCGCATAACGCATAACACAGATTCTTGGCTTGGTTTGAGAAATCTGAATACCACGTGGTTCCTATCATTCAGACCAATCTGGTAAGATTGCATCTTACCTGTTCTACGATGCCTGCTTTGTGGAGAGGAATGCGTGTTGGATATCTGTCTAACACTTCCATCAGCACTGCTAACGGATATTGACGCTTTGCTTGGTTCAGTAACGGCTCATGCATTGTGTTGCCCCCAACCGCTACCAATTAACTATGGGCGGAAAATCCGTTCCGCTCACGGAATTTGCGGATTTTCGGCAATTTCGCGATCCGCGAATCTGCCGAAAAATCCGCAAATCGGCTCGCGGGCGGATTTCAGTTAAGGCAGGTGCTCGAGTTGAAGAAAGCTAACTTTGTAACCATTTTAGAATGGCGCCGGCAAGCTGCCAGAGTTGCAACTTGCAAGTAAGCAACTCTGACAGCCTCAACTCGGGCACCTGCCTTAACTCTGTAAGTGCTTCCTGTGGGCCAAAAATTAAACCTCAACAGGAAGCACTTACAGATATAAATAAAGCAGGTGCCCGAGTTGAAGCTCAAATTCAGTAACGTTTTAATCAGCCCAAAACATTAGTGAGCACGGTCTAGGCTGCGCAAGTGTGCTTTAATCTCATATCTGCCATTGAAAATTAGCTGTAATACTTGAGGGAGGTCTTTGAATCCCTGAGTTTCTGGAGCGCAACCCCTGTGTAGTTCCAGTGACCAGGAGGTTGCTTTCTCCTCACCTGCTGCCCTGCTCGCTCCTTGACCCTTTATACACAAGAGGCATGTAAACAACACGCATAGAAGCCCCGGGTCTTTGTATCCATGAGTTTCTCGAGCGCAACCCCATGTAGTTCTTGTGACCTGGAGGCTGCTTTCTCCTCACCTGCTGCCCTGCTCGCTCTCTGACCCTTTACACAAGAGGCATGTTGACACGCATAGAAGCCCCACCCGTTTGGCTCCGCACCACACACTAGCGGTATCAAACATCTTCCCGCCCTTTCCCAACTATGATGGACAGCTCACTCAAGGGACCTCGGCGCCTTTTGGCGCGGTGGCAAAGTTACAGGCACACATGGTCAGTGGAGACAAATCATCTGGCCCTTTACGCAGCTGCAGTGTAGGAAAAGCACTATACATTTACCCAACGAGCTAGCACTTACGGATTAGCCAGTAAAAGTACTCCAGTTCAGTAGAGGTATTGCACAAAACAGTGGCATCTTTGTGGATAACAATGCAGGGCAGGATTCTTTATGGCACGAGGCTCCTGTCACAAAAATTAAACCTCAACAGGAAGCACTTACAGCTATAGCAGGTGCCCGAGTTGAAGCTCAAATTCAGTAACGTTTTAATCAGCCCAAAACATTAGTGAGCACGGTCGAGGCTGCGAAAGTGTGGTTTAACCCCATATCTGTCGTCGAAAATTAGCTGTAATACTCGAGGGAGGTCTTTGAATCCCTGATTTTCTGGAGCGCAACCGTGTGTAGTTCCTGTGACCAGGAGGCTGCTTTCTCCTCACCTGCTGCCCTGCTCGCTCTCTGACTCTTTATACACAAGAGGCATGTTGACACGCATAGAAGCCCCGCTCGTTTGGCCCCGCACCACACACTAGCAGTATCAAACGTATTCCCGCCCTTTCCCAACTATGATGGACAGCTCACTCAAGGGACCTCGGCGCCTTTTGGCGCGGTGGCAAAGTTACTGGCACACATGGTCAGTGGAGAAAAATCTTCTGGCCCTTTAGGCAGCTGCAGTGTAGGAAAAGCACTTTACATTTACCCAACGAGGTAGCACTTACTGGATTAGCCAGTAGAAAGAACTCCTGTGCAAATCGCAAAAAAATCCGTGATTTCGTGGGAAAATCCACGAATTCGCGGATTATTTTGTGATTTCGCGTGAATTCGCAGACCGCAGATCCTTAAAATTTGCCCATACTTACTACCAATCCTGATGACGCCATTCATTGAGGTCTCACAGGCAATTCCAGCTGAGGGTGCGATACGTGGACCAACTGTCACACAGGTACCATCTACTGCGAACATTGCTAATGCAACTGACGGTGAAGCTTCTCATCTGTGTACGATTGATCTACCTAATGAAGTGGTTCAACTTTCACCTACTGTGGTAGACGATTTCTTTGCCAGCTTAGAAGATTTAATGTTTTCTCCTGGCACCGAGAATAACTTTTGAAATTAGCTCACAGCGTTCTATCAACTTTAAATTTGACCTTTGTTTTTCAAAACAAAAAACTTCTAACTTTGGAACTCTATTTTTCTACGATTTGATTTGACTTTTTTCCAAAATTGAACTTTGGCACAAAGTAATCTGCTTAAAGTAGAACTATTCTTAGAGAACAAGAATTCTTTTAATACTTCCTAGAAACAATATTGAACTTATCAACAAACCAAAACAGTATATATATTCTGCTATGAGATGGTCTCGACCTTTTTTCTGTAAATGTTATGATTCATTCAGTTAGCATTGCCAATATCATTCTTTATGCTTGAATTGAAATCATTGCTTTAAATGCATACAGTACAAATGCTCATTTTATGTGTACAACCATTTTCAAAAGCATTTTATGTACATTTGGGTGAGATTGTAAACACATGCTTTAGATATGTTTTAGTGCTTAAATTTAGTATTGTCAAACATAATAAATTGGAGTGGGTGTTGTATAGCATTTTAGGACCCTAGTGTAATTTTCTAGATTCATGCCCTTATATAGGTATAAATCACCATGTCCTTATAAGGGCATAGAAATCATAACCATATTTAGACATAGCTCATGCAGTCCAAATACGGCATGACTACTTCCACTAGTTGCAAAAATCCACAACGATCTCTTGGAAAACTCGGTTTCAGCAGTTTGGGACTTCCCCTTGCTTGAATATTGATTTGTCCAAGAACTCATGGAGTTTTCAAAGAACTGACACTCTTTGATGACATTATTGTGTCCAACTGTACGTCAAACTCGGCACCTTCAAGGTATAAATATGCCCACACTTGCCCAAGCAAACACACAGTGGTTTGGAGCAGTTCGACTATCTACTTGCCCGACGCACCTCGCTACAGCAAGTGCCGAAGGAAGCCGACCCACAACAGACGCACTGAGAGAGACGCTGTCTTTTCTATTGCCGAGAAATCCTGCTCCAGTGTTTCCAAGCTACCCTTGCTTGTTGTTGGGGAATCGAGCCCTGAGACTGACCTCCTTCATTCTAAAACTAAGGTACGGAGCTGATTAGACCCTAAGAGAAATCTTGGATAGATTCTTGGCAAAAGAATACTAAACTTATGCTACACCACACTTACTTCTTCCCTCGTACTAGACTTAGGTTAGGTACATCGGGGTAGGCATATTTTAGAAGCACCAGTTGAGCACTTTTAGTCTTTATTTATTTATGTATGTATTTTATGGCTTAGAAACCATACCATGCTTTTACAGTATTATTTTATAATACTCTTCTTGCCGTGTGCATAGTACTTTACAGCCAGTATTACGATTGTAGCAGTTCATTTCTTCTGCATGAGAAAGAAGACTGTTTAATAAATACTTTTATTGAAAACGCCTGTCTCTCTATTTTTTGCACCTCTGATGAAACGAAGCATGCAGGAATGACTGAGTAAAATATCTATCTATTGGTTCCACGACTCTGAAGATCAGTTTTATCTTGAGGAAACAAAGTTGTCATGTTTATGCGGTTGTCAGAAACGAATCCCTTCTTGTGAATTCGAGAAAGTTTCTACTGACCTAGGAACTAGCTGGCACTCACATTTAAGTTTAATATATTCGATAGAGACGTAGTAGACATAAGTCCTACGTCACATCTATAGGATATATCATTCTAATGCGCAGAGCCTATTGGGAATATAGGAACTAAACTACACCCCAGTCAGTATCTATACACTCCATTTATAAGAAATACTGTTATTTGTCTAGAACCACACTGTGAGTCAGTGTCCATTTGGGAAAATTGAGAGAGAATGATTTAGTTGGTTGATGTGTTTGCAGACATATAAGTACATGTACTCTTGCAGTGACACTACCCCCAGTACAACCCCCTACACTACACAAACACCACTATACTACCCTAAATCCTAAATCTACCCCCAGCATGACCACCTACACTACCCATTCACCACTGCACTACCCTAAACCCCAAAACACTACCCTAGCACAACCCCTACACTATGGAACACCATTGCACTACCCTAAAACAGTACCCCAACACGACCCCCTACACTACACAAACACCACTGCACTACCCTAAACTCTAAATCTACCCCAACACGACCCCTACACTACATAAACACCAATGCACTACCCTAAACACTAAATCTACCCCAGCACGACCCCCTACACTACACAAACACCATTGCACTACCCAAAACCCTAAAACACAACCCCCAGCACGACCCCTACATTAGACAGACACCGCTGCACTTCCCTAAACCCTAAAACACTACCCCCAGCATGACCCCCTACACTCCCCAAACACTACTGCACAACCCTTAACCCTAAAACACTACCCCAACACGATCCCCTACACTACCCAAACACCATTGCACTGCCCTAAACCTTAAATGTACCCCTGCACGACCTACTACACTACCCAAACAGCACTGCACTACCCTACAACCCTACCTCAGTACGGCCCCCTACAATGCACAAACACCACTGCACTACCCTAAACTCTAAATCTGTACTGTTGCAAAACCATAGTGACTGTTTATATACCATGTACTAATCTATTCACTAAAGTAAAAGTGAACCAATTATGAATTCAGTCAGTGTCTCTCCTAATAGTATTGTAATCATTTAGTTAATATGCATGTACTCATGCAGTGAGCCAGGTTTTAGGGTGATCATGATGGAGTGCTTCAAACTGCTATGCACTATGCATGTAGTGGTCTAACCACCTTCGCACTTGTGCTTCAGGCCTACAATTTCTTATTCAGAATTTATATAAAATGTGTTTGTATAGTAATAGAAAAGTATAATTTATAAATTTATTAATAAACACTTATTTATGATTATTTTTTACAGATACTGTTTATCATTAAAATAAAGTTATGCAGGAGAAAGAAAGAAAAAAAAGGTCTGAAAAGGATACTTACTTGAAAAAAACTCAACTCAAATATTGGATGACCAACATAATGTGGCTAAAGAGAGAACAATTTCTGGTAAGACCACAAAGAACTTTATTAAAAATATTACTAGAGTCAGAAAAAAAAATGAAAATGTTAAAAGCACTGAAAATGTTCCAAGCATAAAAAAGGGTAAAGATAAGGAAAGGAAAAAAAGGCAATATATATATACAAAGGATCCAACTTATAGCAAAAGAAGAGAAAATCAGTATAAAGAAATTCGCAAAACATTATTTTACAACAGAGTAGTACATAATTTGATGAAAGATCCGAAGAAATATAAAAAGAGAACACTATTTCATACAAAGAAGAAGCATATCGAATCCATTGTTGAAAAGGCTTTTGAAGTAAAAAGGAAACTATTCATTTTAGTATTAAACAGAATTCGATCACTAGATAAACCAATCCATTTAATGAAGACCAAAAGTAAGAGGAAAAGAGTAATTAATCGAACTAATTTTTGTGATTTTTTTTGGGTGAATGGAAACACAGTTCAAGTTCTGAGCCTTTTTTTAGTGAAGAGAGTTATTTTCAGACCAATAATTTGTTGCATGCAGTTGACGCCAGTGGTCGAGCTTATGAGGTTAGAAATGGTTGTACAATTGAGAAAGAGAAAATGGTTCCCAGAAATGCAGAAGAAGTGATAGCTGATGAAGTTCTAGGCAGACATCCTAAAGCCCCAGTGTACACTTGGGATTGTAGTAGTATTTGTAGTGTACAGCAAGAATCTATTGATAAATTAAGCAGTTTCTTACAAGCATATAGTAAAAAAGTGTTAAACAAAAGATTAAGGTGTTGCAAGGACTAGACCCTTGCAGAGTGAGAAAAAATACTAGTTTGCAAGGTCATTCTCTGTCTTGTCTTTCTAGTAAAGTATGTCAAAGTATTTTTCACAATTTCAGGATGTTGGCAGTACATCATACTCAAATGAGGAAATTAGTGAAAAGATTGTATTATGCAAAAAGTCCAGCACTAAAGTTAAATGAGTTGAACAGTGCTCTTTTGCGTGGGTCAGTATCAGATGTGAAGAAGGTTAGTGATGACATTGAGTTTTGTTACTTTGGTCCTGAACAAGAGAGTGAAGAAACTCAAACATTAATAGAAGAAAATGTTGGAGAGAATGTTGAACATAGTTGTACAAAACATTTTGAAGGTGAAATTACAAAGTTTAAGGTGATTTCAGGTGAAAGGCCAAATTTTTCTCGTATTTGTTGTCGGCGAACTCACTATAAAAACCAGACTAGGAGTGTTGATCTGTATTTAAAAAGTGAAAAAGAAAATAATGATAAGTGGAAGGAATTTGCAACTTATTTGTTGGTAGAGAATTGTTTTGGTTTGTGTTCTGATCAGCGTATTTGGAGATATTGTTATAACAAATTAGATGAGAATAAAATGCCCGCTAGAGCTGTGTATAATAATTTAGAGGGAGTTGCTATTCCTCCAGAATTGATAGATTTAAACACCTATGAGTCTATTATTTTTCAATGTGTGCACCCGTTTCAGGCTATTGTTCGTATAGAGCCTAAAAGAGGTAAATTGCCTCCTTCAGATTTACAAAGAGGATTAAAAGGAAGAGTTGTGTATTTACCGTCAGATTTACAGAAAAATATTGAAACTATTGGTGTACAGAGTGTAAGTGAACCACCAATTATTCTTGTTAATGGTGTGCTGACTAAGAATAAGAAAATCTGGCAGGAGTTAGTGGATGTTAGGAAAGTGCAAAAGGCAACATTGTATTTGATAAAAAACAATACATACTATAAGAATGTTTATATGGGAGGAGAAGAAATACTTTTAACATCACGTGGATAAATTGAAAAAGTGGACATGTTAAGATGTGAAGAAATCTATGAACATTACAGTGCGCATCCACTTCATTCAAAAGAAGTGATGGGGAACACTATTGAGTTGTTCCAAATGAAAAAAGCAAAAGGAAGTCCAATGAGTGTATGGGAAGAGAACTTGGAAGCTCGTTGTTTTCTGCAGTTGTTTCCAACTGGAAAAGGAGGACGATATGATGTAAGGCCTGTGCAGATACCTGCATCTGAATATTGGACAACAAGATTGTATGCAGAAGATCCAAGATTTCGACAATGTATCCCTTATATATTTCATCTTTTGTTTGCAAGTGACTTGTCTGGACTTTCATATGCAGTCAATCATATTTTAAAAACTGGAATACATCTGCAAAATGAATCTGCAAAAGATTTTATGGATAAAGTGCACCAGAGACATGATAATTCAGAAACTCAGCTCATTCATCTGATGGCATGTCAGCATTGGACTAATATATATTGGCACTGTTGTCATGGAGAACTGAATGTATGCTATGGAACTTAGGAACTCCTACATGGTTCCTTACCCTAAGCTGTGCTGAGTACGCTTGGGATGATTTACTTGAAATTCTTTGAAAGGAAAATTCCAATATAAAAAATATTGAATACAAGACACCTAGGGAATTGTGCTCTTTGGATCCTGTTAATGTATGCTGGTAGTTCAATCATAGATTTGAGGCTATGATGTATTTTATCTGCAATAAAAAAATCCTCCTCTTGGAGAAGTTGTGGATTTCTTTTGGAGAAAGGAGTATCAATCAAGAGGTGCTCCTCATATACATATGCTGGTAGGGATTAAGGACGCCCCCAAATTTGGAACAGATGCGTATGATACTATTTTGTCCTTTATTGAAGAATATACCACATGTGCTGTACCCAAAATCATAGAATAAAACAACTTAGGAGCACAAGTCTTACGATTTCAAAGCCACCGATGTGGAAAATACTGTTGACGAAAGTACAAATATAAGGATAAGTTCTACACCAAATGTCGTTTTGCATTTCCACGTCCTGTAATATCCAAAGGACGAGTGAACAGTTTTATGTCATCTTTGTGACCTACCATCACAAGAAAGTCTCCAAAACATACCTACAATTTAAGAAGAAATGAAGAGTCAAAATACATAAATAACTACAACCCAGTTATTTTGTCCAGGTGGAATGCTAACATGAATATTCAATATGTTGCAGACAATTCCATTGCTGTTGCTTGATATGTAATGACCTATATTACAAAATCAGAAAAGACGGAATTGAAGGAAATGTGGGAAGAGATTTCTCACAAGAAGACTCTAAGTAAGAAATTATACAGTTTCAGTTCGAAGATGTTATCCCATCGAGAAATCGGAGCAAATGAATGCTCACATCCGTTATCATCTCCAAGTCTATACTCCAAATCTAGAAGAATTATTTGGGTGAGTCTAGATCTTGCAGCAATGCGAAATCGAGTATTGAAATCTGTACAAGAAATTGAATATTTAGCAGAAAAAGATCCAGAAAGTACAGATATTTTGAAAACGAATATGTTGGACACATATTACTCAAACAGAAGTCATCATCTTGAGAACATGTGTCTCTATGAAGTGCTGCAAAACTACACTTTTAAACGGAATACTACAGAGAACATAAATGATGGAAAATATGGAGTCAATGGTTCAGAAAATGTTTAATGAAACAAACGAGAGGAAATTTGATTAATCACAGGAAGCTGAGTTGCAACACTGCTGATAAAAGGGAATTTTTATTATTTAGCCCTTTTACTGTTCAAACCATGGCGTTCAGAACTGGAATTAATTGGAGATTTCCAGAGCTATGAAGATTCCTTTAATGCTTGTAAAGATAGCATACAATGCACTGCTTTTGCAAATTATGTGAAAATGTTGAACGATGAAATTGATCAAGAAGCTACAATTGCAGCTGAGATTGCTAGAGACAGTTCTCAAGACAGTCAAAGTTCTGCTGCGCTGAGTCAAGATCCACTAGGACAACCAATTGTTGAAAATGAAGCAGCAATCGCCATGAATGAGGTGGAAACAGTAACCCATCAAGCTCAAGAAGATGTAACAAACTTAGCAAACTTGGAAGAACTACTAACTGTTGAACAGAAACAAATATATCAGCAAGTGAGACCACAGATTGACAATGGATTACTTCATGAAAAGAAAGAGTGCTCATGCACGTCATTTCAACCTATCCGAATGTACGTGAGTGGACAAGCTGGAACAGGAAAAAGTTTTTAATTAAAGTAATCACCGGTAATCTACAGGAAACAACTGAGTCGCATTTGTTTGTGTTGTCACTGTTCCAACTTGGTTGGCAGCAGACAACATTAAAGGAATTACTTTACATCGTTTACTAATGCTACCAATAGAGCATGAAAACAAATTGGAATGCCACAATTTATCTGGAGAAGCTTGTTGTGAAGTTTCAAGAGTCTTGTAGAAAATGAAACTTCTCATTATTGATGAGGTAAGCATGGTATCAAACTTAATGCTTGCCTTTGTGCTTTCAAGAATGCAGCAAATTCTTAAAACAAAGTACGACGTGTTATTTGGAGGAAAACACGTCATAGTTTTTGGAGATCTACTGCAACTGACTCCTGTAAAAGGACAACCAGTATTTAACACACTTGCACATGAAGACACCAGAAAGTCTCTGGGTAGTGTTGGAAACATGAACATTTGGTCATATTTTGAACACAGAGAACTCATTACAAATATGCGACAGGCAAATTATGTTGATTATGGAACTATTCTCCAAGATATAGGAATTGGACTACTGACTGAACATGCAAAGAAGCTTTGCAGAGTCGATTACTTTCCAATTGGTTTCCAAATGAAAATGTAGTTCCTGTGAAAATATACATGAAAATTGCAGAAAACAAATCTGTAATCTGCTTTATGCCAACACTGCGTGAGTGTTCTATATTCAACGAACAACTTTTGAAACTGGAAAATTAAGAAATAATAAAAATGGAAGCCATCGATAACATAGAGCATGAAGGAATCACTATTATTTTGACAGAAAAATTGAAGACAAAATTGAATTCTTTAGTAAAGTCAATATCTAAAACTGCTGGTTTAGAAAAAAATCTATATGCATGTAGAAACTGTTGAGTTATTTTAAGGCGTAATTTGAACATAGAAAAAGGTTTAGTTAATGGAGCAATGGGCAAAGTTGTGGATTTTGTTAGTTATCAAAATAAAGATGGTATTGAATTCTTAAAAATTAAATTTCATCAGATTGAAGAAGTTAAACAAATTGGTTGTTGTTCAGTTCCTTTTTTACTTGTTAAAGATTTATATATCCGTAGAAAACAGTTTCCAGTTTCTCTGGCATATGCAGTGACTATTCATAAATCTCAAGGTTTAAGTGTTGACAGTGCTTTGGTGAACATTAGAAATACTTTATTTAAAGAGGGTATGGCATATGTTGCTTTGTCACGAGTCAGAACATTATCTGATTTGTTTTTGATTGATTTTGATGACACAAAGGTTATTGCAGATGCAAACTGCGTCAAAGAGTATAATAGGTTAAGAAGTGCGTATGCTCCCAATTTAGGTCAATATCCTGTATTTGAAAAGCTTGTGGTTGGTCGAAAAAGAAGGTATGAGAATATCTGTAGTGAAGGTATAGAGAATGGAAAAAACAAGATAATGATGTGATTGCAAGCAAAAAGAAAAAGGACACTGTTGAAGAGATTGTTGGTTATCAGTTTGAAAATAGTTCAGGTGTCAACTGCTATGCTAATGTAGTGGTCAAAGTTGTTTTTTTTCTTGAAGGTTTGAAACAGAAAATTATAGAGAATCAGGAAGAAATATTTTGTTCCATGTTGTTCTGCGTTTATGAAAAATTCAGAACTGATAAAAGTAAAATACAAAGTGTGAGAAGTTGGCCTGGTATATGATGCTCACTAGTTCTAATGATCACCTTGTACCATGCCAAGCAACCCTTATGATGATTGGTTGTAAGTCAACCTTATAGACCAGCTATCCTAGGGGTAGCGTAGACAAAGCAGTCTTAGGCTAAACTCTGTAAAGGCATGTGAAGCAAGCTGTTTTTTCCATATACAATCCCCTTGAATACCAAATGAAAGGACACCACACAGATATATATTGAAAATATATATATATTTATTTACTACAAATCCCCTATACTCTTTAAGAGCACAGAAGCAAATGCGTTTAAAACAAAACACAGTTTAAATATACAAAATCTGCACAATATGAATGAGCCCTAGGGGCCACATAAACCATATACTAAAATATAGTAAGTACCACCAATCGGAAAGGAAGTAGGCCTAGGGCCTGGGGAATCGCTGGAGCTGATCGGGACTAGCAGTGACTAAGTCGGGAAAGGCCCGTGGGACTCGGGTGCAGCGCATAAAGCACACGCATACACCAATGCAAAGTCAATAGTGCGTAAAAGTTACAAAGTTACTGCAAAGGGAACCTTCCGGATGACCTAGAACCTAGCAACTTGGAACATAGACACTAGAGGTGTATTGCTACACAGGAGCACCGGAGTGCCAGGATTACCTCACCCACAGGAAGCGGGTGCATATGTCTCAAAGTGTGTCAGGTTTCGTCGCGCTGGTCTATGGAGCCTGTAGATGAAGATGCTGCAGGCAGGTCGTCGTGGATAGTTCCCTTGGATCCAAGGGTGGATCTGAAGAGGTGAAGACCTGAAAGCAGAGGGGACAATGTTCAAAGTCACTAGCCAGTGACTACCGTGGAACCAGGATCGAACCAGGCGATGTCGGGTGCAAACAGGCGAAGAGCTGAAGATTGTCTCTGCAGCCACGTAGACACGAAGAGGTAGAGGACGTCCAGGCATTGGTCACGAGCTGTCCCACAAAGGCTCTAGCTGATGGCGGTGTCGGCTTCTTGATTGGAGCAAACAGGCCTTGGCTAATGCAAGCCACGCAGGAAACGATGCAAGCTTCTCACTCGGACCAGCAAGGTCAGAGGGGCTGCTCCTTTTTACAGTAGCGAGGGCCAGTCTGGAGCAACCAGACCAGCAGTGTTGATTTTGGATTTCGTCGCCAAGATGGCCACTAGCCAACAGGCCAGTAACTGGGATGACGCGTCGAGTGGCAAAGTGCAAAAGGGCCCCACGCAGATCGTGGAGATGCTGGGGGGCTGATCTTCGGTGCAGATGCTGCTCGGTGGTAGGGCTTCTCAAACCCCAAAGCACAGCATCGAGGGTGCCTCGGATGCTGCGCAGTCAGCTTCTTGTGAATCTTCCAAGATGGCCGGTCCCACATCTCTCGGTGCCTCCACGGGTCTCTTCTTTTCAGGGACTGTGGATGGGGCTCTGAGATGTCTGGGAATCAGGGTCTTGTTGGGCTCTGGGCTCCGGCGGGAGGCGGCGGCAAAGCAGACGTCGAGTTGCTGGATGGTGCCTGTATTCACAGGGTGGTCACTCCTTGGCAACAATGGAGATGCTCTTCAGTCTTCTGTGCAGCAGAATGTCGAAGTCCAGTTTTCTTCTTAGTTTCAAGTCGAGTTCAGGATGATCTGAAGTCTTGGGACACAGCTCCGACTCTTATTCTAAATCTAGGGGCCGGATCACCTGCTAGGTCCCTCCTCTGGGTGGGACCAGGAAGGGGGGTGGTTACACCCCCTTTCCTTTGTCCAGCTCCGCGCCAGGACTGGGGCTGGAAAGCCCCAGCACCGGTTTGGACTGGCTTATGCACGAGGACACCTTGTGTGCCCCAGGCATGTCTCATTCTATTCAGCCCTGTCCTACCCAATACACAAAATCCTGTCTGGGGTGGTGCTCGCACCTCCCAAGACAGGAAACCCTTTGTCCAAGCCTCCCTCGCTAGAAGGACTCCCAGCAGCAGGAGGTCAGACTTGTGTCTGTGGTGGCAGCATCCATTTTGCGATGCTGAGGCTCGAGTTAACTTTAACCGGGGTTCAGGTTATGTACATGTTGTGTCTCTCTAGAAGGGTGGAATGCTACCCCTGTCGCCAGAATTGGCGAGGGGGTAGTATCCCAATTCGTATGACACCTTACTCGACATGTTTTGATAAAGCCAAACCAAAGTTAGCAAGTAACCACAAGGATTATAATGCGCTTAAGAGTATATGGTATGGCAATATCCCGGAACAGCTAAGGGAGTTGTTCCCGACAGCTGCAGACAGGCTCAGCTCGTGCCAGAGCACCATCTCACATGAAACCAAGCACTCTGCCTCCAGGATTGTTGAGGCCTTCTATAGGAGTGGCTTATAGGTTAACATGTGTCCAGATAGGTTTTTATATAGGTATGCTATATCTAAGTAAGAGGTGATTACACCAACTTGCCCCAGCTGATTGATCAGCCAGTTGTGTCAAATATGGAGGCAAGGCCAGGGGTGGCATAATACATGCTGCAGCCCCTGGTAGGCCTTGGATACACCTAT
Source organism: Lissotriton vulgaris (assembly GCF_964263255.1). NCBI lineage: Eukaryota > Metazoa > Chordata > Amphibia > Caudata > Salamandridae > Lissotriton > Lissotriton vulgaris. The sequence continues at coordinate 339,346,017 of NC_141697.1, forward strand.
GCCCTGGGTACCTGGGGTACACTGTTACAGGGGCCTATAAGGTGAACCAGTTCCAATTGTGTATGTACCTAAGGTACATGGAGTCCATTTTAAGGAGAGAGCAATTAGCCTGGGGCCCTGAATAGCAGGATCCCAGGCCAACTAAGTCAAAAACCAGCTAAACACCAGGCAAAAAGTTTGGGGGTAACCATAGTCAGATATCCACCTTCCTACACAAAGTGTTTGTGATATTCGTAATCTTTTGGATGTATGTTCTGGTTCTACACAATTCACGCAAAATATCCAACAAGATGCTCAGGAATTTCTAATGTATATGCTAACCATAATGGAAAATGAAGGTACACAAATTGAAAACCTTTTTGGCCTTTGTTATAAATGGGAACATCATTGTGAAAATGGTATGTATACATGGTAGCACTAACATAGACACAGAAAGATGTATATATTTGACATTGCCAAACTGTAAGTCAGTGTCTTTCAATAAACTAGTTAAAGAAACACATCAGAACATGGAGGGCAGCCAATGCAAATCAGAAATATTGTCCACATTATTTATACAAAGATATGGAAAATATATAATTTTAATGATGCAATGTTGTACAGCTGATGGAAGAAAATTAGAAATGTTAATAAAACATTTTGTAGCAAGTCAACTATCAATATCAGGAAGGACTTTTGTAGCAGTAGCAATAATTTTCCTTGATGTCCTTCCACAACATCTGAACATTACATTGCCTATCTTAAATGGGACAAAGGCTGAACACTTTGTAATGATGCTCAGTTGGTTTTCAAAGAATGTTTGCCTTTCGAATTACCAAATTCCTACCTAATATTTTTAAAGCCAAAGTTTTAGTAAGATAATTCAGCCTCTGAGGAAATTATTGTTATGATTTAATAGGATTACCATTGGACAATTTACATAAAAAGGAGTGCAACAATACTATTTGGCCTCAAGGAAAGGTATATGAATTATGAACTTTTTCTTGCACATTGTCTCTGTGTATATTTTTAACCGACAACATTTACAGTGTTTATGAATTTAAGTTATGACATTGTTTTAGCAGTAACCATTTTATATATGTGTGATTTGTATTATCCAGTATTTTACTGGGGATGGATTGTTGGGAGACTTCAATACAACATTTGAGCCGCTAGGGAATGATGACTTGAGCCTAACGGAGGAGGAAGACTCCAGATGGGGGGTTCCTAAACTTGAGTTGAAACCCATAAATAGATGGACAGAGGCTGCTCTACAACTGAAAGGGCTTTGTCTGGGGAACCAGTTGAGGGCAGCTAACGGCCGAACACCGTTAGATAGGAAGGGTGCTAGAACTTACGACAACGGCTTAAGATCTAGTTGTATAGATTATCTGTTCCTCCACTTAAAAATGTGGCATTCTCTTATGGATATGGAGGTAATAACCCGTATAGAGAGTGACCATAATCCCTTGACCTCACTGTTTAAACTGGGACTAGATGAAGGGGGAGTAGCAACCAAGGGTATATTGGGTCCAGAAATTGCCTTGGCAAATGAAGAACACCACCTTAAGTGGTGTAATGTCATCAAGAACCCCAATGCCTTGACTGCCATTAAGAGCGAAGTGGACAAGGCATTGGAAATTCTGGGGTCTGGTGTGATTGATGGGGATATAAATCACTCATTTTTGGAAATCCATGATAATTTATTTGCCCAGCTCAGAAAATATTTTTGTAAATCTGGCCCAGCTAGGAATAAACAAAGGGAAAAAACAGAGAGTTGGTATACTGTTGCCTGTAGGCAAGCACGTACTGAGTTGGGTCTAGCACTAAAAACGAGGGACTCTAATAAAGTAAGAGCGGCACAAAGATCTTATAGGAAAACACTGGCTAGCGCAAAAAAAGCCTGGGAAGAGGGTAAATGGCGGGATCTGAAAGAGGCGTGTGCGACCAAAAATCCAATATCCTTTTGGGACATTTACAAATGGGACAGGAGAGGGTGCCCGGATTGCCCGCAGAATTATGTTGCTAAAGAGGCGTGGATAAAATATTTTGGGCCACAATACGCTTGTAGTAGCGGTGATGACAGAGAAGGTATACCCACTTTTACTTTCTATAAAGATGCCGCTTTTAGAATAGGGAACGTAGATAGGGCGCTTGATTCTGTAACCGAGGGACGAGCCCCGGGTATGGATTGCGTTTAAGCCGAAGTGTTTTTAAACGATAAGCAACGTTGGCGACAATATATTGTATACTTAGTGAATGCTATAGCACAAGGGTTGGCTGTGCCCCACTCCTGGAAAGGAGCAGAAATTGTACCTGTGTACAAAAAAGGGGATAAGTCTTTAGCTGGCAACTATAGGCCTATTAGCCTTATAGACTGTATCCAAAAATGTATGGGCCGTCTGGTTTTGGGGAAAATACAGACTTGGATGGAGGAAAATAACATCTTGAGCCCTCTCCAGGACGGTTTTCGCCCCAAAACAAGCATGATTGATCAAGTCTTTCGGTTTGCTATCCTCTATTGGAGGACGGTGGTTTTGGGGAAAGGGACACTGTATGCAGTGTTCCTCGATCTGAGGGCATCCTTTGATCTAGTGCCGCGCCGAAAACTTTGGCGAGTCTTGGAGGGGTTGGGGATGGCCCCAGAGTTGCTGACTTTGGTTATGCGCCATGAGGACAATTTTGCTCAGGTCCGGTGGGGGCAAAGGGGAGAGGTTACTGAAACCTTCCCAGTTGAGCGAGGAGTGCGGCAGGGATGCGTCATGGCGCCTACCCTGTTTTCACTCTTCGTGAATGGGGTGGCGGACTACCTCTCCTTGGCCCCCACCGATGCCCCTGTGATGGCAGGTAATCGCGTCCCAATCCTTATGTTTGCGGACGACACTCTAATAGTCTCCAAGACGCCGAGTGGCCTTCAACGGGCACTCTGGCGGTTCGGAGATTTCTATCGCTCGCATGGATTAGAGATAAACACCACTAAAACAAAGTTTATGTCCCTTAATGATCGTAAAAACCATTCAAGTCTTCTAAATTATTCAGAGGAGGCATTTATATGGATAATTGCCCATTAGAGCAGGTAGATGCCTTTACTTATTTGGGAGTGACTCTGCAGAGGGACATGCGCTGGAACAGCCAACTTGATTTGGCTATATTAAAGTACCAGCAGCAGTCTGGACTACTCTTAAAATTGTTTAAGAAGTCAACAACCAAGCCGATAAGCCCATTTCTTGAAATATATGGGACGAAGGTACTAAGTTCGATCCTTTATGGATCCGAACTATGGGGGTTCGAAAACTTAAAAAGTTTAACAATGGCGGAAAATGAGTTTTTGAGAAAAGCTGTAGGCTTTCCACAAAGTACTCCATTAATACCACTGTTGTGGGACCTCGGGAGAAAAGCAGATAAATATTTGGCTACTTTATGCCCATTATTGTATTGGCGCAGAATATGGACTACAGAGGAACTTGTGCATTATGCTTGGGGCCTAAAAGATATTATGGAAAAGGATTCCTTTCAAAAAATAACCTGGCTGAAGGAAATTAGATCTCTGCTAGTGAGATTGGGAATGAGAGAATTGTGGGACGATCCCTTAAATGCAGTTTTTCCCTCTAAGAAAATTTTGAAAGCCAGATACTGGGAGATGATTAATTCTATAAAATGCATGAAAGGTCTCTCAACTCATCTCACAGGTAGATTTCTCGAATTTACGGCCCGACCAATGATGGAATTGTATTAGGACGCCATAGAGAATCCAATTGATCGTAAGCTCTATTTTCAATTTAGGGTAGGTACCCTCCCTATCAAGGTATTTACAGCTAAATGGGTTGGAATAACTGGTGATGATAAATGCCCGCGGTGCAGGGACCAGCAAGAATCTGAAAGTCATATCTTGTTTTTCTGTCCCCTTTATGCTGCACCCCGCCAAAAGTGGGTCAAACCTATATGTCAACTGATTGGAATCCGTAGATATAGGGAGGCATTGAGAATCTTATGTACAGATTCGAGTCCCCCTATTGCTATAGCTGTTGCAAAGTTCTTGAAATAGGCTTGGGTCATTCGTTCAAAGCAGTAATCCAGTAAAGGTAACAGCGCCCCTTCTTGACCTCCCTGGATTAGCAAAGCTGAATGCGAGGATACCTAGATAATGATTTATTGTTTATCAAAGAATAGATTGGTTGATTTAAAATTTTAAATTTATAGTTGCGTGATTTTATGGTTTTTATGCAAATATGTATATTTGACGATAGTCATTTGAAAGTTTAATTCCATTTAAAAAATATTTATATTAATGTTTTTTGTTATGCTATTTTATGCAAATTGATTTGTAAATATTGGATGTTTTATGAAATGCTTTTATTACTTAATTGTCGAATAAAGTATGATGATGACTGTTGGTTTTTTTAAATAATCTAATTGATTGGATTTTTTTGCCCGCTTTTATGAGTACGATTGAAATCACTGTTTCTAGTGAAATTCAATATATTCTGAGAATAGCAAAAAGGCAAAGAAATTACTTTGTAAAATGTTAAAATTATGCTGTGCTGTTAAAAATGTATTATTACATGTTAAAACTATTTTTTCTTTTCTTTTACAGATCCTAATTTTAAAATATAGAATTTACTATATTTTACATTATAAAAAACAACTGAATAAAATGTGTAGCGTTTTTTAGATGTATTACTGGTGTAAGTCTTAAAAATGCACTATGGATTGTGTTTCCACAAAGTTGAAAAAAGGAAGATGGATGCACTAGATTTGTGCCAGAGAATTCCATTGCAGATAGGTATCAAATAGGAGACAGTCTGCAAGATACATGGTATTGTGCACAATAGAGTTATATGGTGGTCTAGTAGGTCCTGGTAATTTTAGAATTATAAGAAATAAAACGATTTAACTTAAAGCACGTCACTAACTGTTTTTGCACATGTCACAGTAGGCTCCATACATTCTCTTCAGTCATATATAAATATGTGCCCCAAAACATAAGTACTTATACATTTATCTTGTTCTCTGGTAGCAGTACAGAAATGTACTCCTAAAATAAGAATTGGCCTAGCCATTAACTCTCTTTCTTATTTACAAGGTGAGGAAAAGGCATTCTGTAAACCTTATGTTTTCCCTGTAAATATGTCATCATACACAGCACTTTGCGTTGAAAAGGCATTCTATAGGTTTTGCTGTGCGTGTTAGCACAGAACAGTTATAGAACAAGACATATGTCCAGTTTTATCAAAAATCATAAATCTGGTCATGCTTGTGAATGCTGCACCATCCTCCAATTAGTGTAGCAAAGCAAAACAAGGAGAATTGTTTTCACTTCTCCTCATTTTTTCTCGCTTCAATATATGCAACAATGCACAGCATATATTGAAGGAGAAAAAGGTGTCCCTTACTGCACAAAAATAATCTCCACATGCCACGGACATCCTTGCACCATGGTGCAAGGGTGCCTGTGTCACTACATGGCTGCTGTTTAAGCAGTTGTGCAGAGGGAAGCACACATTTGCAACATCTTTATGTACATATATTACATCCCTGTGCTTTGAAAGTACCTTAGCACGCTGTAGGTAAATACTTTACAGTGTCATGCTGCAGCACTTCCTTATAGTTCTGCACTTATGCATTCACCACATATCACAAATGCATTCTTTCAGTCAATTATGCACTACACATATATTCATCTAAACTTTCGCACACTAGCATACAAATTTAACTTTCTTTAACCAGAGTAGTTAGTTCTGAAAATAACTTTTTTTTGTAGTTTTATATATATGTATTTGATTTTTTGAACGATTTTTTGTTTTTTTGTTTTTTTAAAAAAAGAGGGAAAAATGTCAACAGGACATACAAAAGTAAACTATTGGAGGAGAAAAAAAAGGAAACTAGCAACAGTGGTTGTCTACAGCACGGCAAACTAGGTCGACTGACTGCTCTCTATATGAAATGAGTCTGTAGCATTGCACACAATGCATCCTGAGTCTTCCAAATTGGGGACGAATATCAGGTGGAGATGTTGAAGTAGAAGCTGTTGTCCCAGATGTACTGGCAACAGCCGGTGGTGAATGAGCATTGTCTCTTAGTCTCCTCATTTCCTCTCTTGCGAAGTTTATCGGATGTTTTTTTTTCCATATGTCTCCTCATACTTGCTGTTCCACAAGAGTATTTTTTTGTAGAGTCACCCCTGGACAGCATCGTCTTGCAGATTTTGCAAGTGACTTTGGTGGCGTTAACCTTCTTCTGCCCCGGAGGAAAAGTAAAAAACTTCCTTACAATGAAAGTGTACTTCTCTGGAGGGGGAGGTTCAGGCACAAATTCTTCAGTATCAGAATATTATGATGATGATGATACTGTATTAGCTACCATGTCTCCAAGTTTGAGTTGAAACAGGTGTATAATAACGAAAAACAGCAGTTCTTGCTAGGAGAGGTCTTCTCATAAGGAAGGTCTAACAAGAATGATTGAAATGGGTGGGGTCCTTCAATACTTTCAATAGGAAGTGTAATGAACCAATCAAATCTCTTTTTTTGGTCACATGGTGTCTGCGCACGGTACGCACACGTGGCTCGCCCCCAACTTACACTGAGCGCGACTTTACGAAATTGTATTTAAAAAATGTGTAACTTTATTGACAGTTCAAGAATATTATTTTCATAATTAGCTCAGATAATGTCTTGTCTTAATATTTATATTAAATAAATATATAAAGGTTATTGAACATTAAAAAATTCTACCGGGGTCTGCACCCACCGTGTCCTCCTCATATGACGTCACGCGCAACCGCCCGACCGTTATGTTGCGTAATACGTACATCTCGCATATGCACCACAAGTCGTGTACCAGTCGCATAGCGTCCGCGTCCGGAAAGTTGTAGTCGTCGCACACCGTACGCAGACCGTACACATCAATCCTAAAATGGCAGATATGTTCCGCACAGTAAACGAGAAGTGTGCGCTTTCTGTGCGCAACTGTTAAACAAAAACAGAACAATTTAAGTATATTTAAGCGAATATAAAATAATAAAACAATTTTTTTTATATTTAAAAAAATATATGAAGAGTAATTTTAAAAAAATCTAAAAATAAGTAGATTAAAAAAATGTACTTAATATAAAAAATAGAACAAGAAATATATTTAAAAATTATCATTTAAAAAACCTTTGAAATTCACAGAAAAACCATGGGTTTGAGGCTTGTTATAGTTAGGGATTAGCATTTAAAAAAACATAGAAATTCACAGAAAAAAAACATAGGTTTAAGGAGTGTTATAGTTAGCTGGACATTTCACTCATACAAAACCATTGAAATTCCTCAGTTATAGTTAGTTGCACTAACTGTAACTCTCGCGCCCGCAATCGACTGGTGATGATGTCACATATTACATCATTCATGACATGGTCAGTGACATCTCAAATGACATCACTAATTACATCATCCACGTGACAATCAGATACACCTCATCATACACCAGTATAACCTTTCATCACTCACTGTAAAATACAGAGTACCATATTTGAATCCATTAACACAGCAATACAAGTTTCTAGAAACCCACTCAGTGATTCCTACATCTACACACACATCTAATCACTTACCTATAGATTCACTCATACATTGTGTCAATGATTAATAGAACACTATCAAATATACTTATACACCCATATCGACATTACACACCAGCACACATCCTATTCACTTATGAAGTCATCCTACTCACTTATGCAAACAATAGATCATAATTATATTTACTCAGTTACACACGTATGCAAACACCACTTCATTTATTCATATCGATAGTAACTCATGTTTAATGTGTTATAATATCACTATTACAAGTATACACTTATCCATACAGTCTCTCATACAATCACTGAGTCTTATGAATACTTATTTATATACAACAATAGTACATACACTGCCTTTTATTTTTGTAGTTTGTTGAACATGTACCATTGAGAGATATATTTGCTCATCACCACACCCATAAAGATATTTAGTCATCCAAACAACTGTTATACATGTAGTCTTAACCTCATATACCTACTGAATCATCTATTCACAGATATTTGGGAAGTCACACACCCCCTACGGAATCACACACACATTCACTCCCCCATACAAATGTTCAGTTAACAAATCAATAACTAATATAGACTATCACAAAGCTAGTAACCAACAGGTGCAGCAGTTTACACAACAACTGACAAAGTAATACAGATATTCACACAGTCTAGTCACTATCCAATATATTTAGTGAGACACTATAATTACTCAAGTAAACAGTCAATCACACTGCTACTAAATCCTCCCTGAAGATAGTAATCTATATTCACTGATTCTTAAATGCAGATTGCTATATATATAATATCTATTTATATAACAAACCAAACCACATTCACTGGATGATGTAATCAGTGATGTCATCAGTGATGTCATTTAGGATGCCATCAGTGATGTCACGGACTATGTTATGAACGATGTAATATGTGACATCATCACCAGTGGATTGCTGGGGCGAGAGTTACAGTTGGTACAACTAACTATAACTGAGGAATTTCAATGGTTTTGTATGAGTGAAATGTCCAGCTAACTATAACACTCCTGAAACCTATGGTTTTTTCAGTGAATATATATATATATATATATATATATATATATATATATATATATATATATATATATATAGATATATAGATATATAGATATCTATCTATCTATCTATCTATCTATCTATCTATATATATATATATATATATATATATATATATATATATATATAGATAGATATATATCCCTTTCTGTCAAGATGCGTTTCGCAGCCACAGCCGCTTGTTCACTCATATTATATATATATATATTCAAAGAACTCCGTTTCTTTCTCGTCTGAAATCCTCCAGGAAAACGAACACGGACCCATGCAGGTAGTTTGCAAAGTCTCTAATATGCGTGCAACACAATCACCGCCATGACTCGTTTCGGGCCCTATGAGCCCTTGATCACATAACGTTGTCTGGCAAGCCTCCACCCTATAAAGTGCAAATGCAGGTCACCTGACTACTGGGCCTAAGGACATAAACAACAGACTTCCGCCTAATTTCAGTTTTACTGTTTAGAAAGGGGATGTACGTTGTTACAACGCATGCTTTTAGCATGCATGCTGTAACAACGCGGTTTTTATAACGCATTCTTTTACAACGCATAATACAAAGGGGTGTTGGATAATGAATATTTTAATTTACTATTCCAACACCAGTCCCCGTTGACACTAGGGAAGGTGTTGGATAGTAAATTAAAAGTATTCCCTATCCTTGAGCGCCCCCCAGAGTCATGCGTTGTAATAGAATGCGATTTAAAAAACGCGTTGTAATAGCACTGCGTGCTAAAAGTTGCGTCGTAAATGACGTTCCCCTTAGAAAGGTATTAACCATTTTAAAATGTTAAATATTTTAGAAAAAAAACTCTCAATAAAAAACACACCACTTCAACCAGTTCACAAAATTGATCTGTGTAATTACTGCTGTGCAAAGTTCTAGCTTGTGCAACATTCCGCAAATACATAAATAGAATACATAGAATGCATAAATAAACATGTATAAATATAAATATATAAATATACACCATTCTATATACAAAAATATACACATTTACAAATCTACATTTCTCATTGTTCTGTGCAAATCTGCTTTTGAATGTGCAAAAATAAGCTAAAGTTCTGCGAAATATGCAAATAACACAGGCATCATCGACCTCAAGCTGTTCGCTATCTGATCTGGGTATAACTAACTTATGCCTGCACTTTGGCTGCCAACAGTTTATTATTACCCTTTTTGGCGCCCTCCGACCATGATGATTTTTGTTTACTCTATGGTTGAAGTATTGGTGTTATAATACAGCCCCAGTGGGCTCAAATATTCATCCTGAAATTACTGCATCCCAACTGCCCTTCTAACGTGGTTACTTAATACTGTGCACCCCTCGCAATAAAAGAAAAAAACAAGAAATCAACGTGTAGGTCACATAGACCAACCCTTGTGTACCAACAAAATTTACAAAATAATATTGTGTATGGAATTTTTCTTAAATACAGTCTTAAATTCAATGATCCAATATCTCAGATTAGGCAAGCAACCACTTTAATCCCCTAATCCCCTCATTTGACGTCATATTGATATCAAGATAACCAGGGCCCCTAGAGACACGTATACATATCCTCACTTGCGTTTAACCCATTTGGTGTCTTAGAGTCCAACTCAAGGATGTACTGTGTCTCTAGTAGTCTCAATTGGGCCTCCCTATCTCCTCCTCTGCGCAACTGTGGGACCATGTCTATTGCAAAATAGCTTAGACAGCTTAAATCATTGCCATGGCAAGAATTGATATGCCTCGCCACTGGATATGCCTCATCTCTACTGCTGACAGCCTGCATGTGCTGGAGTATGCGTTTGTGGACCTGCAACTTGGTACTACCCACATATTGCAGGCCACAGGCACACTCCAGCACATACACAGTGATAGGTTTAATTTTCTGATGCCCCCGCCCACTGACAATTTACATATGCGTGTTAGCATCATGTGTCTAACTAATGATATATTCAGTAGTATTTTTGCGTTTCTTTTAATCCTCATAGTGTTATTCATTTATGCGTGTGATGTTCAGTTTTCTTAGCTTAGCTCGTGTGCCACCATTTTGAGTGCTCCTCTGTGCGTGCGAGTCGCACTCGCTCATCCCCCCTCCCGTACGAACAGGAAAAACCCTAATACAGCAGTTTTTCGTTTCTTAGCTTACTGTGGTCGAAACTAACAAGTTTCTTATCTGCAATGTTCTCATGCACTGGAGACGCTGAGGCCCGGCTCCGCGGCCTTGGGCAGAGATAACCAAATGTTGCTCTTGCAGGTGCAGATGCCTCTTGTGTGAGGCCATTGTTCCCCTTCCTGGGGTCCAGTATTTTTCCAGTATGGGCATGTTTTACTTTGCTGTACCATGATATAATGTATTACTGTGATGATGTGAGGCAGTCCTCTCGGCCCACTCTTAGGGGTGAGGTCGGACAGGGCCCTCTCATATGGGAGATTGTGGCCCAATAAATTACCTTGTTCATTCTTCTCCACTGTCCGGCTGACTTCTTACTTAGTAGTTATAGGTGAGTGTGGTAAGTCACTCGGGTGGATTTGACCCACGCTTATCAACAGCAAAGTCTGATTTACACGTTAATTTTTTAGAGAAGGGCACCGGCACATCACTGAATGGAGTGGTATAAAACATTCTGTTTTTCCCCAGTTTGCACGCCTGACACGAGGCACATTTAATAAAGCCTTTAGTGGTTTGTAGCCAGGTGCTGCTACTGGACACTTCCGGACTGCTCTTCACGAGTGTTGGACTTGGCCCTTCTGGCAGGTTCACCCCTAATCTTTTTGATTTTTATTCTATGATCTATGTTAATGATTTTCTGGTCTCTGCGCACTTTTACCCTGTGTCCCAGAGTAAAGTGCGTGCATGTAGTTAGGCTGGCCTGCTCTCCCATAGGAATGCATGGGGAATGTCTGTGTCCCTGGTAGTTCCTGATGCGTGGGGAGTGCAAGCACGAATTTGGTATGTGCGAGCTCGTGAGAATGAATGCTTCGCAATGGTGTATGTGGCATGTGTGTGTCATGTGTAGAAATGCCACTTCTAGGACTTGGCATATTAATGTAAAATATGCCTGTCGTGTGATTGGCTGGAGCTGGCTGGTGAGCCTGGCTCCAGGAAAGCTGGATGGGTCTGCCCGGTGGTGAGTGTGAGATTAGCATGTTGATGGCTTGGGAGGAGTACACGTGGTCCCTGATGGGGCTGGACTTTCCCCACACAATGCTGGCTCCACCCCCTGTAGTGCGACTGATGACCCTAGCCCTGCCAGTGAATGAAATGGGTGGTTGAGCTATCAAGGGTACTTCAAAACCAGCTGCGACTGGTTTCTCCCCCACCCTGCACCTACAGACAAAGGAATTTACAGTATAAGAAGGGGCTGTGTCCCCATACATTTTGTTCTCTTCCAGGATCATTGCCAGAGGGGGCTGCTGCTGTTGCTGGGGCCAGGAGGACCGCCACTTGGACTGTCTCCCTGCCTGGAGACCCAGTAAGCTGGCTCTGGGCCCAGCCTTGCCCCCCTGCCTGCCTCCAGACCCTGCTGGAGCTTTTGCTGCACCTATAGCACTGAGAGCGCTGCTCTCTGTCCTTCAGCGCTGGGGAGCGCTGGAATCCCTTGCCTAGCGCTTGAGAGCGCTTTATTTGGCTCCTAGCGCTGTGAGCGCTTTATTTTGTCCTGTGGCGCTTGGAAGGTGCCTGTTCTTCGTTGCTAGCGCTGCTAGCGCTTTGGGTGCCCAGCCGGTGCCCAGCCGGCATCTGCTGATTTGGTAGTGCCCACCGTTTGATGTCCGAGTGCCCACCCCGGATTATTGCCATTTTGGAGGCCGGTGCCCACCCGGCATTGCCCGTCCTGGGATTGTAATTTATCATGAGGTAACCCACTCCTCGGATAATGGGACCCCGCCTGCCTGTCTGAAGCGAGCCGCCGCGCTGCCCGCGGCGACCCGGAAGTGATTGTTTGCCCGGCCAATCACTGCACGGCCAGAGGGAGGTGAACCGGAAGTCCCGCCCCCGCAGCCGAGCAGCAAAGCAGAGACGCAGCCGGCCGTGTTCGATGATCCCCGAGGGACGAGGAGCCCCGCGCAGCCCGGAGAGGTGAGCCAGCAGTGTTCCTGCCCCCGCAGCACCAGCGAGGACCCGGTGAGTGCGGTTGCAGGTTCTTTTAGTTCTTCGAGCGGCCCCGTTGGGAGAGGGCTGCTCCAACGAGAGGGGCCAGTTCTTTGTTCGTGAGCCCTAGAGGCTCGAGGGGCCCAGGTTGATGTGAGAACCCCGAGGCTCTGAGGGGCCATTCCGTTCGTGAGCCTGCGAGGCTCCCAGCCCCCCCCCCTTTGTTGCAGAGTCCCCCGAGGAGGGACTCCAATGTGCCAGTACTTGTTCTTTGAGCCCCGAGAGGCTCTCCAGTTGTTCCTGGGTCCCCCGTGAGGGACCCCCCTGCCTAGTAAGGCGGAATTTGTGTCTGAGAGCCCAGAGAGGCTCTGAGGGTGCCAGTTGCTTTGCGAGCCTAGAGAGGCTCGAGTGCCCATTCCTGTTGAGAGCCTGAGAGAGGCTCAGGGCGCCCGTTCTGGCCCAGAGAGGCTCCTTGTCCCCATTTGTTCTAGAGCCCAGAGAGGCTCAGCAGTGCCACAGTGGTGGTTCTTGAGCCCACGAGGCTCCAACGTTGCCCTAACTTTTCCTGCACCAGTTGCCCAGCACTTTGTGGGCAATTGCCACGTTTAGGTTTGTGTTCTTGGCTGCCTGCGCAGCCTTCCCTGACATTGGACTCAGGGCATTTCAGCCCTTGCGAGGCCAGTTGGCCTGAGGGACAATTCTAGTGTTGTGCTACATGCACGCTGCGCATTGTAATTTATTTGCTTATGTGATTCCTGCGCAAATGTTCTACCTGCACCTCTGAATGTGTGCTAATGCCTCATGTGCAATTGTTGTATGTTTAGTACCTTTGCTAAAAGTGACCTGCTTAGGTATTTTATGTTTATCCCCTTTGCTAAGAGTGACCTGCTTAGAGGATTGTTTAGGTTTCCTTCCCTCTGCTAAAAGTGACCTGCTTAGGTGATGGTTTTCCTTTTATAGGTCCTGATGATAAGGTCCTAGTTCCCTGCGTGATTTTCCTACAGTGTTTAGGGTGGCGTAGGAGGTATTTACTCTTTACCAGTGATTACTGGTTGTGTGCTGCATTTACTATTTTAGTGCTACAGTCATTATATGTTTATGTGCTAAGTGTTATACCTACAAGTATTATTTCTAAAAGTGCCTACCCCTGACAGTGGTGCATGTGGCCCTGTCCTGTACATAATCCCTTGTAAATTCTGCCCGTGCCTGTTGGCACATTGTAAAGTGTGTGTGTTATCTAATGTGTTTTTACTATAATACAAAGGCTATTTTTTATATAACCTTGTGTGGAGTTTCCTTTGTGGTGGGCCTTGGGTGTTGTTGCTGGGGTGCGTGCGCAAATACTTAACTCATATCGTCTCCAAGTTTAGCCTTGCTGCTCGCGCCACGTTACCTAGAGGGTGAGCAGGGGTAATCTTGGCGTGTGACTCCCTTGCCCTGACTTGGGAGTGGTGGTCTCTGACTGACTTTGGCGCAAGCCCTGGCCAGCCAGGGATCCCATTTCTAACAACGAGCATATCACTCATGGAGAGTGCTCGGCTGAATGTAATTGCCGGAGATTTAGATAGGGTCATACCAATGATGGGGTCACCCTGAACAATTGACCAGTTTTTGCGAATGATGGTACGTAATTGCTTATGCTGCCTGCTATATGTGGTAATGAGCCTCGGTTGATCTGAAACCGGATTATCAGTGATTGATGGTGTCAAAGTGCCTCCCTCTGGGTCAAATGATCTCGGTTCTGATTGGCATTCTTGATGGCTTTATCTATCACTGCCACTGAATACCCTCTGGTTAGGAATCTCTCTCTACTTCTCAATTGGGCCTGTCTGCAGTCCCTATCTGTACTACAGATTCGTCTGATTCTCAGCATCTCCCCCTAGGGGATGCTGAGAACCAGATGACCCGGGTGATGGCTTGTGGCATGTAGGACTGCGTTCCCTGCTGTGTCTTTGCGATGTAGTCTAGTCTCTATCCTGCCCTTCTCAATATATACTTCCACATCAAGGAAGTTTACTACTCACATGACCAATGAACTTCAGATTTAAATTGTTCACGTTGATCCCTTCAATGAATGTCTCTGCACTTAATTCTGAGCCCCTCCAGATTATAAAGAGGTCTATAAACCTGTACCATGCTATGACATTATTTGACATGGCCTCTTCAAATGTGGTTCTGAGGACCTGCTCCTCCCACAGCCCCATGTGCAAGCACGCGTAACTGGGGGAGAAGCAGGCCCCCATCGCAACTCCCCTTAGTTGTTGAAAAATCTGATTCTGGAAGAGAAAGTAGTTGTTATTGAGACATACTTGAATCATCTCACTGATCATTCTATTGTGATTCAACATGAGAGCAGGTTTAGTTTACAGGAAATATTCCACTGCTCGTCTACCATCCAGATGATTGATGCTAGTGTAGAGAGCAGTCACATCAAGCGTGATCGGCAGGAAGTCCTCCTGCCCTGCTATCGATCGAATCTTCTCCAAGAAGTCACCTGTGTCCCGCAGATATGATGGTAGGCCCCTTACATGCTCTTGAAGGAAGTAGTCAATATATCGGGATGTATTCTCAAAAATGCTACGTTTGGCCGAAATAATCGGTCTCCCCGGTGGTTTCGCAGAGTCTTTGTGCACTTTTGGGATCAAATAAAATATATATATATATTAAAAAGAAGCAAAAGCGTTTCCCCGTTTCCGGACCCCCAAGCCCTTCAAGGTGGCCTCACTGCATGGGCACGGAGCAGCCCACAACACCACACTGGAGACACAACAATGTGAGGCCCAATACCTGGAAAATGGCTTTATTTCAAAAAGTCTTAAGCGCCTGTTTCCTCTTGGTCCAACGTTTCGGCTGGGTTGCCTTGCTCACGGACAAGAATGCAAGCGCCCAGGTGCGTTCAGTTGTATTTAAATGAGTAAGTCACGTGACTACATTTGACAGTACTCCCGGTCCCATAGTGCACCGTGACTGTTGCTTAGGTGCATGTTGGCAGTCAATAGATGTTTGAAACGACACTGGCTGTAATTATTATGCACAGGCACTGATGCCATTTGAGGACTTGATTTCTGCAGCCAAGTGAGTAGATTTTAACCTTGCTCGTGTTTTTCAATCATGACTCATGAAAGGCTGCTTCTTACAGGCACCATCAGAACGGGAGATAGTCCCTTCGGAACCCATTCCACACGCCGTTCCTTTTTTTAGGTTTCGCCCGGGGCCGGAGCTCCTAGCTCCGCCCAGGAGAAATCTATTGTCCCTAGAGTGTACTGCTTAGTCCCGCCCTCTGTTCCATTGGCTAGCTCCATAAATGGAGGCTAGCCATTGGAACAGAGATCTGTCCGTCATGGCCGGACCAGATTCGTGGGCGTTCCAGAGATTTTTTCCTTCACCGCCCCTCTGTGCTCGTCATCTCGGCGGTGGGCGTGTTGTTGTTTTTTTTATTTTTTATCTTTCTTTCCTTCATTCCAGGCCGACCGCCGCCGGAAGAAGTCCAGGTGAGTGCCCGTTCCTGCCCCCCCCCCTCCTCCCGCTGTCCGTGTGCCGTTCCCGCCACCCCCCCCTGCCACAAATATTCCAAAGCGGGCCATTCAGGTTACTGTAAGAAAAAAAGAACTTATTACGCAGCAAGGTTTAGACAAAAACGCGTGCTTCATATTCGCGTTATTAATTGATGCACGTGGTCAATGCCCCCTGCGAGGTTTTGTTGCTCTGGCGATACGTCCAGTAAGACGCGCGGCTACAATATTTCTCTCTACGTCCCCACTTTTCATTTTTCGCTCCCTCCTAAAAGCCCAGCCCCTGGGAACCAGCCCCTCCAGGAGCGCTGACTAACAGCCCCCTCCACCAATCCCCACTCAGGCTTCCCCTTCCCTCCCACCCACACATCCTCGCACGCCCCCTCCCAGACCTCCTCTCTTTGTATCCAACATCCGGGTTTCCTAGCTGGCTCCACTCGACGACTCTCCCCTTGGAAGCCATTTTGGACTCGGTTCGTTTTTTTTTTTTTCGTATACGGTAACTCCGGAGGGGAGACTCACGGACACTCCATGGGCCGATCCCCGCCGCTCTCATCTGGGACCCAAGTCGCTGAGCTGGAACTCTTTTTTGAGTAGTAGTCGCAGCACCACGTTTGTTCCTCCGCGAGTGCGGGCTCCTCTTTGCCTGGGCTGGCAGCGGCTGGGAAAGTTTGCTCCGTTGTTGTTGCAGCCATGAGTCGGGTCTCAGGGTGGGTCTCGAGGCGGCAGCTTGGATATACGGTGGCCTGCTTCGGACCGGTGAATGCATATACAGCCGGACTAGTACCCGCATGTCCCCGCTCCATCCCTCGGCGAGGCTGACCACCGTGCTGCCAACACCGGGACCTTGTTTGGATCCACCGCCTGCACTACTCTCCAGGATAGGCTGTCGCCTGTCTGTGAAGGAATTAATATCACAGGCAGATTGTTTGCAAATCTGTTTCTGCTTGTTGTGGTTGAGCAGCTCCATAAGTGAGGAATATAATGGCTCTTTGGCTGACTTTTGCACTTCTGATTGGCACGATTGGTGCAGGTAAGGACCGACCCAATCCTTTTAAAAATGTCATTCCCCGTTGTATTCCTTTTTTGTGATCTTTATTAGTCGCATTTCAGGCCGATTCTACAAATGTTATTTTTTGTGATTGGCGTGTAGCTTCTCCTCGTAAACTTTGAAATTAAGCTGTAAATGTACATCTTGTGAGTGCTGTTTCTGTTATTACATTTCCATTTGTAATGTCGCATTTTCTAATTATAGCGTTCGCATGTGATCACTGCTAAAGTTTAATATATGGACGGCCTTAGCTAACCTCTCCTTGAGAAGAATTGCGCCGCTGGGTGGTCGTTTGATTTATTCCATGCCATGTGGCCTGCCCTGCCTTTCCAGTGCTGTGTTTGTTTGGCTTTTTTTGTTATTGCCTTTTGTCGCACCCCTCCCCACCCTAAGCTTGCCTGGTTTATTTATAGTTTTACTTTAAATATTTGGTCGCGTTGCTTGTAAATACTATTTTGGTGGATACAGTCATGCCGGCGAAGGGCTGACGGGACTGGCTCCTCTGTTAATCAACAGACAGCCAAGGAGGTGGTAAATGATGCGTGGAAGCAATCTGGGGTAGCTCCTCTCAGAGAGGAACCCCCTCCACCCACCCACATCTCAGCTCTGGCAACCAGAACATCTTTCTCAGAGAATGAGTGTAAGGTGGGGAGGGGTCTTAACACCTATCTGCACTTGGAGCACCTCGCAAGTTGTTTGAGGGTTATCTTTGGGGGAAGCAAGTCTGGAGAAAGAAACGGGAGTCCACCCCTCCGAGCAGAAACGCACAGACATGATGTGCAGTGTACTGTAGAAAGAAACGCGCAGAGACTACCGTAGCAGAGGCGCCAAGTGCGAGGCTCTAGCTCCAGAGACCACGCTGCCGAAATTTCCCATAAAAAGGAAGCGTTTTTCTCAGAACAAAAAGCACCAAACGATTATTAACGCCCTCTGCACCCCTCCCTCCTTTCCCTTATAACGCTCCTCCGAGGACAGAATCCTGTGCAGGACTGTTTTTCCGAGTGGTATTTAGGTAACTACAATCCATTCGACGACTTCTTTATCCTCCTCTCTTTCGACATCATTGCTATTCAGCTTTATTGCCAGGTAATTATGAAAAATGTAGCGTTTTTCATCTACCAAGATCTTGTGCAGATCCTATAAACCCCGCCCCCAAACAGTTACGTTTTGTGGAGGTGTTCGTGGTGTTGGGACGGCACAGTCTGCACAGGGAGCGTTCATAAGGTTACCAACCTCTTATTCCCTGACACATAAAAAAAAAGAAATGTGATGAGCAATGCCAATAGCTCTAACTTTTCCAAAGGCAAAACGATTGCATTGTAAATGCTTGTTGCTAAGTAGCTTTCCCTCGTGGGTCGGAGGCGTGTGTGGGCTAGGCTCCTCAATTAGTATTAAAAAGAAGCAAAAGCGTTTCCCCGTTTCCGGAGCCCCAAGCCCTTTAAGGTGACCTCACTGCATGGGCAGGGAGCAGCCCACAACCGCACACTGGAGACACAACAATGTGAGGCCCAATACCTGGAAAATGGCTTTATTTCAAAAAGTCTTAAGCGCCTGTTTCCTCTTGACCAACGTTTCGGCTGGGATGCCTTGCTCACGGACAGGAATGCAAGCGCCCAGGTATATATACCAAGTAGAGATGACAAAATAAATTGCTTACATTTTGAATAATAGTGGTGTAGATAAAGGGGTTTGCAAAAGAATCACCTTCCACTGTATTCATGCCTATTTTGTATACCTAGAAATAACATGGTGGACCTTAACCTTAACTACCCTTTTCAGATGTTTTTGCCCGCTGCCACAGTTGAAATGGAGCAATTGAAATCCATACTTTAATGAAACGGTGTAAGAGTGCACAATAAAGTGATGGATGACATTCTTCAATTTATTACAGCCATTGGACACACCCATGTGCAGATTTTTTTATGTCATCTGTACTGTTGCAGAGAAGGGACAGCCACATGCAGACCACCTTGGCCATGCCCCTTAAAGGCATGCCAAACTAAACTACCAGGACAGCTCCATTCTGGAACGGCTAGCTGCAACAAATACTTGGAAGCTACAAAGATCTGGGTTTGGAATTTAAATATTGATTTAAAGTTTGGCGACCCATTCATACCGTGATAGATATCATGTCCGCTGCATTACAAGCGTTGTAGGATATAATGCCCCTGTAATAACGCAGACGGGATAACTGTCACTTTGTGGCAGAATAACCCGTCCACAAAACTCTAAATTTGGGCCTTAATCTGTTCAAGAAACAGACAAAATTATACAAATGGGTTCCCCTCGCTCCAATTAGGGCCAGACCTGAGGAATGCCTTACTGTTAGGTAAAAGAAGTATTAGTAATAAATATGGTTTCAAAAAAATTCTTAAGAGACACTTATTTTGAATGAATTCATCTTTCATAAGAAAGGAACACATCAGAACCAGTGCTAAGACATCTCTTTCGGAGAACATTGCATTATACAACAAACTAATAAAGTATAACATAAATCAATCTTTTTATATCCTTCAGGACTTCTTCAGAATCAGGCTTTCTGCATAGAATTTATTGTGAAGTGGTCTTCAGAATCTTGCTTTCCACACAGAATTTATGCTGAACTGGAAACCATTAGGCCCAAATTTACCACGTTTTCTTGCTACGCAGTGCAGCATACAAATATACAGCCCTGCGCTGCGCAAATGACAAATAGCACAGAGTCATACTTACAAAGACTGGCCTGCTGTTGGTGTTGTTGTGGTATTGGTTATATATGTAGTGTTGTGCGCGTGTATGTCTCGTGTGTGTGTGGCGCGTGTATGTGTGTGGCGCTTGTATGTGTATGCACGTGTGGAATATGTGGAATGTATGCTTGGAAGAATGTAGTGGGAGGGAGTCAGTTGCTGAAGGGGAAGGTGAAGGATGCAGCTGTGTTCGTGTCGCTGTATTTCCTACTACTTGATGGAATAAAGAAGAATTGAAGAACCATGATTGCCTACGAGTCATCTTACCTACAATATATGGCGACGAGCGGGATGCAGCGGCATTGAACACAAATTTAATAGTCAACTAATTATTCGTCTTATCCTAACAAGAAGAGTAATGAAAAGAGTTTTGAGAAAAGTAATGAGCTGAAAAAGTTTGCATGTTTTAGATGCGGATCTTCTACCCATTTAGCAAACTATAAGTGGTGTCCTGCTCTTGATAAAATATGTACTAATTGTAAAAAAAAAGGACATTTTACTAGAGTGTGTCGCAACTTTAAAGCTAAGGTCAATTTTCTACAAGATGATGAGCAAGATGACATTAATTGTGTTCAATTTGATAACCAAGACAATACTTTTCACGTAGTAGGTGAGATATGCAGTGTACATGATGAGTCAATTAAAGGGACGAGTAAGGTTAGAAAGTTACCATCATGCTTTGTTAACATTGATGGCCTAGAAGTAAAGGTTATGGTAGACTCTTGTGCGTGGTATACCATTATGGGCATGGACCTGTTTAAATCTCTTTGGCCCAACAGGTCATTATTGGGACCTGATGTTCATCCTGGAAGTTACACTGGGCACAAAATACCTTTGGAAGGGTTTATACTAGCCAAAATAAGTTTTGGACACAATTCATGCCAAGGCAAAATTTATGTGGCTAACAAAGGTGCAACTATTTTGGGGTGGCCACATATATTTGATTTAGGTATGAAAATTGATCCTAGGTTGGATTGTCCTGTTTATTCTATTCAGAATGAGTGTGTTGAGAGGGATAGTTATTCAAATCTCCAGGAAAAATTTCCCGATGTGTTTTCTAATGGGATTGGTAAAATGGTTGGTTTCAAGCACAGAATCATATTAAGAGAAGGTGCATGTCCTGTTCGGCAAAAACTTAGGAACGTACCTATTAGTTATAGAGAAAAATTGGGTGAAATACTTAAAAAATTATGCAAGGATGGTATTGTGGAACCAGTTGAAAGTTCAGATTGGGTTTCGCCAGTCGTGATTTCGCTTAAATCTAATAGCGATTTGCGCCTGTGTGTCGACCTAAGATGTTTAAATGAAGCTATTTGGGTTGACACATTTCCTCTTCCAAATTTGCAGGAGCTTACATCTTCTGTTGGTGGATCTTCTTGGTTTTCCAAGATAGATTTGACGAGTGCATATCACCAAATTGTATTAGAGGATGATTCTAAACACTGCACTGCCTTCATTACCACAGAAGGAATGTTTAGGTATAAACGTATGCCGTTTGGCCTTGCAAGTGCATCTGCGGTTTTTCAAAGGGAAATGTGCAGGGTCCTACAAGGCATTGAAAATGCTAAAGTGTTTCAGGATGACATTTTAATATATGGGAAGAACAAGGAGTGTCATGACAAAAGTTTATATGCGGTTCTAGATGCATTAAGAAAAGAGTGGATTGACTATTAAAAATGAAAAATGTGTGTTTGGGAAGTCCGAAGTAGAGTATTTAGGACATGTCATATCCAAAGATGGTATTCGACCTAAGGTTAGTCATGTTGATGCTATTTTAGCTGTTCCTGAACCTACAAGTAGAGAACAATTGATGTCATTTCTGGGACTGACAGAATTTTACTCACGTTTCATTGAAAATTATGCCTCAAAGGTTGAACCCTTGAGATCACTGCTAAAAAGAGGTGTAATGTTTACATGGGGTGACCAACAAAAAACATGTTTTGAGAAAGTGATGAAAGAGATAGTTACGACACCATGTCTGAAACCTTTCTTGCCAACTGCTGAATGTATTTTATCTGTGGATGCGTCTGGGTATGGAATTGGTGCTGTGTTTTCTCAACATGTTAAATCTGAAAAATGGGTTGTAGCGTATGCTTCACGCACATTAACAAAAGCGGAACTAAATTATTCTGTAATAGAAAAAGAATTGTTGGCTGCTTCATGGGCAGCTGAGAGATTCAGGATGTATGTGTGGGGGAGGAAGTTCAAAATTTGCACTGATCATAAACGATTGGTGAACATCTTAAGGCCTGAAGGTGGGAAGAATTTAACTCCAAGGTTGGCTCGTTTAGCTTCAAAGCTGCAGATGTTCAGTTTTGACATAGAATATATTCCGGGTAAAGACAATGTAGTTGCGGATGGCTTGTCAAGACTACCTAATGTGGATTTGACAGATGTTAAAACAAATACTGATTGTGAGATAGCGTTTACCACTAAGAATGTTTTTCTTATAGGTGTTAAGGATACTGATAGTAATGTATCTGAGGCATCTTGGATGAGTGAGATGGATAAAGATGTGGTTTTGAAAGAAGTTAAACGCTTTATAGTTGAGGGTTGGCCAAGAGAATCCAATTTACGTGGTGTGTGTGCTGCGTTTTCAAAGATCAAAGATGAATTGTGCATTGTTAATAATATTGTCTTAAGGGGCGACAGAATTGTGCCTCCAGTTGGTTTAAGGAAGAATATTGCTGAGAAAGGTCATTCAGGACATGGTGGTATGTCCAGCTCAAAAAGGAGGGTCAAGGAGTGGTTCTGGTGGCCAGGTGTTGATTCCATGGTGGATCGATTAGTAAGGGACTGCAAAATTTGTGGTACTAGTGATAAAGTGGCAAAGCCATTAAGTGTGCCCTTAACCATGGTGGAGTTACCTGAATATCCGTGGCAAAAAGTAGCTATTGACTTCATGGGGCCATTTTCAGCCTTATCGTCTATGGATTGTTATGCCATTGTACTAGTTGATTACTATTCGAAATGGCCCGAGGTAAGAATGGTGAGTGGGATGACTACAGATGTGGTTATTGAGTTTTTAGAGGACGTGTTTTCAAGGGAAGGAGTACCAGAAGTTTTGGTTTCGGATAATGGTCCCCAGTTTGTGTCACAGAAGATAGAAGAGTTTTAGTGGTGATGGGCATTAAGCACATCAAATCATCACTATATCACCCGGAGGGTAATGGTCAGGTTGAGCGCTTCAACAGGGTGGTTAAGGAAGTGATCGAATTGGCATTGAGTGCAGGTTTACCTTGGAGGAAAGCTCTACAAGAAAGATTGACCGCATATCGTGTGACTCCGCATTCTGCTACAGGGAAGACACCTTTTGAAATTTTGAGAGGTAGGAAACCATTTACTGGTTTGGTTCCTTGGTGGTTGAGGAAAAGAAATGATAAAATGCAGTGTAATGGGAAGGATATTGATGAAGAAGTCAGATCTGAAGTCAAAAAGTATCAAGATCGCAATCAGCAGTATCATGGAAACAAACATGTTTGGCCTTTAGTTAAGATTGGTCAGATGGTTAGGGTGAAGAATCCTAGAAAAGTGTTGAAAGGTGAAAGTGTATGGTCTAGACCTTTGAGAGTAATGAAGGTGTTTGGTAGCGCTGTGGAATTGGAAGATGGTAAAAGGTGGAATTTTCGGCAATTGAGTTTTTGCAATGAGAGGAATGGTGTGGTAGGTGCACGTTCTGGTGGTGTTGATGATGGGACGTGTAATGGTTATATGTTAGGTGATGATTTTGGTCTAGTAAAGGAGTTAGCGTTAACTAGCAGTACGGGTAGTTGTAGTACTAGTTGTGATATGGGAAATGGTGTGAGAGATGTTGTTGATGTTGGATCATCTCGTACCAATGTTGGTGTTGAAGGTGAGAACCTTCGCCGTGGTGACAGAATAAGGAAGATGCCTGTCCGGTTTTCTGATTTCAAATTAGGGTAATTCTTTTCGTGGTGACTTAAGCTTTTGAGGAGGAGGGTGTGTGGTATTGGTTATATATGTAGTGTTGTGCGCGTGTATGTCTCGTGTGTGTGTGGCGCGTGTATGTGTGTGGCGCGTGTATGTGTATGCTTGTGTGGAATGTGTGGAATGTATGCTTGGAAGAATGTAGTGGGAGGGAGTCAGTTGCTGAAGGGGAAGGTGAAGGATGCAGCTGTGTTCGTGTCGCTGTATTTCCTACTACTTGATGGAATAAAGAAGAATTGAAGAACCATGATTGCCTACGAGTCATCTTACCTACAATAGTCATCATCAACGCTGTCCCACAAACAGACTGCTTTGCACAACAAATAGCCTTGAACCTTGGCCCAGACCTTTCTAGTGCAAATTTCTATGCATAGACAGCCGAATAATGGTCTGACTCATTGATGTAGACTTTGCACTGCAGCACAAATGTAATGAATCTGTTTCTGGGAGAAATCAACGCATTCTCCCTTGTTTGCATCTACTTCGACTAGGTCTTGAATTTTGTATGCAAAGTCTGGTCAGGTTACCTTCTACGGATGTTTGCGCAGAGCCGCCTCCAGAAACGAACCCTTCATACAAAGCTGCACAATTGTGGATTTGGTGCTGTGAAAAAGGCACATTTCCAACACAGACCTCCTTTTGAATTGGTAAACAAATCATTTCTTCTGCTGCTTTGGGTCATGCTAGTGCTGTGGAAAGCTTAGTAAACCTGTACATTAGATTTTCAGATTCCAGCGACAGGCCAGACTTCTCACCATGGATCATAGCTAAGGATTTAAAGTAGATGAGGAAAATGAACCATTGTCCTTCTGTTTCAATCCCTGATCGAAAATAAGCTTTCACCAATTCAGTACCAAATCTCATTTATTCCACATTATTTCTCTGGCACCTTTATTGTTGAACATCGTTTACATTTCAAAATTATCGCCACCTACATCGGTATTAAGCTTTTTATAAGAAATAAAAACGTATAAAGATTTCAAAACAACTTGTATAATATGACACACCTTTAGGGATCTTCTGAGACTCTTACATCAAAAATGACATTGTGGAAGAGACAAAGAAAAGGACTCTTCCAAACAAGGGCCTCTGGTTCAATGTCCACCGTAAAATTTGTAGTTTCCTGTTTTTCAATTTTGAGTTACCGAGTTGGGACTGGTTTTGATAGAACAAAAAGTTCAACAAAAGCGGAACAATGTCTCTTATTTTAAGGAGAAAATGGAGAAATGCCTGACTTAAAATGAGTGAGGGGAGATAAATATCGTCAGCCGGATGACTGAGCTTCCTCGGAAGTTGACAACGGTGTTGACGGTGACCATTTCCAGGTCCAGCGTGATGTCGCGAGGCCCCTTGATGGGACGAGTCATCACCAGGGTGGCACTAATGGGGCCTGTTTGCTGTGAACAAAAACACACAGAAGCATGCATGAATTTCTTGGGCGTTTAAAATAAGAGTATCATTTCATGTATTACATAATTGTGTATTGCTGCTGCATGAACATCAATCCATAAACTGTTTGCATTCTATCACATGAAATGCTTTAAGACACACCTCTCCAAATCAGACCCCTCGTCTCTTCTACCTCTCAGCATAAAAATACAGACCAAAACAACCTACTCAGTTTAATTAGTCCCTTTTTAGGTCTGGCTGTATGATGACGTATTGTTCACAATTCCTAGTAAGCATTGGCGTAGCCAATCGGTCATGCCTTTGGGAGCCTATAAGTGTTTTTAGCCATGCAGCACATACACATGGTGTGGCCAATCGCAGAGTGACACACACTTCCATAGACCAACACTGAGGAGTGTGGAACTGGGGAGAAAAGGTGCTAAAAGTGACTGGTACCCAGCGTGTTATGAGAGCGTTTGTTGGGAGATGATGATGATGATGATGCAAGATGAATTGTGCTAGGCAGGAGAAGGACCCGATAAAAATAAGTCCATATTAATATCTATGACTTGTTTAAATAAAAAAGAACAAAGAACAATTGTTACTTACCTGTAAACAGGTGGTTCTCCAGTATTGGTGTCTTTCATAGATTCACATGCTTGAATATCCCCCGTCGTCGGAGTGGGAGTCCCACGGTAAATAAAATAGCAATAATATATACTATATATATATATATATGTAACATAAAGCCTGAAATATGTAATAGAAAAAAGGCATAACAAGCCTACACATATTTCTACATAGGAATGCATGGAAAAGGAAAAAACCATTTGCAGTCTATCATTGTCATTATGTTGGTCCAAACTACAGCCAATCAGGTGCCAGCAACCCTCTAGAACCTTCTCCTCAGAGCTCAGCACCTCAGATTTTCGTAGCACAAGAGTGACCACAGAGTCTATGAGGAGAAGAGAGCCTCTGAGGGGAGGAGGGTGGGTCGCATGTGAATCTATGAAAGACACCAATACTGGAGAACCACCTGTTTACAGGTAAGTAACAATTGTTCTTCTCCAGTATTAGGGGTGTCTTTCATAGATTCACATGCTTGAATAGAATAGATAGCAGTACCCTCCTTAGAGCTGAGATTGCAAAGTACATCCTCAAAAGTTAAGACAATAACATACAGCTGAAAAGCATATAGCAATCACAGAAAGAAATGGAGGAGGGATCAGAGGCTCACCTTATTGAAAAAGATGACGAAGCACTGCTTGCCCCACTGCGGTATCCGCTTCGTTGACAGCTTCCAAACAATAATGTCTGGTAAAGGTGTGCCTGCTGGACCATGTCGCTGCTCGACAAATCTGGTGTAGAGGCACCCCAGCAAACAACGCAGTGGACGATGCCATCGCTCTTGTAGAATGTGCCTTAACTGGACTCGGTAAAGGCCTGCCAGCCTGCTGATGGCAAAATGATATGGCTGCAGAGAGCCATCGTGCCACTGTCTGTTTAGTCACGGAATGCCCTTTTCGCAACAGTCCATATGCTATAAATAGCTGATCAGATTTACGGAAAGGGGCTGTTCTGGAAATGTAGAATTTTAGACAACGTTTTATGTCTAAAGAATGTGCTCGTCCTAGCTGTATATTTCCATAGGCAATAAACAGTTGATCGAATTTGATAATGACAGAGGTCCTTGCAAATAGAAATTTAAAACATCTTCTGATGTCAAGAGTATGTAAATGCCCTCTCCGCAGGGGATTGTGGATTAGGAAAAACGTCTTTAAGATAACTGGTTCTTTCAGGTGAAAATCCGAAGGCACCTTTAGGCATACCCCTTGTACGTAGCACTACAGAATTGGGCGTGAATCGTAAGAAAGGTGAATTGACAATGAGAGCTTGAACATCACAGACTCTTCTAGATGAAGTTAATGCTAACAAAGAGAAAAAACGTTGCATGTTAGGAAATTGAAATACATCCTAAAAATTGGCTCAAATGGGTGGCGCACGAGCTGCGCTAATACTACATTATAATGCCATGATGGAGGCGGACGACGTACAGGAGGAAACATTCTGAGTAGTCCCTTAAAGAACTGTTGTATTCTGGAAGAATAAAGAGAGATGGACCCATCCTGACGTTACCTTGAAATGGCTGCCAAAAAGACCTTCAACGTTGTATGAGATAAGCCTGATCTTGCCAGGTGCAAGAAAAAAGGTAATATCTGGTCCGGCGTTGCAAGAAATGGGTAAACCCCAGCAGATTAACACCAAATGCAGATTATTATTTATGTATTTATTTATTTTTGAAGACTGTATGTCTTTAGTAGGTGCTCTCGCGTAAGCCAGTACCTCTTTACAATCCGCCGAGATAGTCAGATGAGCTAATACAAGGTGCTCAGACACCAAGCTGCTAATTTTAGAGAAGCCGGATCTGATGGCAAATTTGACCATTCTGAATGGAGAGGAGATTTGGAATTGGTCGAAACTGTATTGGATCGTACTCTGAGAGGAGAAGAAGTTCGGTGAATCAGTATTGGCGAGGCCACCTGTGGGCGATGGGAATCAAACGATACGGCTCTTTGTTCATCTGACGGAGAATTCTCGGAACCAATGGTACCGGAGAAAAGGCGTAAGCATATATTTGAGACTAGTTTATCGAAAACGCCTTCCCCTGCGAGTCCCTGTGGGGATGCCAGCTTGCAGAGAAACAGGCATAAGCTGTTCTCTTTTTTTTTTCTTTTTTTTTGTCGCAAAAGGTCCATTCGATCCGCCGTTGGCTGATGCAGTTCCTATTCATGGGTGGACACCTGTTGACCTGCTGAGGGTGTCCGCCAGCACATTTGCAACTCCCGGCACATGAACAGCCAAGAGTTTGATCCTGTGCCATATTGCTCAAGCCCCTATCTCTTGGGCTTTCTGAGATAGAAGAACCAACCTCGTTCTTCCTTGTTTGTGCAAGTAAGGTATTGTCTGTGCAAACCAATACTGTGGCTCCTTGAATGATAACACGAAAGGATTTGAGGGCTAAGAAGATAGCACCTAGCTCTAGCCGATTGATGTGCTAAGCCCTTTTGTTGAGGGTTCCCATTCCCTGCTGAACCTTCAGCCCTTGAGATATGCTCCTCAACCCTCGAAGGGATGCGTCTGTGGTGATTGTGTAATTTGGCACTTCTGGAAGGAATAACGTACACCCCTTCTACAAATTTCTTACTTGGACCCACCAACAAAAAGGGGGGGGCCTCTTGCATCCGAGGATTGATTTGAATGAGATCTACAAAGGAACTGGAGACCTGAAACCAACGTAGAAGAACCACCAAGTGGGAGATGCAAGCCCGTTGTTCGTGCGAGATAAACACCCTTGCTAGGTTGGTATTGATTGATGATCCGAGAAATGTTGATATCGGAGCTAGTACTAGTTGTGACTTGTCATGATTTATTGAAAATCAGGTCTTGAAACAGTGACTGACAAGTTTGGGTGTGCTGGACTGATTGTAAATAAGAGCGAGCCCTTATTATACAGTTGTCTCAGGAATGAGAAATTTGTATGCCTTGCAGACGTAGATAGGCTGCCACTGGTGCAAGGATATACTTAAAGACACTTGAAACGGACCTAAATCCAAGAGGTAGGACCTTTATTGAATAAGTTCTGTACCTATTGTAAAGCGTAGCCACTTCCTATGATTAGGAAGGATTGGCACATGAAAATAGACATCCTGGAGGTTGAGAGTAGTTATAAACTCGTTCTGGCATAAGAACTTAGGATTTTGTTGAGGGACAACATTTGTAAAGTTTGCGTAAAGATCTAAAATCATGCAACACTTTCCTCATTTGCTTGTTGATGAGGAACTGAGAGTAAACCCTAACGCTGTTGGAGATTCGGAACCACTCCGACGGTCCCTGTTTGTATCCATATAGACACTTGTGAAAACGACACCCGTAGATGAGAAGGAGGAGGTCCCTTTGGAGGTGTAGAAAGAGGGAAATTAGACAAATTCTAAAGTGTGCCCTTGGGCATGACGTTTAAAAACCCAACGGTCCTCTGTCACCTTTGACCAAGTGGAGTAAAAGTGAGATATTAGATCTCTGAAGTTTTTGGAGGGAATAAAGGTGTGTTCCCGGTAATCCATTGTTTCTTAGAAGAGTTTGCCTAGGCTGTACGATGATAGTCTAGGTATGACCTGTTGGTACTGTGCCTATGTGACTGCGTTTGATTTGAGTAACGCAATTGATTTTGATTGTAGGAGCCAATACTGGAGGGAACTCCCTTGAAACAAAGGACGTGGAGCTACGTCCTCGGCACCACGAAAAGGCTGCGATTCTATATCCCGAAGGTGCGGGCAGTATCTGTGTCCTTTAAGATGGTCTGCATTGCCTCATCAACATGCTGGCCAGAAGGGCTCCTCAATCAAAAGAACAAGTGAAGTATAGAAGTCTGAACCTCCTTGCGAAAGACGTAGCATTGAAGCAAAATTGTCTTTCCCAGACTGCCCCTATAGCGAGCTGTGGAACACCTGTACACGCAATGTCCGCTTCACAGTGTATCATTTCTGATGCACTTCTCTCTCGCTCTCACTCCTGCAGGATCTTCAAAGCGTGAGGCTTGGAGGATTCTGGAATAAGTGCTACTGGTGCCAACATGTCAGAGCACATATGGTGGCATACTTGCCCAACTGGCTTGCAAGATAATCGCTGTGCCGCCTGAATAATGACTGAGGCAGGGTAGGCTGAATAGTGGGGAGCTGCACATTTCTTGTCGAGGCGTGAAAAACAAAAACCGCCGGCACAGAGTTTGACCTCTGCATGAGTCTAACACCTTCTTGCTAAATAAAGTCTATGATAGGAACTGAACGAACTTGTTTTTGTGGTTTCCCCCGGACGAGGGGAAAAAAGGAAAGCGATTCGCCGCTCTCTTCATAAGGAGGGGAAAACCTCCAATATTCACCGGAGGTGAATGCAATAGAGCTCCAGTTTTTAGAGGAAGATATAAAGGCAGGAGTAAAAAGCCACCACGCCATCACGTGGATGTAGCAGAAAGCTGCAGTCGACGAGATAAATCGTCTACCAAAACACATTGTGCATAAAAGACAACCGTGTGTGAAACCAACTGTCGACGGGCTCAACCGTCGACGATTCCAATAGTTGACAGGGTCAACCGTCAACGAAGCCAACTGGCGTTGAGGCTGAATGTTGACGAAGCTTACCGTCTACGGAGCTCACCGTCTATGGAGCTCACTGTCTACAGAGCTCACCGTCTACGGAGCTCACCGTCTACGGAGCTCACCGTCTACGGAGCTCACCGTCTACGGAGCTCAGCGTCTACGGAGCTCAGCGTCTACGGAGCTCTCCGTCTACAGAGCTCAGCATCTACAGAGCTCAGCATCTACAGAGCTCTCCATCTACGGAGCTCATCGTCTACAGAGCTCATCGTCTACGGAGCTCATCGTCTACGGAGCTCACCGTCTACGGAGCTCATCGTCTACGGAGCTCACCGTCTACGGAGCTCACCGTCTACGGAGCTCACCGTCTACGAGCCTGTCGTCTACGGGGCCCACCGTCGACGAGCTCACCGTCGACGAGCCTACCGTCGACGAGCCTATCGTCGACGAGCCTACCGTCGACGAGGCCACCGTCGATGAGCCTACCGCCGACGAGCCTACCGTCGACAAGCCACCGTCGACGAGCCACCGTCGACGAGCATACCGTCGACGAGCATACCGTCGACGAGCCTACCGTCGACGAGCTCACCGTCGACGAGCCTACCGTCGACGAGCATACCGTCGACGAGCCTACCGTCGACGAGCCTACCGTCGACGAGGCCACCGTCGACGGGACATATATCGTAGACGAGCCTACCGTCGACGAGCCACCGTCGACGAGCCTACCGTCAACGAGCCACCGTCGACGAGCCTACCGTTGACGAGCCTACCGTCGACGAGCCTACCGTCGACGAGCCACCATCGACGAGGCCACCGTCGACGGGACATATCGTAGTCTAGCCTACCGTCGACGAGCTTACCGTCGACTAGGCCAACTGTCGAAGAAATTACCATCGACAAAAACTCCCAGTGGTCTACGAGCCTGTAGTCGACAAGAGGGCACTGTCCTCACTGTCGTCGACGCATACCTGGAGGCGTTGTCGCTGCAGAGCAAAAGTGATGGCAAAGATTGTCGTCAGAGGATACATAGACCGTATCGTCGAGAAGCTGGCACATTTTCACGTAGAAAAGTGCGCAGTGTGAGTCTAGACGCCTGAGAGTAAATCTCGTGGGCGTAGATGTGGGAGGCAGACTCAAAGAAGGCCAGAGACCCCTTAATTGTGATGTTACTTCAGCTGGTGAAGTAGAGGAGAAGCATCACTTAAAACGTGAATGTGCAGGACAAACAACAAAAATTCCTCCCACATCAGAAGGGGGGTACAGTCTAAGCACAAGAACAACCCCTTCTCCTCTTACCATGTCAGAGACAAGCAGAGTGTTTCCATATACTCTTCATGAGGGTTCACAGGAAAAGGTCACAGTTTCCTACAAGTGACACAGGGTCTGAACGTAGACTTCATGTAAGAAGACAGTACAAAACTGTGATATTAAGAAGAAGAAATTGAAGGAAATTGAAGAAAATTGAAGAAAATTGAAGAAAAAAACTGAGCAGAGCTCAGGGAGACTCCCTTCACACGACGTGCGGTAGAAAATCTGAGGTGCTGAGCTCTGAGGAGAAGGTTCTAGAGGGTTGCTGGCGCCTGATTGGCTGTAGTTTGGACCAACATAATGACAATGATAGACTGCAAATGGTTTTTTCCTTTTCCATGCATTCCTATGTAGAAATATGTGTAGGCTTGTTATGCCTTTTTTCTATTACATATTTCAGGTTTTATGTTACATATATATATATATATATATAGTATATATTATTGCTATTTTATTTACCGTGGGACTCCCACTCCGACGACGGGGGATATTCAAGCATGTGAATCTATGAAAGACACCCCTAATACTGGAGAAATAACATACCTTTCCTTCTCTTAGGATCATCATAGCCTTGGGCAGAAATTGTTTACAATTCAAGAATCTGTAGTAGTGTTCTGGGAGTCGCACCTCAAAAAAATGTACAAGTGGAATGGGCAACCAGATGTGTGGTAAAAACCTCTGTGTATATCTGGCAGTTGGCAAGATTCTAACGGTGCCACTAAGGGTAAAGTATACCCTACTACCTTGGGTACACAGACACAGAGGGACCAAACACAGTCTCTGTTAGATATGTTACAACATTATTACACCCCGGCACTCTACACGTTAAATAGATAACAATGTATAACCTTAATAAGTTTGTATCATACAACTCGAAACTCAATATTTTAAAGGCATACAACAGAGATGAGTCTGTACAAAAGTTTCTTTCTTTTAATTAATGCAGATATTCTTTATATATATATATATATATATATATATATATATATATATATATATATATATATATATATATATATATATATATATGAAACAATTTCCGTCAGGACTGTGTGTACCCCTATTTCAAAACAATTGTAAATACAGAAATATTGACAAAAATCGTTGCATTACACGGTCCTGATCAGAATGCACAAGAACAGCCGACACCTGTTTCGTCCAGTGACTTCCTCAATGCTGTAAAAACAATAACAGAAATTCATATGTGCTATTAATATCGAAATATCGGAATTTTACATGTCCAAATTCTAACTAAAAATATCAAACCCATAACCTGCAAATGGGTTTACTTTGATGTCAGAACAGTAGAGAAAAGAAAAAGGAGATCCCAAGAAAATGACTTGCAAGTAAATTAGAAAAGATTGTGAATTTTCCCCATAACCGTGCCTGATGACATTTTCTTCAAATAGAAAAGAAAAATTTTCTTAGATAAAGGAAAAACACTGTGAACAGTACAGACCAAGAAATTCAACAGTACAGACCCAGAACTTCCACATAAACAGTGCACACAAAACACTAATCACCAAAAGTATGTGACGCCCAGTAAGATATACTCTCATTAAAAGAGATAAAACTTCCAATAACTGACCTCGCAGAAATTGTTTCAATAGTCATGGTGGTAACCAACCATATCTCTTCAAAGACTAAAACAGGACTTTGTTGTAGCATCCAAATCAAACAGTGTTCTGTAATCATAATCAGAACACAAGATAGTCATAAATCCCTCAAACAATCCTGTTTTTAAAATTAAAACTTGTGAAGCACACAGTTGGCTGCTAATGTGCTCTTACTTGTGTATATTGCCCATAGAATTTTCACTTGTTAGACAGGGAAAGTCCAAAAAGTCAGGTTCAAATGCAGCTACCAATAAGCTTTCTACAAATGCTCTGATTGACAATAAAAGACAAAAGTAGAACCGTCAGTCCTATGTCAAAACTGGCAGCTATGAATTTAAATAGCCCCAACCTATATATCTATATAGCTATATGTCTATATAGTAGAAATTGCTGGACATCCGTAATTAATAAAAAACAAGAGCTTAGTTTAACTGTATTTAAAAAGTGATTACTACCCCAGAGGAGGTGTCGAAGTGCTTTTCTATAAATAGCACGCCACCCCGAAACCCAATAAGGATTTGTGGTGAATTAGTATAGGAAAGTATGAGTTAATTTGGGCAGCAGACATGTGAGTCTGTTAGTTGGATTGAAAAGGATAATGGACGGATAGAAGAGGGAAGAGCTAGAAAGTGTAGATGAGGTGAAACAAAATAGTACTAGTAGAGCCCAACGTGCCAGAGGGAAGATAGGAGGCAGGAGTCCTGACCAGAAGTCATTGAAGAAGGTGTAGATGCGAGCCACATATACAGCCTATCAGCCACATTGCTTTCCGCTTAGTTCTATTAAAAGATAAAACATTATAATCAGACCCACTTATTTATCCAAACCCTAATCTTCACATCTGGTAAAGAAATAACAGCCACAACAAGCACTTTGCCTGATCAGCTTACATATAGCTAAACACACAAAGTGCTAAACCAAATGCAGAATTAACTCTGTACAATCTATTCAGAATGGCACCCAAATATTTTAAGAGAAACTCAAGTCCCAATCCTCTTTGGTTTTATAAGAGCCTTTCTTCAAGCTAATTACACCATGCTCTTTTGCCACACTCTGACAAACTAAACAAAATGAGCTCTGTGACTGCCTAAGCAGGTAACTTAGTACAAGGGTCAATGCTCTTGCTGCAGAAACCAGTGAGGTACATGCAAGTCACAAATTCGGATTATCGTGGGACTGATTCAGCCTTAGTGCTGGAATACAGGGAGACCCGCCAGAGCTCCTACAGTTATTGCTGAGCTCAATATGGGATGTAGGCTAGCCCCACAGAGGACAACTGCATAGCTGCCAAGATTTCAGATTACATTTGTGTGCCATTTTGTATAGTTTCAGTGTACTTATGAGTAACTTTCAACAACCAAATGTGTGACACTTAGAGTGACATTTTCTCATGAGCAAAATTAAGCACTGAAGTCCTGGGAAACACAAATATTCGAAATGACAACCAAATAAGCAACAAGAGATTCTAATATTTTGAAACTGCTGCAAAGTAGTTGAAATAGAAGGACACTTACCTAGTGCCCTTGTAAGCTCATTAAACTGTAAAGCAATTGTGTAACCATGATATTAAACAATAAACAAGTTTTTCGGAGGTAATACTTCATTAACTTTCTTTGTAGAAATACAAAGACACACAATTAAATTAATTTTAAAAATACCTACTCGATGTTAGAGATTGCACTTCCATTAAAAAATAAGAAATGTACTATTACAATCCATATGTACATGTAGTCAAGACCAGGTACATGTAGTCAAGACCAGGTACAGCACCTTCCAACTGGACAAAACTATTAATGTCACACAGCACAGTGATAGACATCACTGAACTCACTTTTTCAGAGCTGGCATTTGGCAGGTGGTGCCCGGGGTAACAATCTTTTTTGCTCCCCCTCCCCCATGACCTTCTTTTTTCCTTTTTCACAGATTCCCTCACTTTAGCCTACACCAGTGCCCCTCATCTCTCCATAGACCTGCTCTCACGAACATTTCATTTGTTTTATTGTGCTGCTCATACCAGTGCAGGGTGTCAGAGCACTTTACATCACATACACATTATACAGACACAATTAATTATTTGTGGTTATTTTATATTAGGAAATGTTATTTTAAAAAATGAGGATTACAATGTGTATGAATCACGTCATCCATGCTAGTAGTCACCATATTTTAATAATATTTGGTTTGGAGAAGCACAAACTCAGGATTTAAAAACATACCACGGTTGTTGAGGTTAGTTTACTAAAGAGAATGCATGTCTACCCAAACTAACTTTCAGCAACATTAGGATAATGAAAGACAGGAGTTGGTGGGGATATATCATTGCAACCTATACTAAGCACTTTACATGCAGCTGATTTCTTTGATGACATTTTTAAGTCACTGTGTAAATTATGATTGTAATTTATAAATTGTAAGTAACAAAAGTATCTCTGTGACAAAAGCAGTTACCCACTGAACTATTAACATCAAATAGTATTCGGTGATATGCAGAATACACATTCTTTTCAGCAGGTACAGTAACCCTCTGTGCTGCTTGTGAGTCAAAACTTGCAATAGACAAAAATGATCTTCATCCATTAGGAACATTAATCACCACATTATCTTTGACTTATGGAAGGAGGCACAAACAGTGCTAGGTAAATACTGCCTGCTGCCTCGGGCTGGTACCTGTAGCTACAGTCTGTGGAGTCACTCACTGCAGGCAGCTGCTCTGACAGTGTTGTAATGTGCCGGAGACAGGAGTAAGTGACCGGTCCGGAGAGGGCAGGCTGGCACAGTGTCAGAGATGAAGCTGACCCATCTGCAGCTATAGATTGAAGTCATGGTGAGAAGGCATGGCATGGCATGGCACACTGTCGTCAGAGCTGTGCCCTGCACCTTCAGACACTCGGCACCCGCTCTCAGCATGAACGGCGCAGCCCCGGAGCAGGAGGAGTCATGGAGGCCCTTTACTTATCCATTCTGCAGCGGTAGCAACAATTCTTGGGGGAGCAGGGGAGCTGCTGCAGGAATTTGAAATGAAAACATCCTGCTGCTGGGAAGCCTGCACTGACCAGAGCCTTTTAGTGACAGTCAGTGAGTAAGCTGCCAAAGTTAGTGAGAGCTGCAGGACAGGAGTGCCGTTCTGTACAGCGCAGTGAACAGTGGTCGAAGTGGGGGAACAAAAGTAGGGGAACTGAGGGCGGAGACTCCGAGGGCGGGGATAACGCAAGGATTGGATCAGTGGGCGGAGTCGAGGTGTGGCCAGAATGTGCTGTGTAGCCCAATTTTTTGTATTTATTTGGCATTTCACCGACCAGTTACACCTTATTGTGTTATTTAATTCAACCAATGGATACACTTGATTATTTAAGGTTTAATAGGAGTTATTGGCACTTAAATACATTCACAAAGTGGGATATATTTCCAATCACACAATGTCCCAAATACGCTTAAAAGTGGAATCACAAGCTATTTGACTCCAAGCCATGCTGTTTTTCTCATTAGCACTTCTCCTCCCTTCTTCCACAAAAGCAGGTCAAACATGAATAACAAAATATCCTAGTTTGCAAATTTTTTCCATATAATTATGGCTCTGCCATATTTGCCACATAATACATGATCAACTGCATAATCTTATACTTTTAACTAATCATTTTTGTAGCTCAAACTGATAAAAAGTTACTAAAAAAACGTGACTTGAGTTGCTGCTAAGTGGACGGCCCTTTGCAAAGGTTGACTGATCACCTTTATCGCTGCTGAATTTGTATGTTATACTGATACTAATGAGGCTGAATCTTTGCAGAGACTTAACATGTGTAAAAATGTCTAAATAATAAAGTATAAGAAAATATATTGCATTATGCGGCTGCCTTTTTTTTGTTGCATAATTTAGTCAACACTGCGGCATCATTTTGTCCCCCAATGCTGCATAATTCCAGTGGCTCCAGAGCATGTAGCACATGTTAAAAGGGCTTGTGCATGAAGCAGAGAGATTGTGAAGTTTGCAAACGTAGTTTGGTGTGCGTGCAAATCCTGCATTGCCGACCACTCGTGAGTTGCAGCTACTACTTCTGAAACAAGGCCAATGGAGGTACCAATGGATGAGACGGACTGG
The DNA here is from genome assembly GCF_964263255.1 of Lissotriton vulgaris. Taxonomy (NCBI): domain Eukaryota; kingdom Metazoa; phylum Chordata; class Amphibia; order Caudata; family Salamandridae; genus Lissotriton; species Lissotriton vulgaris. The sequence continues at coordinate 339,383,518 of NC_141697.1, forward strand.
TCTCGTGGGCAGGACTGGCTTCAGTGCTGGTGGCGCTTTGTGCAACAATGTTTGTTGGTGCCCCCAATGATCATCTATGCCTCGGACTCCCTTACTACCACCCTTTAACAGTCCCCCTCAAGTCTCCCTAACCACACTCTTTATCAGATGCATTCAATTTGAATTACAGCGCCACTCATACCAGTGTACGGTGTCAGAGCACTTTACATCACACACACTACACAGAGACAATCATTTATACATGAGTAAATCACTGTATAGGAAATGTTACATAAGACAAAGGACTACAAGGTGTAGAAGCCACATGACATCCATACTAGTAGGCAGTATTGTTTAATAGCACACTATTCTATGTTAGGATTTTAACTTATAAACTGCAAGTAACAGAAGGATCTCTCTGACAAAAGCAGTAACCTACTAACGTAGTTAACATTATGTGCACTTTGTGATCTGCATGGTACATGTTCTTTGCAGAAGGCACATAAACCCTCTGCGCTAACTTTCCAGGAGTCAACCCTTCCAACACAAAACTCCGATCTCTCTCTGGGAAGAACATTAATCATCAAAGTTATCATGACATTTTTATTGTTGTTGAAAATTGATGGATGCCAGGAAGGAGGCAACACATTTTTTTAAAACCATAATATACTTGCAAACACTATGCACCCACCCGAAATAGGTACCCAGTGCAGTCACACCGTTCGCACTGCCCCAACCTGCTCAAGGTTCATGTGACCTCAGTGACAGAGTCACAATGACTGGATCACTGTTGCTCTAGGGTGTGCTTCTTCATAGGCCTGCCCGCAAGACTGGAGTTGAACTTCAGTATGGATTGTGGTGGGCAGGCCTCCAAGGTTAGCCCACAATTGACACCACTAGGGTACACCTGCTTGTGCTAAGACATCAGGCCTAGGTCTAGTAGGGCCTTCTAAGGTCTAGCATGGGAATATGCTCCCTCAGTGGAGTGGCCTGGTGGACTGGTCATGAAGGCTGAATCCGGTTCCCCAGTTCCAAATTTGACAGCTCTGGCCATAGTGCCACATTCTCTCCCCCACTGAACACCATACTGCCCCACTGAGAGAAACTCGCACTGCCTTCAGCTACAACCTAATTGTGCCCTGCTATAAACACTTGGATGTTGCTCAATTCAAATTATGCACTTGATAAGAGTAATATGCTACCTAAAAATAAATAAAGTAAAAGCAAACACTCATAGGGGATGCAAGATTAAGTAAAGCATGTGAAATGTAAGCAGAAACAACATGGTTACCTTAACGATATCTCACTCACTATTCAGAAATCAACAAGTGGCTTTACCTGAAAAGTTAAGGACATGACTACAGGGCCCTGAAGGGAACCGTTTCAATGTCCATTGCTTATATCCTTACAAAACGTAAGCAGTTTGGTTTAAAAAGATCACATCCATAAACACAGAGCCATGGTACACATTTTGTTTTCCAATCCACCCATCAACCAGGTATTGTAATACATCCAGGAATGGTGCACTTCCCCACCTGGGGACAACAATGCTGTTCAAACAAAAACGAGAAAACGAAAGTAGCTCTTCACTGCAAAGTCTGTAAAGTGAGGCTGATGCGTTTGGATCTAAATAAAACCAATCTGGCCACTTTGCAACCACTCTGTCTTGCTTCATTTAGTTATGTATTTATTTTTCATATTTAAAACCTTTTATTTCTCTCCATCCCGAGGTTGCACTTTGGAATAGAAAAATGTCAGAAAAAGGGCATTTCCCGTAAGAGTGTTTTTCTTTTTTAGATCAATTTCACATGGAAGCAACTAAATGAAAGAAGGAAAGAGGTTATGGACCCTTTCTTCAAGTCACGGTTTTCAGTAAGCGAGTAGCAAGACAGTAAGAGATGGACTAATAGAAAGAGGGGGGGGGGCAGCTGCCAGCACAGAAAAGAAAAGGACATTGTCCGTGTCTTCTCTGGACAGTAAGGAAGAGACAGAGTCCTTTTCCTTATCCTCCAATCCCCGAACATCCACGAAAGCAAGCTGAGCCGTATCTGAATGCCTTTGCTATCTCTGCCATCCCAGGACACAGTTTTGAAAAGAAAAAGTAGGGGAATGGAATCTGTTTAATAAAATAAGTAGGGGCACGCCGTGCCCTTCCAATCCCGCCCACTTCGACCACTGGCAGTGAAGTCCATGTTGACCCGGGCTGAAGAGTGCCCATGCACCAGCCGATCCAGTCACCTGCATGGCTGGTGGAACTATGATAGCTGGGACCAGCGGCACCAGCTGGGCCAAGAGACAGCAGCCCACGATTCAAGGTGGCAGAGACAAAATCCGCTCCGCAGGGCTGGGCCCAGTACATGTGTGCCAGAGGCTGAGTGCAGCACTGGCCGCAGCAGGTTTGTTTTTTCAACTCTGCGACCGCCCTTGCGAAAAGATTGTATCAAAAAGAAAGTTCAATAAGTCACCTTAAAACAACTCCTAGATTCCCCTGAGGCTGGCAGCTGTGAGTGCTGAATGCAGCTAAATAAATTGGGTGAGGCAGGCGGTGGCACAACAAGTTGTTAATAAAAGCAGCCCTCGATTTTCTGGGGTCACAGGGGGCATTTTGGCACAGAGAACTTGCCTGGGCATAGGTCCTGAGGGCACACAGCAGCATGCACTTTCAAAATGTACTCTTGAGAGCTGCTGCTTGTAGTGAACATATTGGGATATTAACTTGTTGACACTTCATGTTAAATCCAATTATATTAGGAAGAACAGCTCAAGGACCACATAGGATAACAGCAGTTACAAAGGGCAGCGCACAGCAGGCTGTTTTGGCATAGACTGCTGAGCGTTGTCTCAGACAAGTTGAAAATTCGAACACAGAAACATTAATACTATAATATGCAAAAAGGGCCTTGAAGGACCTCCATTGGCTCCCAATTGAGAAGAGAGTCCATTTTAAGTCCGTGTGCATTCTGCACAGGTCACTCCACAGGGAAAGTCCCATCATACTAAGACTACTTGCTACTCCCTACATCCCCGAAAGGTCTCTCAGATCTTCCTTAGCACACTGATTGCATGTCCCCAAATTTAGCAGGTCTCGCTGGAGTGGCTGTTCATTTTCTCATCAGGCCCCCAAACTTTGGAACACTCCTCCCCTTGAATTGCATCGGCTTTCCAAAGAGCGCTCATTCCATAAGGCCCTGAAAACGTGGCTTTATAATTATAGTTCTGTTTATGAACTAATTAATATGTTGACTGCTCGAACCCTGCGAGGCCTTTGGGTAGCCATGTGCAATATAATACTTGCAGAATAGAATAGAATATGGTATACAAATACAATGATACAGTAATACAAATGGCCCACTCCAACACTTCTTAGTTTGCTCCTCTTCAGAGACGGTGATGATTCTGTGCCAGACAAATACATTGTAACAAGCCAGGCCCGGAGCAGGTTTCCATGAAAACCAGAGCTACGTCTTCTCTGGGCATGGAACTCATTGCCTGAGACAATGCAGAAAGGTTAAAATAAATGAGACATGCTAAAATCATATTGCTTCGAGCATACCTCAGAAGAGGTACAAATGTGAGTGTACAAACATTACACTATACGTTTAAGACATTTTCGGCATGAGCAAATGTGAAGACTCATAGGTAAAGACTTGCAGGTGGCCGAGCACGACAATGTCCCTTTTCCATGTTTACTCGCACTCTGGAGATGCATGTAGCAGCTAAATCCTTCCCACATCTCCACAACTGTGACGACACAAAGGAATGGAGTTCCAGTTGGACAGTCCCCGAACCAATGCCTGTCAATGGCATGCTCCCAGGTCCCGTCTACTTAAAAAGAGTAGAGCTCAAGATAGACAGGTTGATTTAACCCAGCCCCTGGCTGTTCAGCCAGCCTCTAGGCGGGCGCACTGCTGTGTTTGGTGGAGCTTGGGGCCCATCTCGTTCCGGGCTCTGAGCGCAACGAGATGGCTGCTCAGAGCCATCTTGAGTGGGGGCTAGGGCTCATGTTATTCCTGGCTTTACTTGTGGCTGTGGAGTCAGAGTCTTAAGTGTAGATAGTTTAACCTACCGCTCTCTGTGGTCTTAAAGTCTTTCTTACATTGCTTGAACGTTTTTATCTCACCTGGACAAATCTGTCAGAAAGAGTATGACATTATCCTATTTTCCATTGTTTAACCCTTTCGCTGCGGCCGCCATTTTACCGCTGTGCGGTAAACAAAAGAACAGGGCGGGCCGTGACGAACCCCAGCCGTCATCAGCACATGCCCACCGCGGGGCGTGACGGCTGGGGTTCGTCAACAGCATGGGAGGGGTTAAATGTCTCTTTGTTTATTTCTCGGGTGAATGAGGGGTTGTCATGGGACAAGGGAGCAATATCAGTCTTCCATCAAGTGTCGCCTTATCCCAGATTGCCAAAATCGTTCCATGCTGGTATAGATATGTAGGTGTTACAAGGCCCCTGGGGTTTAGCTAGCCTGGGAAGATCCCATCTTAAAATATCGCTACAGCTTCTACCATGCTGATGCACTTCTTTTCAATCTCGTGGTACATTCCACCATTTTTCTTAGGTGAACTGCCCTGTAGTAAACAACAAGATCAGGACATGCCAGTCTTCCTCTCTCCTCTGGTGCTTTTAATATTTTAGCATTTACTCTGGATCTGCCTCTGGTTCAGACAAAAGACTTACTTTCTTTCTCAAGTTATATTATTTATTTTTCTGAATGGCTACTGGCAAAGTCTTCAAGAGAGATAGTGAGCAGGTACTATATTCATGTTAAGAAGGGGGATATGATGGAGCCAAGGTATATATTATGAGGTCCACGTATTTGAGGTCTCTTTTCCCCTTCCTTTTCAGCTTAGGCCAGTTAGCTTTATACCATTCTCTACACAAGTGGGTAGGTGAAGGCCGCACTTTGTTGGACCTCATCAGTCAAGAGAGTTAAGCTGAAGACCTCTGACTTATTGAAGTTAATTTAAACCCTGAACCCTTTTAAAGTCCGACAATACCACTTAACCTGCCAGTAAATAAATCTGCAGTTTGGTTAGGGTTAATAGGACCTTATGTGTCACTCTACCTTATGGGGTCTTGTAGTGTGCCATTTTCCAACCCATCTTTCCGTGTCCCGGTCCAGTTACTTTTATAGCATTTCTAGATGACCCTAGTGAACACCTCTTCTGTGCATAAGCTTACAAAGACAGGTGGTATATGTTTGCAATATGCTTTCTCCATGATCGCTCCCTTATCTGCTATTGATGAAGCTCAACTTGTATGACATTAGTCTAACTAATCTTTTTGCAAAAAGTTTTGGGAATATCTCAAAATCTAGATCAAGATTAGTGCTATGGGGCAGAAGGCTGAGTACTAACTACTCAGGGGCTTTTCTGTCATATGGATAAGAATGATGTCTGCCTCTCTCATGAAGGGCGTTGGGCCTCACAACCAGTCTATAGAACTAAAAGGTAAAACGAAATGCTTTTAATAAAATAGGAGAGAGAAATCATCCGGTCCTGGTGTCTTGTTGTAGGACATTTCCTTTACTGCTGTTCGGATCTCAGAGAGGTCGGTGGGATATTCCACTATGTCACTCCAGTATATGTACTTAAGGATCTCATCGTTTTTAACAACTCTCTCAATGTTCGCATTAGCTTCTGGGACTTCTGTATATAGCTGTTGGAAGAAGGATCAAAAGGGTTCTTTTTTTCTGCTTCTCTTTGTGCTGGTTTACCTCAAACTAATTAATTTTTTTATGTGCCTCTTGGACCTTTGAGATGCTAATTGTGATACTAATAGGATCCCTATCTCATTGCTCTACAAACAAAAGTTTAACATAATCTTGAAATGGTCATTTCAACTCTATTTGTTCTGACAACATTTAGCTGTTCCCTTATGGCAGCTACTTTTCGACAGTAAAGGGACAATGGTTTCTATTCATCTAGCTTTTCACATTCTATCAACTCTTCAGTCATCTTGTCTTTGATTAGATTTCTTTCCCTTCTCCTGGCAGCCATCATTGCAATTCTGTCTCCTTATAGGGTCACTTTGAAGGGTTCACAGCAAGTTGTGTTGAACACATTTTACTTGTATATGTTAGTACTGGATTAATGTGCAAAAGCGTTCTAGTGTGTCTGTTCAGGCTCTATTCCTAGGTAATTTAAACATGTCCATGGCCTGATATGGAGATGGAGGATATACCTGCAATGTGTAGACTACATATTAAGAATTGGAAGATTTTGTATAATTGGGAGTAGGTACTGTGGACATGTGAAAAGAAACAGAAGTCTTTGTCCCTCGGGTGTATGGAGTACCACACATCTTCTAACCCCAAGTCTAGCATCAGTCAACAAAGGCTTTTAGCCCGTTCTGTGCTCGCATCGGCCAGCGGCCAACGCAAGCCCTCCCTCCCTGGTGCTGCGCACGACCCTTGGCGTTCAGAACGCCCGCACCGCGGCGAATATCCCGCCACGGTAAACAAGTTAAAGGCCACTCCAGAAGATGATTTTTACTTGGTGGACCTATCAAGGTTAGGGGTCCAATGTCAGGTTATAGTCCCTACTAAGATTACCCTACCTGTTGTGACATCCATAAGTTTGTTTCTAATGGCTTGCAGAAATTTGTCATGGCAGTGTTGGGTGCATAACTGTTTATGAGGGTAACTGACATGTGCCTAACCTGCATGTAGATTTTTTACAAATCGTCCCTCTGCATCTCTGACTACATATGCTTTCTTCTTGCCTATGCGTTGTTTACATAAAATTGCTACCAACTCCAAATACAAATAAATGAGGTCATTAGAAGTCAATATTTAATTTTATCATCGCCAATCTTACCACTCCGTTGAAAGTGTCTTTCAACATTTGAGGAACTTGAGTAGTATTCTTACCACCTGATTGGCGATAAAAGAGTCCTGGCAAACTGGCCCTTAGCAGGGTCCGTTGGGCACTGCAGCACTGGCCCACCAAAGAGCACTGCCTGATGATGAAGCATGCCACCGTTGGGTGGGTGAGGGCCTGGGCTCCTATGTGCGCGTGCTACTATGAACGCACGCTCATAGTGATTTAGTTGGATTCAGATATTTAATATACAACCTAGAACTCCTATCTGTACAATATACTTTATTTATAGTTTTACATTTTATGTCTATAATTGGGGGTAGTTAGCCCTCTAACATTAAGGGACACTATTTTGAATGGTAGTACTTAACACATTAAATTCAGTGCATCTACTTGTAATAGCTGCTATTGTAATTTTAGTATCTCTCCTTGTTAACAAACCAAAATTATATATAGCAACTTATTTTATCATAGTTTAAATGTTGGTGTTGTTCCTCACCTGTGGACTTGAGTGGAGTAGGTAGCACACTTAGAACCAAAACCCTATTCGAGGATCTAGTTGGTGTTTTTGATCTCCATCTCTCTATTAGGGCATGTTCTTAGAGTTGAACATCTACCTCTCATGAAATTGGGGTTTATTCACTGCATCGAAACATCCTCCGTACCTTCCCAGTGCCCTTGCTTCATATTGTGATCTAGTTGTGATCGTGCTTCAGTTCTCCCTCACCCCACTTGTTAATCTAACCGGCTCATCAACTGTCCTTAGAAATGATAATCTGTACCTTCCTCTTAGGGCTCCACCTCGGCACTTATTTTGCCTTTTTTAAGGGACTCTCCTCTTCCTTGGATGGGTGATCGCTAAGGCTGCCTCCAGTTAGAAAGTTCTCAGAAGTTTCATCGCTGCTTCCATATCTTTAAAGATAAGTTCTTCCCCTTTCCATGCAAAGTGGACAGCTATTGGGAAGCTCAATATGTACTTGATATGCTTGGCATTGAGAAGCTGGGCAACTGGTTTCAACTCCCTTCTCTTCTGAATGGTCAAAACACTGAAATCTTGGAGCAGGAGGATCTTTGAATCTTCATATAGCATTTGACTGGATTTCCTGTCATTCTTAATGATTTCTTCTTTAGTTTTGTAATCCACCATTTGTGCTACTATGTCTCTAGGTCAGCTGCTGTGTAATTAGTTTTCCTCCCCATGCTGTGCTCTGAAATGATGCAGATGTTGGAATCTGGAGATTGCTGTTATATCTTTCTACAGATATCTTCCAAGAATGCGTGGATGTTTTCTGCTTCTATGCTTTCCTTCCAGATGCAAATGCAATGCTGTCCTTTTTGGAATGGGTCTTCAGCTCCTCACATTTATTGTGAAGATGCTGAGTTTGGTCCTCAATTGCAACATTACTGCATGCAGCAGTTTTCATCTGCTATATTTACCTCAATGAGGCTTTCTGCTGTCTAAAGTCTTTGATTGAGGGACTGCATTTCACCACCAATGTCCGTTACATCTTTACATCTTTACCTAGTGCAGTTCTTAAGTGGATAGCTTTTATGTAACAGACTTTTCCAGGTTGGTTTATAAGTCTGATGGATGCGCTTTGAGATCTTCCTTCACCAGGATATTTTAGGTGTGGGTTGTCAATTTGATGGTTGAAGGATGTACAGTATCTGGTCCTCTAGTTGTGAGGTATTTGGAGTTGGAAAATATTATGGACTGTTTGTCTGCCTTGGGCATATGTGATTTGTGTCAGTGCACTTCAGCCAAGAAATTTCACTTATGCTCTCATGGGTACAGATACTGCCTCAAGCAGCTGTGTTCACGCTACACATACAACTGCACTGGGTATCTGAAATCTCAAGGCTTTCCCAGGCCTTCACTGTAGAATTGCAGAGCAAATCAGAGGCCTGGCTATCTATCTTCTGTCTGTCGTTAGCTTGTCTGCAGTCTCTTCAAGAATCATATTGTGATAATGTTCATCAAGAGAGGGAGGCTTGACTGGTGGAAACCAGCACCTCAAGGTCACTTACATTTAACATAAGAGTCTCATCATCTATGATCTAGTGCTTTTATGTGTCCTTCTGGGAGTGCATGGGGCTCAGCCACATCCAGCTCAAACTTTCTCTTTTGGCTCTCTACCTCCAGTGCTACCCGTAGTGACCTGTTGGTGCTTGCTTGGACCCTCCCCAACACTCACCTTAAGTCCAGAAGATTGGTCCTGCCACTGTGAATAACAGTATTCAGTACATGTCTTTCCTCCATACGATAACATTAATGCTCCAGAAATTGCAAGTGTCAACTTTTAAAAATTGTAAATATTTCTAACTCAAAATGTACTTACCTCATTTTGATGATCTTGGTGCCTAAATTTATATAAAGATATGTGTTATTTTTATAAATTCGTGTGGATATCCTTATTGAGTTGTGTGCCTCATTTATTGACTGTGCATTCAGCATATATCTAACCCTCCTCTCTGATAAGCCTAAGGCTGCTCGACCACACTACTCCCTAAGAGAGCACCTTGGGTTTGCTAGACCAAGCCTCTGTCCACTTGTAAGGGATACCTGGACTCTTTGCACAGTGTACCTCTTTTTGGTACACTATTTAAAGAGCCTGCTTCCGACATGTGTTTAGTTAAAAAGTGAGTAATAAGTCACACTGTTCGTAGGTGTGCGATTTGTAGTAATTGGAAGGGGGGATGTAAATTCCTAAATTTAAGCTGTAACTTTAGAATTTCTAAAGTTTATATAGTTTAAGTCTTGTTTGTATGGAAAGAATAAATAAAGCTTCAAAGCATAGTATTGAGTGTTATTTATTAAGGTCTCGTTAATTTGATTGTTATACAGTAAAATGAATGAGAGTGTTGTACAGTTGAGTGTTGTAGAGTGGAGTATTTTATAGAGGAATTGATGATGTCGGGTAAAGTGGATAGCATATAGTGGAGTGCCATTGAATGGTGTGCCATCCAAGGGAATAGGATAGAATGGAACAGCGTACAGTAGCGTGGCATACAGTGGAGTGGCGTACAGTGGAGCAGCGTGCATTGGAGTGGCATAAAGTGAAATAGAGTGGAGTGTCATAGAGCGGGTTGGCATGTATTGGAATAGCGTAGAGTGGAGTGGCGTAGATTGAAATAGCTTATAGTGGAGTCACATACAGTGGAGTGTTGTACACTGCCGTGCCATACAATGGGGTAGCGTAGAGTTCAGTGTGTATATAATATAGTGATTTATGGGTATGAAGTATGATGTACTAGAAATTTTGGAGGACTGTACATTATGATGTGCAGAGTAACGAAAGTCAGTGACTTATGCTGCGCTGCATTTCTGTACATGTAGCAAGCAAGCAGGGGAAGCATGGTGGGTGTGTGTAGTTTGGTAAATGTTATGTAAGTATTGAGTTGCCCTTGCAACACTATGCGTAACGCAATAGAATCACATATTTGTCCCCTGGTGATATATTGTGCCGTGGTATAAGACGGTAAGTTAACTGTTTACCGTGGTACATAGCGGTAAGAAGGCAGTGTCTAATTGGCTGTCGGCCTTTATAAATTTAAAAGCAGCTATAATCCTTTCAATAGACTTTTGGATTGTTGTGGCTTAGGCACTTAAACAAAGGTAAGTAGCAGGTTTTATTGTTGATCTCAAAATATTACCATATTTTCAAAAAGGAAACAAGTATGGGAATTTTTAAAATAATGTTCTATATATTTATTTTAACCAGTTGACGCAGTTCTGCGGTAGTATCTTGGACGTACCTTGTTTTTTACAAAATGTACCCTTTTTTGTAATTGTTTTAATGTAACACAATAGTTTGTAGGTATTACCGCAGTAATGCGTAGACTTTTTTCTTTACATGATAAGCTATGTAAAAAGTTGTTAAGACACTGTAATACACTATATTTGTGAAACATTACAGCATGTTTTCAATATTTTTACATACTTTTTTTAAGGTACTTTGGTAGTTCTTAGATAATACCTCGGTACTCCGTAATATTTGTTTAAAAATATATTTAAACTTATAATTACATTTCCCTACTATTACCACTTACAGTAACTGGCAATAGGTAGGGGAAACATGTGAAATCTAATGCTTACCTATATTTATGACCCTAAGCAACAACACCGGCAAGCTGGCCTCAAAACAACATGGCTGCTTAAAATTTTTGCAAACACAGTCATTAGCCAATCAAGTAATGACTTGTCATCACTATGTACTGTGGTACTCCTAAAAAACGACTTCGAAACTAGCACACTAACAGATGTCACTAGGTTTAACTGCTAATAACTCTAAAAATACTTACCCTTCTCAGTTGCAACCACAAAAGGAATTATCTGCACACCATAATCTTTAATCTCGCCAATTTTCATCAAAATCTATGTGAAATGAGTTGGAATCCAAGTGTGATTTGGATTCCCCTTTTTTCTTTGCACCCCATTGACTAAACATTGTCGAACTTTCAATTTTCACCAATGTAACAGGTGTAATAGGTCTGCAAAGGTTTGTAAAGATTTGTCAAATGGGTGCAAAGTTATTAAGGGACAAAAATCCATGGAATTCATATCTCTGGGTAACGCGGACTATAACTACTGCCACTCTGTAGTATGTTTATATCTATTTATATACCACTGAAATTTAACAGTTATTGTTAGTAAAGCTACTATAACTTGTGCACTTCACATGCACAATGATGTCATTAATTATGTCATTTCAGATGTCATAAGTAATGTTATCAATGATATAATATAATATGTTATTTGTGATGTGTGAAGTCGTAAGCAGTGCATGCAAGTGTGCAGTTTATAAACACATTAGTTAACTATTACTGGTTCATTTTAGTGTTTTTTATGAGTTTAGATTTTTTTTTGAACTGACATTTTCACCCAGCTATAACATCACTTTAACCTTTGTTTTTACAGTAAGTTTTTTTAATGTGAAGTATGGTATTACCATGCCTACCTATAAAGTCACTTTAACTTTTTATCCAGTGAAGTTCTGTTTTTTTTGTTAACATTAAATAGGAATTTATTACCATAAATAACTATCCCAACACCTCACAGTGCACAGCTTTTGTTGCGCACAGTGAGGTGGTTGGGCGTAGGGCCGGGCATTTGGCCAGACCCTGCACCAAACCCCCCATGGGCGCACATCTTCACACCAAGCATGCCCGTCTTTATCCGATCGCAGCATGGGTTTGGGTGCAGGACTGTGGCATGGCTCTGCACTCAAACTCCCATAGGAGGCTAATCCCCCATTTCTGGCCAACCTCCCACAGCGGTTCACATCAAGCACTGCGCTAGGCCGACAGGTTTCAACTCGAATTGCGCCTCCGGACAATAGCGCTTCATGTAACTTTCCCGCACGCGCCCAGTTGGCCTACCACATACATTTGGTCCCACTTGCTAACATTGTAAAAATTGTAGGGTATGCAATATGAAATTCTAAACATAACCACCTCCTTCCTCATAGAGAAATTGACGCTTAGGTCCACCATGATTCTACCACCAGTGTTCCTTCGCTCTTGTTGCCATCGCAGCCAGGACTTTGTCCGGCTTACCTAGGATGAGTAATTCGCCCTGTCTTTCAACCTGTATCTCTCTACCCATTAGGCACCCCAACAAGTAAAATACGCGCCTGTTTTCATTTTTAGGCTGTCACTGCGCCCCTCCATCCCTCGCTTTGTCCTGATGAAGACCCTGCGTGACTACCGAACTGGGCACATTATGGGTGCACAGAGCCATTTGTCTTACATAATCATCTGGCCTATCCTTCACATGTATATAAAACCTAGACCACCTTGTATATACTGTACACTCTTTGAGTACTGAGCACTTATGTCACATGATCACTTCTTTATGTAAACATTTCATTTTATGTTCACAGCCTCTACTACATTTGTGAATATATGAATGATTTAATTCTGATAAACAAAAAAGTAGACAGTTTCTTGAGTCACTGTAACGGGGAGGACAGGTGGGTGGAAGAGCCCTCCCCCTCTTGCGAATGGTGGGTCGCTGATTCTGCCTCCCCTCCTTCCCTCCAGAGCGACTGGACCTCGTATCCCTTGACAACCACGCCGGAGGAAGAATGCGATGCAGGCGCCTTTAACTGGGCCTTAGCCGAGGATGAGACCACACCACACATGACGTCAGGACCACCGGATTGGTGAAAATACAGGAAGACCAGGAGTCGGGGTGTGACGACAGTCCGGAACAGTTTGGCGAAGGAGCGTGGCGGACAGGAGAAGGAGACGGTGACAGGAGCGAAGTGCGGAATCGTGAGAGAGGCGAGAAGGAAGCTGAACCAGGAGGCCAACGACCCTGTGGAGTGCCGTGCCACACTCCAGACGGAGGAGTGTGGCTGAAACAGGTACTGCAGCGATTCGCAGGCTGGGTGGGGAGGCCGAGAGACTCTCCTCCATAGCGCTGCGAACGCCTGACTACCGCTCTGTACATTTTTCGGTAAATATACCCAACCGTTCCCATCCATACCGCATTCCCCATACACCCTCTCCTCACTAGTATCCTCCCCCACAGCCCCCATTTGTATAAAGCACTTTTCAGCGGTGACCTTGCACTACCCGGTTCCTCTTGGGTGACTCTGTAGAGAGATTGAGTCCTGACTGCATCTCCTCTGTTTGTTTGTTTTTGCATACCTGACCAGTGGGGAGCCAACCTAGACCCGAGACGGGAAGAAGGCCCAAAGGAAACAGGGAACGAACACTCAAGAAAACCCTAGGAGTGAAACCGCTACCACGGAGTCTGACGACTTTGCCCGTGAGAGACTAACGTCATGCCAAAGAAAGACTTTGTCCAAAATAAAACCTTATCTAACCAGAAAGAGTCTTAGGTCCCTTCATACACCCACGTCACAGTCACGTTTCAGTTATTTATAAATAAATTGTTTCCCTGTCCAGGCTGTTGAGATACGGTTGCTATAAATTATAATTATGGTCATATAGGTCTCTAGAAAGTAACCACCTTCTACCAACAGAACCTTCTTTTGCTTACTTTTAACCACAGTGGGGAAGCACCAACAGACACCCACCCAACTTTTTTTGCCTTTTCTATCTGGTCCCACTGTAATCTTGCCATCATTTTGCGGTACTCCTCTGAATTTTTGTGGGGACCATGCTGAATACTGCAAGGGTACAGCGAGTCCACGGCAAGGTGAAAAAGCTTATTTTTTGCACTTTGACCCAACAGAGGGGGCTCTCAAGTACACACCCACAAGGCCTCAGGGTAGCCTTACCATGATCCCTTATGTGTTGTTCCATTTCAATATTCAGGACACAAGGACCATGTCCCCAGGTCCTAAAATGGCAGCCGCAACATTTCTCTTCACGTTGCTACAAGCCATATGGTCTAGCGGGACTGGGTCCAGCCCCACAGGACCTGCCAGTCAGAATGCTTTATTTGTCATTTTTTCCCTCAATACTCCCTCGGTACTCTATAGTAATGCGTCACTGGATATTTATACGTTTTGAAGCTTAATTTCTCTCAAATAGCCGGACAGATTTTCACCAAATGACAAAAAGCACACTTTCTGGGTAAAGATCTAGCTTTCTACTAAATTTGGTGTAAATCCGTTCTGCTGTTTTGGTTATAGCCTTGTCTAAAATTCCTATATATCTGCATTGGAAAAACATGTTTTGGGGCCTCCTCTCTTTCGAGGCCCCCCCTTGACTGATCATCCAGAACCTTTCCAGGAAGGAGCTAAATTAGATTAACCTTTTTTTGGAACATTTAGTGAAGATACGTCAAGCGTCCCAAAAAGTTATTAGCAAAACAAAAAATATATTTACTAAATATATTTCCTAAGAAAACTAGGTCTTAACTATAATTACAAAGTGGCAACTACCACTGTGTAATATATATAATTTCAAAGTGGAAATAATGTAATTATTTTAACATTTCCTATTGGGTGTTATATTAAGTCCCTTCCTCTGTTTTGAGAATGTGTTGCAGTACCAGTGAGTGGCCTTGTGTGCTGATAGTCTTACTCCAAGGCTGGGCTGGTGTACATTTACTACTGTTTTGTCACCTTCAGAGCAGTAGTAACATTATAAGTGCCATTTGTAAATAGCAATGGTCATACTCTTTTGTGGGTGGGTGTTTACATTAGTGTACACCTCCCTAAACTCCTCCTTACACCTCTCTAAAGTATTGCTCCTCCCTAATCTCTTCCCATATAGTGGTAAATATTCCCATTACTTTGCTTAGTTCCTCCCACCTTTACTACTCTGGGCCCGATTCTGATCTCGCTTGTAAAGCCCTCCGTATGACTCGGATTCGTAGGGCTTTACAGGCGAATCGTGCACCTGGAGTCCGAGCGAGCGAGTACTATGCATTCACATGCTTACAGACTCGGTTCGATCGGACTCCCATTGAACTCTTTGGGAGCCTGTATACTGGACACGTTTCATACTTGCTCACTCTGAAACAGAGTCCATAGAGCTGTACAAAGCGCCTGCGTACGAGTCGTACTGACTGGATTGGATTGGGAGACGATACGCTCGGCGAGTACACAAACTTTGCATCGTACTTGGTCTTTCGGACCTGTGTACGATTTGGACAGAAAAAGGGGCTATGAATCAGATCCGTAAAAGCCAAATCCGATTCGTAGGCCTTCCAATTGAGATCAGAATTGACCCCTAAGTAGTAAAGTAACATACGCAGAGATTTTCCAACAGAAATATAGAAGAGGTGGTGGTGGAGATTTCTGCACGCAGGTTTGTGAATTGCATTTTTTAGTAAGTAAGGAGTACTACTGCGCTATTAGTTTACAGATTACAAAATGCAGTTCGTGAATCGGGATCCTTGTCTTTAGAACCATTTTGGGCCAATGCCACTGAATTCTGTTCTGCAACTACATCAAGTCCTTCCAGGTAGCATTCACATATTCATTGCTGCCAGTAGGAAGGATCATCTAATAGTGGTCTAAAACACCAAGAACCATACAGTTAATTTCAGAAGCCCTAAGAACCTCCCATTCTCTCTATGAGAGGTGGTCCAATGGTGGAGCAGGGGACGCTGATAAAACTATATAGCACACAAAAGTTAATATGTGGAATTTGGATTTCAGTGAATCTTTTTTTATTATTTGTGTATCATCAAGTAAAGTGTCTTGCTTTATTTTGATCCTATTAAAATCGTTTTTCCATCCCACCATTACAAAAAACGTGTTTCATTTGTGCTTCACTAATTGTACAAATAATAATAATAATAATAATAATAATCTTTATTCGGTTTTTTAGCAGTGCAAAACCATAAAAGTTATCATAACATACAAAATACACAGAATTTCTTTTAAAAAGTACAGTTATTATACAAAAAGTTTTAAAAGCATGCGACCAAGTACTGTGCAAAAAGTTGGAAAAGGGCAGTAGTAACCTTCTGATTTTTTCTTCTATTTCACAGGTTATTTCTATGCCTCATGATACACTTTAAAAAGTTGAGTACGTGGTAGCAAGTACATTCGGAGTCCAAAGTCTGAAGTGCTAGCATGGCTGGACGACATTGTCTGTAGCCCCATCTTTTTAATAACGGAATTAACCAGATTTTTCGATGAGTGTGGAAGAACTTGCAAAACAAAATTGTATGAAAGGTAGACTGTTGGGACAAATCATCACATGGGCAGGGGTCCATGTTAGTATTCCAATTGTTTTTTTCGGGAAATGTCACTAGTCTATAAAAAAAGGTTCAATCTGAACCTTGTTAGGAGCATCTTGTCATATGCTGTAAGCTCCAGGGTCAAATATAACTGGATTTTCGGGGACTGCTGTATCATATTCGCATGAATGACAGATTTTTTGGTTATCAGCAGAGTCAGTCTCAAAGCCTCTAGGTGGCTCAGCGCGATTTGTTTCAGTTCTTTCTTGGATATTTCTTTTAGTTTTTCTGGGGTATGATAGTACTTTTGTAATCCTAAGTCGGAAAAGAAATGTCTGACATAGGAGAGCCATGCTATTTTCTGTACATGGTCCAGTTCCATGGTGTCGAGTAAGATATTTTTAGTCAGGTTATTATTTTCCGACATCCAGACGCGCCTCCAAAGTAAAAGTGGTTGGATCTTTATTAAGTCTTCAATATATGAGATTCCCAGTTCCATGTGTGAGGCATAGGTGGAGGTGCCTCTCGGAGTTGACAAGAGGAATCTCATGAAGATGTTTTCTTCTTTTTGGAGTGAACCAATGGCTGTATGTCCCCAAATCCCTGCACCGTATAGTGCAATGGCTTGGCATTTTGCGGCGTAAATCAGTAACAGTTCTACTGGTGGTCTTTTTCCAAGTTTATTGGAGAAGTTCATCAGCGCCAGAATTGCTCGTTTGAAAAGATGTCTCCTAGCCTCAACCGCTGCTTTCCAGTTTAGGCTATCATCGATCATGATGCCTAAATATGGGTATTGCGATATAATATTCTTGAATACTTGTGCAGTACATTTCCAGATGTTTAATTGTATAGTGTGTTTAATAATGTGTGTTTAATAATTTACGTCCTACAGCCTATCCTTTCACACAACTTTACTTTACAAAAACCTCTCAATTTTCCGAGAAAGAAAAGAAATTATCTATCTCCGTGGCAAAAAGAATATGCAGCTATTCCAAAGAAGACATACCCTGATATATGACCCCTGTCTTTGAATGCATCAGAAATTAAACAAGATAAAAACGCATATTTGCTGCTTATACAACTTTTGAACCTGAGTATAATTATTTTGGGGGTGCTAAACGCATCAGAAATGAAACAAGATAAAACGCATCTTCGCTGCTTATTCAACTTTTGAACCCGAGTTTAATTATTTGGGGGTGCTAAACGCATCAGAAATGAAACAAGATAAAACGCATCTTCGCTGCTTATTCAACTTTTGAGCCGGAGTATAATTAATTTGGTGGTGCTGCAGCACCCCACCAATCCTATTTCCAGCGCCTATGTCCTACATCCAAACACTATGCTACAGTGAAACTGATTCATAACATGTCCATGGTCATCAATTAAGCAGACAATAGGGGTAACATTGTAATTATGGACAGGGAATCATATATACAGGAAATAGACAATTAGCTGGCAAAACTGGATATGAAAAACTGTTCCATCACTAAACGTATAGAAACTAAACTACAGAAAAGGGGAGACAATCTATTATCCTCAGACAAGGAGTACAGATATATCATGGTCACCTCACCCACACATAGTTCCATTTACATACAGCCCAAAATCTACACCTAGGTCTATTTCCTCCAGGAACCACAAACCAACACAATATCATATATCAGTTCTCCTATGGGAAAAATATCTGGACTGCTTTCTTAAACCCTTAGTGGTACATCTACCTTCTTATATCTAAGATACTAAAGAGACCACCAGGCATGTTATTGGTCACAGTGAATGTCTGCTCTGCGTACACCTGCATTCCTACTGAAATTGCCTGAACAGTTTTTCATTCAAGAAAAGCTACCTTTTAGAACATAAAAAAGGTTTATAGAGATGATCAAACTCATTATTTCCAACAATGTATACATTCCAATTAAGTATTGTGGGACCCGGCCCATTAGGCAGGTTCACCCCTAGACTTTTTGCGTTTTCCTAGCCTATTTATGGAACCTGGTATTGGTGATTTTAGGCCTCTGCGCACTTTTTCACTGTGGTACAGTGTAAAGTGCTTGAGCTCTCTGTGGATGAATGGTGAGTGACCTGCCCTCCCATAGGAATGAATGGGGAATATGTATGCCCATGGTAGTTCCTGATGCGTGGGGAGTGCAGGGGCGAGTTTGGTATGAGAGAACTCGTGAGAATGAATGCTGCAAAATGATGTATGCGACATGGCTGTGTCTAGTCTAGAAGTCCTACTTTTGGAAGTTGGCATATTTGTGTAAGTTGGTGCTAGCGTGTGATTGGCTGGTGAGCCTGGCCCAGAGTGCATGGGCCTGCTTGTGGATTGACTGTCTGGTTTGAGGATGACAGGGGCTGGAGAGCCCAGGAGGTTGTCTGAAGTCAGCCCATGGATGAAAGGCAGCATCTGCTGCCAGGGAAGTGGGAGGAGATGGCACCTGATAGTGAAGGGCTGTTCCTGTGTAACTACAAAGCTGGCTCCACCTCCCGCTGGGCGACTGACACCTCTGTCCCTGATACTGAAGGGGACTTCCCTCTAAACCAGTCCAGCTGGTTCTCACACTGCCTGCTTCAAAGGACTTCAAAGGTTTTGCACTGTATAAAAAGGGGTTGTATCCCCTTCCAAATTGTTCTTGTTTTCAACTTGAATCTGCCAGGAGCATGCTGCTGCTGGGGCTCAGGGGGATCCCTGGGCTCTGCCCAGCTCCTGGACATCTGATGGACTGCTGGGGGACTCTTCCTGGCTGTCCCCCTGTCTGGCTGCATCTTTAAGGACTTTTGCTGGACTTCTTGAGCTTTCTGGGGACCCTTCTTGCTGTAGGGGTCTGCTCAGGGGACCTTTGGCGCCTGGGAGCGCTGTGCTGGGATCCTAGCGCTTGAGAGCGCTCCTGGCTGCATTTCGAGCATTTTGTTGCACGCATTTTGCGTGAGGATTGGCGGGTGCCACCCCGCTTATTGGATTACCTACATTGCGAGTGCCCACCTCGCTTATCTGTACTTTTATTTTTATTTCGGTCTTACCGATATTTTTGAATGCCTCCCCGCCTGCCTGCCTAAAGGAGAAGGGCCGCTGCGCTGCCCGCAGCGACCCGGAAGTGGATGGCCGGCCGGCCAATCCCTGCGCGGCCGGCCGGAAGTCCCGCCCCCGCAGCCCGGGTGCCGAGGAATGGCGACCGCGAGCCCGGGGAAGGAAGGGAGAGGAGAGGACGCATTGCGGCGGGTCGGCCGGGCTCCCGTGAGCTGAGGGAGCCCGGCGGCCTCTGAGGAGGAGGCCCGAGTGAGGAGAGGAGCGGCGGGGGCGCGAGGCACATTGCCGGTGCCTGCCCCCACCGCCAGCAGAGAAGAGCCGCCATCCGGAGGAGCCGCCCCGAGGCCTGGTGAGTCTGGGCTGGGGCCGGGCGGAGTGGGGCAGAGCAGGGGAGGGGCGCCGGGACACGTTGTCGGTGTCCGCCCCTCCCCCGCAGTAGCGCGAGCTCGCGCTCGATGAAGAGAAGCCACGAAGGCTTCAAGGGCGGCCCCAGATGGCAGTGGGCCGCCCCAACGTTGCAGAGTGCCAGAAGGAAGCCATGAAGGCTTCATGGGCGGCCCCGGTTGGCAGTGGGTCGCCCCAACGTGCACAGAGCCCGGAGAGGCTCCCCGCCCCATTTTATTGTATTTAGAGCCCTGAGAGGCTCTGGGGGGCATTTGGTGAAGTAAATGGAGAGTCAGGGCGGCCCCGGATGGCAGTGGGTCGCCCCAACGCTGAGAGAGCCTGTGTGGCTCAGAGGGGCCATATGTGTTTTTAAGAGCCTGTGTGGCTCCAACGTTTGACCAGTGTTGGCCAGAGCCTGTGTGGCTCCAACGTGCACAGTGTATGTGTCCCAGAGCCTGTGTGGCTCCAGCATGGCGCAGTTTGCGCCCAAGGGTCAGTGAGGACCCTGTCGCAGTTTATTTTATTGCGATGCCCAGGTGCCCAGCACTTTGTGGGCACCTGCCACGTTTAGGCTTTTTGTACTTTGGACTGGCGCTGCATGGCAGCGTGCCCTGACATTGGACCCAGGGCATCTTTGCCCCACAAGGCCAGTTGGCCTAGGGACTGCCACAGGTAGTGGCTTATGTAGTGTTGGCGCAATGTGATTTCTATGCTTTTTAATAGTTATTGCTTGTGTGAGTTTTTGCGCTATTGATTTATTAGGCACCTCTGAATGTGTTTATGCATCATGTGTCTTCCTTTCCATGCGCTGCACCTCTGAATGTTTAGTCATCATGTGTCTTCTTGCGCTGCACCCCTGAATGTGATTTTATTGCATCATGTGCTCTATTCTTAACACCTCTGAATGTTTAGTCATCATGTGTTTCTCCTTATTACTCCTCTGAATGTGTTCATGCATCATGGGTAAGGTGTTCCGGTTTATGCCCCTAAATGTGGTTATTCTTAGGTGGTTGTCTTTTCTACTCCTCTGAATGTAGGTTTATTGCATCATGAGTAATGTATTCTTTCTTAGACCCCTAATGCTGTGTGATACTTAGGTGGTTCTTCTTTCTTAGTACAGGTGGTCCTAGTAAGGTCCTGGTTCCTGTTACCAGTGGTTACTGGTTGTTATCTTTGATTATTACTTGATATTCTACATTTTATCTAGAAGTGCTATATCTGAATATGACAGTGGCCCTTGTGGCCCTGTCTTGTGTACATAATCCCTGTGAATATTGCCCGTGCCAGTTGGCACAATGTATATGTGTGATTTTATCTGATATGTTTTTACAATACAAAAGTTATTTTTATAATAACCTTGTGTGGAGTCTCTTCTGTGGTGTGCCTAGTATGTTGTTGCTGTTGTGCGCTGGCGCAAATGCTTTACACATTGCCTCCGAGTTTAGCCTTACTGCTTGAGCCAAGCTACCAAGGGTGTGAGCAGAGGTTATCTTGGCGTGTGACTTCCTTGCCCTGACTAGAATGGTGGTTTCTGCCTGGCTATGGCGTCAGCCTTAGCCTACCAGAAATAGCCAGTTCTAACAAGTATGCATGTATAGACCAAGGACATTTGTAGTTATGAATTCCTGATTTGATCATTCATACGTGAAACTCATTATGGGGTGATTTGAGGGTAAGCATGTCTGGAACCCCCGGGGCTGCAAACTGTGCAGAATATATCGTTTACTGGTGAAGATACAAAGAGGAAGTGAATATGCCATGGACACGTGCCCCCCAATTATTACAGAATTTTGTTTTTGTGCCTAAACAATACCGACTACAGTATGACATATACTAGGTACAATAGTGAACATAATATGGCATTATTATATGCTACTCTTTACAAAACTAGCTCGTGGATAGCAAGGAAAATTTACCACAGGGTCACCTACTGCAACTCATTACTTTATCTTACAAGTTCTCATCCTAGAACCAAAAGTTTGTCTATTTTTTAGGAGAGATGACACGTCTGAGATTAAATTGTAGACACAATAATATCTTTGAAAAAGATGCACATCACCTTGAAAAACAGCTGCTTAAGAAACATTACTTCACTACATAATCAAAAAGGCAAAATATTAAAACAATAAAACTACTAGAGAACTCTTATTAACCACAAGAAAACACTAACAAAAGAACACTGGTAGACTAGCAATGATCATTCCATATATTGAAAAAGTCACAACATTTACAAAGAACTCCGGAAGCAATGAAGTATTCTAGCTTTAGACAATACTTTGATGGGCCGAAGCGCTAAAATCTCTTATTATGTATTGTATGGGATACACTGTTCAGGACAACATTTGTCACAGTTTTGCACAACCAGAAACAGCTGACAACAAAACCATATAGTTCAATCATTCTGCTTTCACAAATTTGAAAACTTTAACATTTTTATATATGCGGTGGACAATGCAACCTGTTAAGAAATTCCTCTTTTTACATGATCACCCTCATGTTTTGGATTGAACCTGCAGATTCTTTCTACTTTGAAATGTCAATTAGTCCTGCCAAACTGTCCTCAGTGGCATTGCTCTGGCCCTTCAAAAGCTTTATGTCTAAACACTCACCCACAATTGGCGGAAGTTAACCAATTTATAAGCCCCTAATATATGTTACCATGGGTAGCCAGGAATTGTAAGTTAAGTGTCCCTTGTGGACTGCTGCACTTGTTGTATCGCCACAAGGGTAACAAAGCAAAAGATGACTCACAGCCCTCCATTGCCTGCTGGCAGAGCATGTTTTAAACTGCTAAGTCGACTCTGCTATTTAAACCTGTCTTTTTGCTTTCTGACCTCCTGGTTTTTACACTGTTTTGCTGGTTTAGTGTCTCAGCGCACTTTCTCACTGCTGTCCAGTTTTAAAGAGCAAGTGCTCCTATAGTAAAATTGGATTATGGATTGGTGTTTCCATGATTGGCATATTTGATTTAATGGTTAGTCCCTAGTAAAGTGCACTGAGAGTGCCAGGGCCTGTAAATCAAATGCTGCGAGTGGGCCTGAAGCACTGATTGTGCCACCCACACAAGTAGCCTTTCAAAGGGTTTTCAGACCACCACTGCAGTGTCTGCATGCAGTTTTTACTGCCATGTCGACTTGGCAAGTGCACCTAATTGCCAAGAACTAACCTTCCCTTTCCGTATATGTGAGTCACCCCTAAGGTAGGCCCAAGTTACCCCTCTGAGCAGGGTGCGTGTATGTGAAAAGTAGGCATGTCCCGGTGTGTGTGACATGTCCTGATTTTGAAATACAGAATAATTTGTTTTTAACTGTTGAAAGGCTATCTGTTACATAGGATAGTATAGGAAATACTCTAACATTGTATGAGTATATCTTCTCATTGGGACAAGATAGAGGAATGGAGTTTAGGATGGCTGAACTCAGAATGTAGAAATACATATTTTAGTAAAGGTGATTTTTATGCTCTGTATTTGAAAATACCATTTTTAGAAAGGAGATATTATCTTGCTTAGCCATCCTGTGTGCCTTTGCAGGGTTGTGAGTTGACTGTCTGGCTACAGAGTGACAGAGTTGGGGATGTGCATTCTCTTCAAACAGCCACTGGGGGTTCGAGGTGTGTCCTGCCTTTCCTGGATGAGTCAGGGATGGGCTTAATCGACCTGGGCTGCATTTAGAGTAGTGGAGGAGATTTTATTCCACCTGAATTGGCCTGGTCTGCCTTGGACAATGCTACCTCCACATCCGCCCGGGAAGCTAGGCCAGAGAGGATCAAAGTGGTTTAAACTAAGCACGGACACTCTCTGGCCCAGAGAACAAAGAGAAATGCACTGTAAATATTGGGGTCCAAACCCCCAGAACTTTAGAAATCACTTGGATCAAGGAACCTGCCAGGAATGAAGGCTGGAAGAGCTGTCAGGAGGAGTACTACCCCTTTGCTGTATTGTTGCTTTGTTGGGTTGGCCTGCAGTTGTAGCTTCTGCCTTAGGCAGTGGCAGGAGTGGACAGAACTGTCTCTACTAGTTGCTGAGTATCTCCAAGAGCTTGAACTAGAACTTGCCTCCTGTTCACGAAGTCTCAGGGACACCAAAGATTTCACTCACCTCTGGGTACCACCTCTGGAACCGAGGATTTCAGTTGCCACAGGGGTGGAAAAGGAGCCAACTTCATCACTGACACTGCTACAGACTTAGTGCCCGAAGGCACCGCAGAGGGCACCGCCACACTTTGCACCATAACCCTAGTCTCACGATGATGATGACCGCCACCGAGCCGCTGCTTGCACCGCAACCTGTGGGCTTCGCACTCCGTACCGCCTCGCTTCACTCTGTGGCCCTAGTCTCTCTGACAACGTCATTATCTGCTGACAGCAGACAGCAACAGCTGACAGCAACAGCAGAGACTGCACAGTGGTTTGGGGGCACCACTCATAAGTTTCATGACCCACTGTCCCATCCTACACCACAGTCTGGGCCGACCAACGCCAGCTCCCATCAACCGGCACTGTCAATTGCATTATAACCTGTCAGCACCGCAACGAGCACCGCCTCACTCGGCCCCACAGCCCTGGTCTCACCGATGCTGCTGGACAACCAACACCAAGCTGCTGCCTGCACCACGAATTGAGGGCACCGCACGCCGCACTGCTATGCTTCGCATTGCAACCACGACGGTTTCTGTGCCGGACCCTCTCCGACATAGTCAGCCAGAACCAAAGGTACTGTGTACGCGTCTGCTGACACTAAAGCTGGTCTGCACCGACGTGGTCGGCTGGAACTGTTGGATTCTGTTGTTTTCAGCACTGCTGTAACTCCAGGCAGAGTTACCGGCTTCAAATAACTGAATTTTAAAGTTATTTCTGCAAAGTACCTATTTCTGATTACTGTATATGAATCTTTTGTTGTTTTGGTCTTGTTTGCACAGATAAATATTGGTTATTTTTCTAAAACTGGTGTGGTGTCCTTTTGTAGTATTTTCACTGTATTACTTCAAATGCTTTATACACTGCCTCTGAGATGTCTGACTGCTCATGCCAAGCTTCCAAGGGGGTGAGCAGGGGTTATGTCAGTAGTGTATACCCCTTATCATGATTAGGAAGAAGGTGCACACCATTGCCAACTAAAGGTGCACCCCATTGTCAACTAGAGACCCCCATTTTTAACAGAACTCCACACACCAAGAGAAGGGTTCTGCCGTGTTGGGTTTGGGCACAATAGTGCATTCTGAGATAGCTAGATGCCACACTTCTCAGGAAGTTGTCTTCAGGCTGAAAGAAACCTGGTAGCACAGTGGCTTGGTAGTTACCAATTCCCCCTAGGCTGGTAGTGGGCATAAAAGTGACACCCCTCAACCTCAGATCATGTCTGTCCTGGAGAGAGAACTGAAGAAGCACCTCCCTGCTGTTTCTTGACCCAGCAAAGAGAGGCTGCACCAAATGCTAGACTGCACCTGCTGCATCTTGGGTTAGCAAAGAAAGGACTGTGCCTTTGATGTCCATCTGGAGTAAAAGCCATCCCAGAGCCCCAGACAGAGATGGTGACTCCAGGAGTCCTTTGGTTGATTCCCTGTATCAGAACCACTCCATTGATTCCTATGGAGGGTTGCCCATAAACCCTGAAACTGAACTGGAGACTGATATAACTGTGAGGTTCAACTGGACCTCTTTGTTCCCTGTGACTGTTTCACTGCCAGGGGTGGTTCCCACAAGAGTATTGTTATAGCAGCAAGTTTCAGTAGATTTCAATGATTTATTGCATTGAGTGAAAAGCTGTGATTTATTGTTTCTTTAAAAATTCATATCTCCGGAACACTTAGGTGAGTTTTTGTTGGTGGAGTGTCTATTTAAAGATAAAAATACAAACTGCATTTATAAATTTGTGTAAGTTTTTATGTTGTTGCATTTTCTTCTTATTCAACTGTTTTGGTACTAATTAATGCTTTACACTTGTTTATTTGATAAAGTCTGACTGCTCTAAGGTACAGCTATCCAGGACTGAGCTAAGGTTCTAAAGACGAACCTGAATGGACCTGATACAGAATTGGGACTTTATTACTAAGTCTGGGCGGTGAACTCCACTCCGCTAACAGAGACTTCTGAGTTTTCCGCACTCCGCATTACACGGAGCTCGCGGAGTTCTGAAAAACTCCAACCTTTTCCCTCGCTCGTGTTCGTCAACATCAAGTTGGCGAGTACCAGCAAGGAAAATCGACCTCCCGGCAAACTTTTTCCTCGTTCTCGATCATCAACATCAAGTTGGTGAGCGTGGAAAATCAACCTCGTGGAGAGATTTCTCAACAAGGGCAGTCAGATTTCTCATTGCGAATGGTCGTGTACGCTCACAACCCCTCGCATTTAGAAACCATCCGTTCACGTTTTGAAAATTGCAGCTCAAGTAAAAATCTACTCGAGTGGCAGAAAGGAAGATGAGCACTCTTGCGCTGTGCACGGTGCCATTTGCGATGATGGTACGTTGCAGAGAAGCACCGAGCACTGAAAATCACCACGAACTGCATTTATCTAATGTACTCTGCCACTCGGGAAGCTCTGCGTATGGCAGAATGTTTTTGCATTTCGTAGCAGACCTCCACAAACTCTGACCAGGCTTATTTATTACACTTTTAGGCCGCACACCCACACCTTATAATAAAATGTAAACAAATATTCTTTGGAAGCCCCCTCAGGCCACTAAAAGTGTGACTACCAGAAAACGTTATATCAATTAAGAACCAGGATGACAGTTACCCTCTTGCCAATCATTACTGAAAATGCCCTGGGAAAGAACAGAAAATTGAACTTCAATTCCTGGGATTGACAAGGCAAGACTCAACCCCAGGGATGGTGACAGATTACACTTGCTTAGACAAACACAAGTTAAATGGATTGTCAAACTAAGTTTGGAAGACTTAAGTAACAACCAAGATAGGAATTACATTATTTCCTTGGCACCTGAAACTTATCACCTTAACATACCCAATGGTTTTCAAATATGGGGAGTGAATATGTTGGTTAGAAGTTCCCCCTCTTTTTTATGATGTTTGCATTAACCAAGACTTTTCAATTTTACCCAATTATATGCATAATATAATTACTTAAAGGAGGTTTAAGCCAGTTTTCTTCATCCATTGATCTCTTGTGTCATTCACATATTGCTTCCTGTCACTACATCTTACAGCATAGGGCAATGGGTCCGCCTACTTCAGCCACTGGATAACTTCACTTTGGTTGACTACATTGTGCTATTTCACAAGGAGCACATCCACCAACAATATAGTCTCCTTCAAGGGCAGTGTTTTGTTTTTACTTTATAATGACTTTAGTGTTGCCTTTGTGTTTAAAGCCTTATGCGATAGCAGGACACCCTTTCTACTAGAGGTGAACACAGACACATTCCAACTTTAACAGTTGCTGACTCCTGTTTAAGTACATTTCATTGAAGTGGCCTTTGCTTATCTGTCTGCTGTTACTAACACTTGGCTTCTCTCTGTGAGAATGGCCACAGGTTCCTGTGGATCAGACAGCTGGATTTTGTTTGCTATTAAGTGTGTGAATGTGAGATCTTTTGCTGTGTAACACTGGGCGTGAACATATCATGTCTACAGTTGTAATTGGAAGCAGTCATGTGTAGTCTAATCTACATTATAGGTAAGGTTATGTTAAGCCGTACATAGCATCCAGCTCCTTTGTAAAGCATACTTATTTTCCCAAGTGGCTGTCCTCCCTTGCCCTGCTGTGCTGTAATGTTTCTATATCCAACTGCTCCCCTCAGGCTATAAAATGCCAACCCCCAAGTCCCCCTCTATTTGTTCTCCTTTGTTTTGTTAAATGATACATGAGCACCTTTGAACCGGCTTTCATTGTAAAGGATATACTGTAATGTGACTCCAAACACAGCGTGCATGCTTTAATTGTTCTTAAAGAGCAATTTGCCAGGGCCTCATTTTCCTTTCTGTAGCATGTGGCTTCTCCTTTGCGCCTTCGGTGTCCCTTCTTGGGTCACCTCTTTACAGTCAGAAACTTTGGGCCTGATTTACAATGGTAAACTCACACTTTTGTGTAAGTTTACGATTGTTTGCTGTTTACAAAGGGATTTATGACTAGTATCAGAGTCTCGGCAAAAAAAAAAGATAGGACTGGCTTAAAACTTCAGAAATGTTAATGAAACTTCTGAAAACCATATTGAGCACAATTTTCAGAAAAATTTTATTTCTTAAATGCTTAAGGTAAAACACAGGTCAACGTGAGTTTCGCAACTGTTTTGATGTCTAATGTCGGGCCTTATAAAATAGGAAGGTAACTCTCTTAACAAGCATCAAGATTTTTCTTCTACTCGCCAATGGTATTTCTGCCTCACAGGGTACATACTATTCTGTCATCCTAAGTATGAAGCTCATACATCACTGACCAATAAACCAGTCTGTGCTGGATTTATCGTTTTCAAAAAGCTTGATAACCAGGCGTGCACTTCTATATATCTTAATGTGTTTTAAAAATGTAATTAATATCCAACATAGACTCTCTTTTTGACGGATAATGAATTGAAACACCTAGTGGCCGGTCTAGAGTAAAGTTATAACAGACATAAATAAGCCTTGACCAAGGAAGACTTCATAACAATAGGTTCCAAAATGTGACTTGCAAAATGTGTATAAAATTACATTGACCGCAATCGCAATTTCAGTGTTAGAACTCTCTTTTGGGCAAGTTTCAGTGAACAAAGCTGGATCAATGTTGTTGTCTACCATGAAATCATGTAACTACTGGCATGACCAGGAAAAATAAATTTAGGAGCGTACATTCAACAGTATGTGTGCGTGGCAGGGGGAAAGGCATAAGTCACACCAATGGTTAATTTGTAAAAAAAAAATAAGTGACTGGGCTCTCGTCAGGAAGCAGCTTGCACCAGCCCAATTCTCCTGGTAGTGCCACCTAAAATAGAACCAACTTCTAACTATGAAGGTGGGGAATGTGGCGTAATGTCAAGAGCTGCAGACTTCGGAGCTGAGAAACCAGGTTCAAGTCTCTGCGTCAGCCAACATCCTATGATTCCCGGCAATTCATTTAATCACCCTGTACCTACCATAAATGAATGTGTTCTTAACTGGTGCTCATAAAAAGCACTGGTGTTGATGATTAAGTAGTGGCTTTGAGCACCAGAAACCAACGGCTCAAATTAAGCACTGGTCGTCACAGGTACCAGTGGCATGGCTAGACCTGAGACAGTCCAGGGCGGTACCTGTGCTTGCCGCTCCGGGGCGGGACTCCTTGAAGGGGGTAACGGGCTGGTGAATCCACGGGTTGCCACCCCGCGATGATGCCTCACTGAAGACGGCAGGTGAGAACTTGGGGAACGGAATTTTGTCATTTTATCACCACCATCATTGACATTTTGTCACCGCTCTCATTGATGACACTTGGGGCGGCCCGCACCCACTGCACCGCCCCCCCCTTCCTACACCACTGGCAGGAACATCAGAAGGACTTACCTAAGAGAGTGGATGGTCAAGAAAGGGTAAACTATGGGCTCTATTCTGGACAGCAAAGTTGAGGCAGGAAATACAGTAGCATTTCATACCCTGTGTGATGACCGTCACATATTTCTGAAAGATAGTAAATTTAGGCTTCATTGGAGCTTCATCGCCAATAAGTGCACACGAGATTGGCTGATATTGATTATAAGTACTGCCAAGAGACTGAGTGAAGAAATCTTAAAAGAGATTCTTGATCTCGAAGAAAGTATAAGACAAGACACGACCCTGGTAGATACCAAAGAGCATCTTCAGAGGATTCAAGAAGATTTAACTGATTAAAAAAAATTATATGGTCAACCAAAAAATCAAAGGGCTGACCCATAATCTAGAAAGGTACACTCATGAGTGGGCTTTTCCTTATGTCAAAGACGAATATTACCAATCAGGCTCAGAACAACAAAATTTAGGAGCTCGTCAAAGGGGGAGAGGGGCGAGACAGTACATGAGGCGTACCCCAAACAACTGGACCTTTGACAACACTTCCAGTGAGGAAGAAGAAGAAGTCCCACAAGGTAACAGGGTAAGATTTAATCAACAAGACCGCAATAACGAAGATTTGGGAGCACTTTTGAGGTCTTTTTTAGGACGCGGTCAGAGGACCAACACCAGGGGGGAGGCCAGGCGAGAAGGGGCAGAGGGAGGGGCAACCAACCCCCGCAATGGCAATCTTTCTCCCCCAGAGTGACCCGCAGCCGGGTCGGATCGAGAACTAAGAGAGAGTATTGTGGTAAATGTATCTGACCATGTGCTTACGAAAAATGAGGAGAGAGTTTTAAACAAGGGCCTGGTCTTTGTTCCCACTCCTACCCATGACTCTTTTAAATGCAGGATAGAATTCCAGGAGACCATGCGAAAAATCTAATTAAAGCAATTCTTTGCTAACACAGAACAAGAAAATACGAGGTTCTTTGGTACAAATCTTAAAAGACCCTCAGCTTTTTGTCCTCCAGCCTCGGCAGTTGGCCCTGGGGTGGCGGTATTTGACTCTAGAGTATTGCAAGATATTGAAAAATTTGAGAGCACGCAGGGTTCCTTGAAATACAAGAACATGACTAAGGACGATTGGGATGCCATCAAGAGTCTTCAGGGCAATCACTCCCTGACTATTAAGTCAGCTGACAGGGGCGGGGCAGTGGTTGTCCTGAACTCTAAAGATTATGACACTGAGGTCATGCGACTTTTGGGAGAACGCACTAATTATCAACACCGGAACCTCTTAAGATCATACGAGAGATGGTGGGCAGGGTGAAAGAGAATAAGTGGATCTCTGTGAAGGAGGCGGAGTTTCTGGTGAATGAGACCCCCAGGACTCCGTCCTTTTACGTACTGCCCAAAATACACAAGCCCAGTCGCCTAACGCCTGGCCGCCAGATAGTTTTGGGCATCCAGTCGGTGTTGGAAACCCTCTCACAGTATGCTGACTTCTTCTTTCGGGAATCAGTTGTCAACCAGAAGTCATTTATCAAAGACACCACAAAGGTCCTCAATATTTTGGAAAATATTAGTGGAATGGGCAGTGTAGCAGTAGAAATTGATGGTTGAACCATAAGGAAGCCTTCAATGTAGAGAAAATACGTACAAATTTACATCATAAGGCATATTTTCTAAATTTTATGCACAACGCGGCATATTTACTAGAAAGTGTTAGCAAAGCCAATAGGTCTCGCCTATAGAAAATATTGACTTAGTCAATGTTTTTAGCCAAGTTACACATCAGCGTAGCCTCTGTGCAACATGGCTGAAATA
Organism: Lissotriton vulgaris; assembly: GCF_964263255.1. Taxonomy (NCBI): domain Eukaryota; kingdom Metazoa; phylum Chordata; class Amphibia; order Caudata; family Salamandridae; genus Lissotriton; species Lissotriton vulgaris. The sequence goes on from NC_141697.1 coordinate 339,414,617, forward strand.
TTTTTTCTTTTAAAGTGCTAGAAGAGGTCAGTGCTGGCTGTGTCATTGCGTGGCAAACACAGGTAGAGGAAGGAAGCTTAGTGCAGCTGACCAATAAAAAACAACAAATGAGTGACAACGAAGCCAACCAAGGAAAGCAATGGGTGGCCTCTAAGCTGTGTCATAAAATATTATGTATTGCAAAAGGCAGAGCATGTGCTGTCTTATTTGAGGCCTTAAAATGACATGCTGCTGCTCTCTTCCCCTTCCCCGGTACTTGTGCACAAACAAACTGTCTAGTTTCATGCACAAGCTTTGCACCACAGTGTAGTGCTGTGTGCTGGAGGGCCAGTATAGGTTTGTAGCAAGTGCCCATCTGACCTGCGTGTTCCTTTCCAGAGCTCCAAGCGTTTATTTATTGGACGGCAGGAGAGGAGCAGTGCTCTTGAAGTTGTGCATACTGATTAAGAGGGTTTATATGCATGTGTTGCCAGAATCCATTTTAGGCGACATTGAGAGCTTAATGGCCACTCTTTCAGTCTTTTAGGAGCGTCATTCTCAATGGTGCAGCATGTGCAGTGGCACCAGGGCCTAGAGGCGTGATAAGCCCATTGAACTCTAATTACTGCTATAATGTACTACTTAGTCAGTGGTTCTTGCTTACACTAGCTCTCACGGCACCCTTGTTACCTCAATGCACTGTTTGTTCGACCAGTTGCCAAGTACTAGTATACTCTCAGTTCCCACCATGAGATGCGCATGTCTCTAAGTGCCTTTCCAGTGAGTGGTTTGTGCCAGAACTTATCAGGCTCCTCCACTAAACTTTTCTCCTTATTGTGACTGCCACACCCATGGAGGGCAGTTCCAAGTACGCCAACATGTATTGATTCAGAGCCCTTCGATTCTTTCTCCACCCACGTGATTGGCTCGGATGGCACAGGTGGGAGTTGGGTACAGCAGCTCGCGCTCCTCCACAGTCAGGCTCTGAGTTAGGTGCAGCTTCTGCCAATTCTACTGCAATTTTGAGCAATTCGTCCACGTCTGAAGAGTGCACGCCTAAGACACACCTAAAGAAATCATCATAGCTATGTGTGAGAAACACCTGAAGTCCCCTGTGAAAAGGAACAATAAAACAAAACACTATGACTCAAACCCTGTTTCATCTGCGTTCTGCTAAGATGCAGGCTCTCTAAAGCAGTCTTAAGTAACATTTGCACAAACTTAAAATGCTACAGCCCAAAAGAAAATGTTGCAGATCACAGAAAGGTACCAGATACGCAGAAGTGTAGCATTTGTTTGACGTCTTTTCACAAAGATTTGCCGATAATTTTTGTACAGTGAATATGTAAGCATACTTTTTCAAGAGGGAGGAAAAGCCATAATGCACAAAATTGGACGTCAGGTATGTATCTTCAATTGTTTATCAATTAATTAATTAATTAATTGTGGGTTTCTAACGCGCTAGAATCGACTCCCGAAGGAGTATCTCTGCGCAGTGGACCGCTGGGGAACCCGTCCTGGCTTTCCCTATGAGATGGTCCCTACTGGGTATCTCCAAGGTGAAACCAGGCATCCCCGGCATATGTGGGGGGCCGTTGTGGAGATGAGGCAAGCTAATGCCCAGAGTTGCCGAGTGTGATCCATGGTTAGAGTAGGCACCGAGGTGAGAATTATCGAGTCCGCTGACCCTGGTCCACGACCCTGCCGCGTCGGGAATTGAACCCTGGTCCCGGGCCGTCCTCTGCTCCCGGGTCTGCCGCCTCTAACCAGTGAGCCACACCACTCCACATTTATGGGGAATTTGTAAAGGACAAACATACAACAACCCAAAAGGAGATTCATGGTGCAAGTGATACTGCCAGGGAAAAAAGGAAACAAACCTAAATACTGAACAGGCAGATTTGTAAGGACATTTCCTGAAACGCAAAATATACGTATGCCCCTGATCGAAGTAGGAATAGAGTTTCACAACTCAGTTTCTTCGACACTAAATGCTATAGCACAGCATTTTTAATTTCAAAATGTGAGTGTGGTGAACCAGGAGGTGGATCGAGATCAGGGCCGGACTTCGGGTGACCAACTGGCATTGGTGCAAATTCAGGACGGTGAGTGTAAAAATTCAGGACAAAGGTACCAAATTCAGGACACAAATTCAGGACAGGAGGTCAAAATTCAGGACAAAACTTCAGGACAATAGGTAAGTTTTACAGGCACAACCGAGGTTGCACAATAGTATATAAGTAAGCCCAGCCATTTCCAAACATATTCAACCATTTTGCAAACCTATCCATTATGTATCCTTCCATCTATCATTTCACTCATCATCCTTCCATCCTTTCACCCACCCACCCATCCATCCTTCCCCTCCATCCATCCTTCCCCTCATCCATCCTTCCCCTCATCCATCCATCCTTCCTTCCCCTCATCCATCCATCCTTCCCCTCATCCATCCTTCATTTCATCCATCATTCCCCTCATCCATCTATCCTTCCCATCCATTTATCCTTCGACCTCATCCATCCATCCTTCCCCTCCATCCATCCATCCATCCTTCCCCTCACCCATCTTTCCCCTCATCCATCATTCAGCTACCCTTCCACCCATACATCCAGCTATTTACATTTTCTTTCATCCATCCTTCCCCTCACTCATCAATCCATCCATCCTCTCTCATTATCCATTTATTCAATCTTTCATTCATCCATTCACCCTTTCACTAATTCATCCAGCCATCCACCCATCCCTTCACTTAATTACTCGCACGCCTTTCCATATTAATTTTGAGCTGAGCCCTTTTGAGAAGAGGCCCATCAAGAACTTCACCCTCGCGGCAGGAGCCATTCCAGGACTTGGACAGAAGTCACCCAGGGCAGAGACATGATCCACCACAGGGGGGAGAGGAGCCATCACAGGCGGGGGTGGGTGGAGGGGAAGCAAGAGTCACCACAGGGGGGAACAGGAGCCATCACAGGCGGGGGGACGGGGGACAGGAGCCATCACAAGAGGGGGAACAGGATCCACCAGGGTGGGTACAGGGGTGGGCATGCAGTATTCTAGAATCATCGTTGGCTCCTCACCCCCTCCTGCACAAGACAACGAGAAGACAGGCTCTCTTGTCCAAAATGCCATCCCCCACTGTGATGTACAGTACTTACAGGAGACACTCTAAGAGAACTGATTGAACTGATTGTCCTCCATACTTTGTTAATCAGTGTGGGTACGATTGTGCCATTATTTTATTACATTTACATTTACATTTTATTACATTATAGACTGCATGTTTGAAGAACCGAGGTTTGCTTACAATTTAGTGACAACACGTGCTGCCTCTGTGTAATCTGGCCGAGTCTAGGATGTTTGGGGCCCTGGGTAGAAATGGAATGTGTGAGGCCCCTCTAAATTACAGAGACATGACACATTCAGGGCTGTTTGCATCTGAATGGATGCCCCTGCTCCTGAACCTGCAGCCCCTCCTCTGAGACACCTTCGAGCACCTCTTAACAGCTCATCAAGAGCTGAAGGTGTGAGGGTTACCACCCCTCTGTGCCTCTCCAATGCTGCGGGGTATCTGAACTTTGGAACAGCCTCGGAGTCAAGAAGGGGGGTGGGGGCAAGCTGTGCCGACCTTAGGGTGGGGCGACCGGTGCCCGGTTAAAATGACGGACAAATGGCGTCCGTTAAAGAATCCTTCTCGGACAACGGACAGACAGCCGAAATCACGGACTGTCCGTGAAATTTACAGACGGTTGGTCACCCTAGCCGAACTGGGAACCAAAATAGGCCCAGGCAAAGTGCTCGGCCGGCCCCCCACCCCCTGGGGGGGGGGGGGTTGGGGGTGCGACCTTCCTCTTTGCCAGGGCCGGTTTTCTGCCGATTTTGTTACAGGGCCGTTTTTGCAGCGTTGCACGGACCTGTAACAAAAACGGCCCTCAGAGGCCCAAAACCGGCCCCCACCCTTGCGGCGCACCGGGGGATTGCCCTGTTCCCGCAAGGGCCAGTTCTGGCCTGATCGAGATCTCAAATCCCAGCCTGGTAGATACTTCTGCAATGGTTTTCGACGATATAATGGAGTATTCAATTCAATTTAAAAGTTTATTGTATAATTAATTAAAATCATTACAATCTTCCCATGCGAAAAATGACTGCATAGAAACAATTAATCTCAAGCAACATTTAAAAAAATTACCCAATCAATTTACAGCTAGCATCCAAAATATTATAAATACAATGAATTAAAATTTGGATCAAGGCCGGGTCCTGCCATCTCTGTGGGGTCTTCATCGTCTTTAGATTCAGTTCGTTTGTACCGTAAGAGTCCCAGGATAGGCAGGCCTGGGTGGCCTTCCTCCTCAATATTCCTCCTGCTCAGCTTGCCCTAAGCATTTTCTTACCTCTGCCAGGAATTTTACTCCCCGGCAGGCCAGAATTATGGAAGAGCCTCCCAGCCAACTTGTCACTGACTGTCTGCATGTTCGAATTTTCAGTTCATTGAAGATAGGCTTCAAATACCGTCTCCTCTGGCCCATGACTTCTGGACATGCACAAAAAAAGTGGGATAAGGATTCCGTTTTATATCCGCAAAGACAGCATTGCTCCGTTTGATGGTTATGTATCCTTGAGGGTAATAGATCTTTTGAAACGTGCTGTCCCATCCGGTAGTCTATCTAGGATCTTTTTAAGTACCCGCTAAAGTGAGATGATAAATATGCTTGCGGTTTAAGTGATTTATAGGAGGTGATGATATTCCACCCATGCCGACGTTTGGAGATTGTATTTTTATCCTCCATGAAGGATTTCCTTTTAGCTGCCTCATTGGCTGATCTACTTAAACCTGCTTTGTCTGCCCTAGTTTTCCATACTTTTTCTAATTCGAGATCTGTCAAACAGGTATTCAAATACCTTCCCCAAAAGCTCGGAGTTTCACTGTCCGCCTGCTGTTTAATTTCTTCCCCGCACAGACTGTCCATGGTCTCTGGGTCGGCGGAACGAAATTTGTGGCAGAGCTTCACGAAGCTGCTCATGCTCCGGAATTTCTGGTTTTGCAGTCCAAATTCGAGCCGTACTTGTGAAGGGGAGGCAGATTTTGGCAGGTTGAAAACGGCGTTGTAGATCTTTGTCTGCAGGTCGTTTAATAGATCGGCCTCCTTGCCACACCAAGTTACTAGGCCGTAAGACAGGGTGGGCAGAATTTGAGCAGCCATGACCTTTAGAAGGTGGCTGTAATTTGGACAATTCAGTTTTGCTTTTAATAATCGATATACAAAGATTAGTGATTGCGCTTTAGCTTTTATTACAGCTTTATGCTCCTTGTGTTTTATTCCTTTCCCTATTGTAATTCCAAGGTATTTGTAGGATCGTTGCTCTTCCACCGTTGCCCCGTTCACCGTCCATTTGTACTTGATTTTTTTTTATTCTGCTATGCAAACAACTTTTGTTTTTGATTTGTTTAATTCCAACGTTTCCCGTTTCAGATAGGATGCAAATTTATTTCTTGCTCTTTGTAGGCCAATTGGTGTTTGGCTTAGCACTACTATGTCGTCCGCATATTGTAGAAGATGAATTGGATTATTGGCCAAGATCGGTGGGTGACATTCAGCAGCTTCCATAACTTTGCTGATATCTGAGAAAAAAAGGTTAAAAAGGCTAGGAGCTAACACGCAACCTTGTTTGAGGCCTTGATGAGTTGTAATACTTGAGGTAGTAGTTCCTCCATTACCTAATTTCACACTTGCCCATGTGTTGTTGTGCAGGGCGATTATAGCCTTTAATAGTTGGTTCGGCAGGCCCCAGATGTTTAACTTTGCCCACAGGCGCTCTCTGCTCACTCAATCGAACGCTGACTTTATATCAATGAAACAGGATCCCTTGATTACTGCTTTTTCCATTAAGAGCGATAGACTGGCTAAGTTTGTTACAGTTCCCATCCCTTGCCTAAACCCTGTTTGGAACTTAGGAATTATATTCGTATCTCCTATCCAGTCTTGTAACTGTGATAGGATGCAAGAGGCATAGAGTTTGCCCTCAACATCATTTAAGAATATCAACCTGTAATTTGCGGGGTTGTGATGGTCTTCCTGTTTAAATATCGGATGAATAATGTTCCCTTTCCAGGAGGCGGGGACGTCTACATGTATGAATATATGGTTGAATAGGGGTGTTAAGATCTCTGACCAGAAGTCTGAATCATTCTTGAAAAGCGCGTTGGGGAGCCCGTTAGGACCTGCTGCTCCTTCTGTCTTTAGTTTTAGTAATGTGCCCCTCAATAGTTTTTTGGTGGTTAGTGGAGCTATTTCACTGCCCCTTTCTCTCCTTCCCAGTCTTCCTTTTCTTTATTGTCCAGGCTCTTGTTTCTGTTTCTTTTCCCCTTTTCTTCCTCCGTCACCCAAGGACCTTCGGTGGGACCTGGGTCTGTATTATGATACAAAGTTTGCATGCGTAGAACCCAAGTTTCCTCTCCGATGCCTGCTTCTTGTTGGAGACTTGCTCCTTTATTTAGATTGTTGATGATGACCCAAAAGTCCCTACTATTTGGCAATTTTCCCGCACACAATAGTTTGTTCCAGATAGTTTCCTTATGTGTGATCTTGGCAGCCCTTAACGACTTTCTGTAAACACTCCTTGCTTCCTTTAGTTTGCATTTGTTTGGAGTTTTCCCCATTCTTTTTGCCTGCGCCAGTAATATGACCTCTCTTTCGACCTTTCTCTTTAGTACTCTTAGGTCCAGGTTGAACCATGGCTCCTTCCTAGTGTTTAAACTTCTTGGGTTCCCTGTCACTACTGGAAATTTATGGAGCAGGTCCATGGTCAGCTGCTCCCAGTTAGTTACGCATTCTTCTTCTGGCTGAGGACCTAAATTAAACATGTAACCCTTTGCTGTGTCCTGGATATTTTTCAGCCACCCCCCACGCCATTTTACCTATTTTAGGTTGAACTTTTCGGCATGTTGTATAAGCGTGTTCAGTCTTTGTGTCAGGGTAAGCACAATGTTCATTCTAGTTATTTGAGGGAGGTGATCGCTCTCTATACATTGGTCAATTTGAAATATTTCAATACTGGGGAGTAACTCCTTGCTTGTGATTGTGTAGTTTATTGTTGAGTGAACCTTTCTGATCAAATATGTAACAGCTGCCGGCACATCACCCTTTGTTTTACCATTCAAAATTTACAAACCCAGGTCTCCTAATATGGTTGTTATCTTTTTTCCACCACAGGTCGCTGTCATCTTGTCTTCAACCTGGTTTTTAACTATGAGGTCACAGTCGAAGTCTCCTGAGATGAACATTGGGCATTGCGCATAAGATCTTTGCATCACTTTTATCAAGAAAATTAAGTTTGCATATTTTTCTTTCTTAGTCTTCCTCATTGGGTTGATAGAAACGTTAATCACTAGAAGTAGCCACTTTTGAGTCCCAGGTGGGGACCTATCAATATTTCACTTGGGCCCAGTTAAACCCCACGTCCAGTTCTTCTGTTACCCATTTATATTTTTGGGCTACGTATCTTGATAATCCGCCTCAGGGATGCCCAAAAGGTGAGAATCTTTCAGTAACAATGTGATGTTCTTTAAACCCTGCGATTGAAGTAGGCGTTAATTTCCATGTTTCCTGGATCAGGATTATGTCTTGCTGCTGAAAAAAAGGATAGTGTTTCATGGTCATGGGCCATTTCTTGAAAACCATGGACATTCCAAGAGCAAAACGAGAAGCTATGCAGCCTTTTTTCCTTCTGGATTTGGTTCAGTTTCTCTGCTGCCGTGGGGAATTTAGGCTCTTCGTTAGGGATGTTTTTTGCTCAGTGCCATTGGTACCCATGACCAATCCATCCTATCCAGCGCAAGATGTCCAGTGTGTTGCGTGCTTTCTGATGAGTTGACACCTTTCCCAGTAATTGTGGATTCTGGCGTGGAGGTGCGAGCGCCTCGTACGCAAGTGCTCTGACTTTCCCCGGCTCTCTTTTCCTTTTTTCGATTTCGTAGGCTGTCTAGTAGGGGATATGGATACCTTGGACGTTTATGTAGCAGTAGGGTAATACCCCATGCTCCGAACAGTGATCTTACGGAGTATATCTTGCTCACCAGGTCCTTTGTCACCCAAGTTGAAACAGATTCCTCTGTATCCGGATTTAGTCTGTTTTGTTGGAATTCAACGGCTATCAAATCCTGGGAGGTTATCCCTTTAAGTTCTGCGATTTCCTTAAACAATTTCAACAGGTTGCCTCGATTAAGGATATCCTGCCTTCCCTTTGTTGGATATTCGGGCATGAATGTCAATTTTAATTCAAAAGCCTCTATATGATGTGGATACTCTTTAGGCAAATGTGTAGAATCTGGTTTAAAAACTAAAGGATTATGAGTTGTAAGAATATTGCGCATTACGGGAGATTTTTGTGGCTCTCGCTCTTCGTTAACTTTCTCGATTTTTCCTTTTATTTTTTCCGGTGGTCCTATTTTGATTGTCCTTATTTATTCGGGGACTGGGTACCTGAGGAGTAACGTGCATCTACGATCCTTGCCAGTTATTGTAATTTTCAAGGGATTTTGCTCAATTTCATTTTCTGATGTTATTTTTCCCAGTGTATTTTGTTTATTTTGTCTTTCTGTATTGTGGATGTGTGCTGCGAATAACTGGCCTTTATTCCCTGTGTGTGATCCTCACCAGTTACGCTTCCCTGGCGCGCATTATCTGCCGGGGCGAGTGCCGTTATCATTTTTTAGAATTCTACTTGGCCTGTGACCTTCGTAGACTTAGTTTTATTTTGTCTCATTTCTTGTCTTTTTTTTCGATTTGGGTGCTTTTGCACATCGCTGATCGTGGTCTGCGGATGAGGATTGATAATGCATTTCATATATCAGACATGCTTCTTAAACGGAGATTCACTTGAGAACCAGCAGCCAGTGAAGCTAACGAAGATGAGCTGAGGTGGAACCAAACTTCCCTAGTTGGATAGTAGTACGCACTAAGGAGTTCTGTATTTTTTTACGACACTGGATGCCGGCTTTGGGTCAGCCCAAATAGTCAGCATTACTATAACCTATCCTAGCATGGACAATAGCACTACAAGCAAGAATTTTACAGAAAAGGGACAGAAAAGGCATACACTGGATCTGATGATAACACAACCTGGTTACATTGACTATCTGTTGGTTCAAATTCACCATTATGTCTAGGATTGTACCTACCTTACATTCCAGGGCAAGACATTCATCCAAATTGGAGGGCCAAAGAAATTTATCTCTAAGATTCGTTTTTTTTTAATGTTGCCATAATTTCAATTTTATGAGACTAGTTTTCAAGAAAGTTTGGCTCATCCACTGGACAACAGGCTGAACTCATAATTTGCTCATGCACAAAGTGTATAGTGGAGCTATGCGCATAAGGCACACTATTTATTCCATACAGTGGGCTGGGTAAGACAAGGGTGACATTCATTGCATAGAACATTATACTATGCATGTTTTCACTCTGGCCTTGCTTGAGCACTGATGAATGCTGCATTTGATGTGATTTCCTCTCCCCCTCCACGTAGACTCCTCTGTATTCATCTGTGCATTCTTGTTTCATGGAGAGGTCGGGTTGGCGGTAAGTGAAGGAAAGGTACAATATGCAAAGCACATGTTATTGTTACAGTAACACTAGCATGAAAGTGTACTGACCTATCAATGTTAATGTCCAGAAGCAGGCACTTGTACAACAACTGCTTTGTCATATCTATAGCTGTGTAAAGCGATATATGTATATATATCTACATTCAGATTTGTGTGTGTAATTGACACTATTATGTATAAACTGCTTTTTTAATAAAGACTCATTTGAAAAGAAAAATGTGTTGACCGTCCCATTGATGACACGAGCCATGTGGATGGCGTCTACACCTCTAAGATGGGCATCCGGGCAGCACATCGTCTCATCAAGGGCTTCAGGGCACAGCCCTACCTCCTGTGGGGCACCTCTTTCTGCCCCTTGTCTCTGCTGCTAAAGATTTAACTGAGCAGCATTCGTAAAAACTGCAATTTTATGTATTCATGAACACTGTCAGTGCACAGATCAGTCCTCTCGACCACCTCTCTGATGGCTTCTGATAGCAGAACGAGGAGGTGGAGAGCTGCGGGGGCTGCGGTACTACCCAGCCACAGGAGGGCTTATTTATGGGCCCTTGCGTCACTTTTACGCCACTGGTGCATCACTTTTTGTGACGTACCGGCGACATAAAAAATGCTCCATGTTGAGTCATATTTACAAAGTGGCGCATCTAGGTAGATGCGTCACTTAGTAAACCCCTGCACCACATTATACCTGCGGCAGGTATAATGTATGTAAGATGGGCATTCCGACGTAAGAAAGGGTCGTAGAATGCTTGATATTAACTTACACTGGGCTCAGTAGGTGCATGAAACATTTCCAATATCCTAGTAGCACCAGTCATCCAAAAATATTTTGTGTTCTTTCAAAGCTCACTTGTGTATGTACATGTGCTGCCAGTATTAATATCCTCGGGTGGTTTGTAATTTGACCTGTTTTCATCCTTCCTCAGTTGTGCAGTGTTGGACCGTTACTTCACCGGGTGGCAGTGTGCTGCTGGGGCTCAGTGGTGGACTTTCCTGGAAGTTAGTGGAGTGGTGGGGTAGGTGTGTGGTACTCTGAGCTTGGAGTCAGGTGGCAGTGTAACAGGGATACTGTGGTTGTCAGAGGAGAAGTGGTTGTAATGTGAGGGGGTGCTACTGCTTGTGATATGGTAAGGTAATAGAAAGGGATTATGTAGTGGAGTGATGGGGAACCGTACTTTGGTAGTGACAGATGGTAATGTGGGTCTCTCAGGTGGTATTGCTATGGTATTGGTGATAGCGCTGTGGTGGAATAGAGGAAGGTGGTATTGTTAGACCAGTTTTACTGCAGTCTGGATTAGCAGGGCATTTATTTTTTCGACTGTGTCATGCTGTAATGTGGTTGGATTATATTGTTGGAGAAGTGTAGTGCTTCGCTTACTTGTGATTTGCATTGGGTGGTAGTGAATAGTGTTGTGGTGCTGGAAGGTGCTAACGTGGTAGTGCTGAGGTGGTTGTGTGTTAATTGGGGAGTGTCTAGGGCTGAGGTGGGGTTGCCAGCGTGGTGTTGTGGGAGAGTATTGAGATGATATAGTGGTAAAGTGATGCAGAGATATTTTAAGGCGGTCCAGTGGGGCGTTAGTGTGTTGTTGGTGGGTAGCAGAGTGGTGAGGGTTGGTGGTAGTCTGTCTTTTGCTGTGAAGTAGTATTATGCGAGTGAGGATTATGATACGACGGTGACTGAGGATGTGCGGTAGTGTTATGTGGCAGTGCAGTGGTCAACATAGTTATGGAAATCTATGGGTTGGTAGCATGGTTCGAAAGACGAAGCGTTGTCCTGTTGGTGGCAGAGACTTTCTGGGACTGGGAGATTACCTCTTGGAGACTCCGCCAGAGAAGGGCTTAGAGCAGTGATTCCCAAACTGTGCACCGCGGCGCCCTGGTGCGCCGTTATGAGGAGCCAGGGGCGCCGCGGCACGATGTGGGAAAGTGCAGGGCAGCGCTACATACTGGGGAGAAATGCCGTCAGCAGCACTCGCTGTTGGAGGCCATCTCACATTTCGTTGAAGTGCTGAAGAGGCTTCAACAGCTCCTCCCAGACCTGCAGTCTGTCAATTAGCCCCATTGTCATTCTGTCTGTGGCGATTATCTCACACAGAATGACAATGGGCCATACTGCAGTTACAGAAGCCTAGAGCGGCGCACGGCAGGATTGCATTACCTTGGGGAGACCACACGCCGTCTCTGTCCCTCTCCATCACACCCTGTCCTCTGCCCTCTCCATCACACACCGTCCCCCGCCCTCTCCACCACATGCCGTTTCTGTCCCTCCCTGCCCTACTCTTGCTTGTTAGCAAAGGTGTGGTTCTCTGTTGTACTGCACCGCACCTCTGCTCTTCTTTATTATTGCGTCCATCGCCTCTCCCGACTCGAGTGAAAAGGAAAGATTGATGAGGGAAAAGTAGGGCACAAGGAGAGAGAAAAAAGTTTGACATAAATGAATAAGGAAAGGTGAAAGACCTGAAAGGTGCAGTGCAGGGTAGATGGATATTAGGGTTAAGTGCTATGTAGATGGCAGGACATTGTTTTCCATCCGGCTTCTGTGCAAAGGCCACCAAATGAGTAGATGGGAGTGAGAGTAACAGAGTGACAGAGAAAGAGTGAGAGCGACCTAGGGGTTGGAGAGAGAATCGTAGGTTCTTTAAAAAACCAAAACCTAGAAAGATGCCAAGTAAGAGAAACATATGCCTTTAGAAAATAACTTAGAATCTAAGTGGAACCGGACTTTCTGTTTTTTCTTTGTTGATTTAGGCTGTCCTATAATGTTATGTTGCTTATTTGCATCACTCTGGGGAGGACCCCACAAAGTCATATTATACCCAATAGAGTCTGACAGAGTCGGTGCACTATGGTTACTTAGTAGCTTTTGGTACTGTGGGTGCAGGGTGAGGGGCCTGGTGGAGAGCGATGGGTGGGTGCATGGTCAGGGGCCTGGTGGAGAGCGTTGAGTGGGTGGGTGCAGGGTCAGGTCCTGGTGGAGAGCTTTGGGTGGGTGGGTGCAGGGTCAGGTCCTGGTGGAGAGCTTTGGGTGGGTGGGTGCAGGGTCAGGGGCCTGGTGGAGAGCGTTAGGTGGGTGGGTGCAGGGTCAGGTCCTGGTGGAGAGCATTGGGTGGGTGCATGGTCAGGGGCCTGGTGGAGAGCGTTGAGTGGGTGGGTGCAGGGTCAGGTCCTGGTGGAGAGCTTTGGGTGGGTGGGTGCAGGGTCAGGGGCCTGGTGGAGAGCGTTGGGTGGGTGCATGGTCAGGGGCCTGGTGGAGAGCGTTGAGTGGGTGGGTGCAGGGTCAGGTCCTGGTGGAGAGCATTTGGTGGGTGGGTGCAGGGTCAGGGGCCTGGTGGAGAGCGTTGGGTGGGTGGGTGCAGGGTGAGAGGCCTGGTGGGGAGCTTTGGGTGGGTGGGTGCAGGGTCAGGGTCCTGGTGGAGAGCGTTGGGTGGGTGGGGGCAGGGTTACGGGCGTTTACTACGTCATCTGATTCAATGCTCCCCAAAAGCAGCACAAGGCCCCCTACCAAGTATTCTTTTGCAGTTTTATATGGCGCAAACTCCACCCGAAGGCATCAGAGCGCTTTACATTAGCACCAGTTGCGTTGCAGACGGACACATTCATTTTTAGGCATGGGGAGACCATCATGCTTTTGAAATGGTGCCATTGTTCCAGGTGGCAGCCCCCTCCATTGGGTGGGAAGGGTGCAAGGGGGTGGCCGAGAAGGGTGCAAGGCAGAGGGGAAAAGGGTGCAAGGCAGAGAGGAGAAGGGTGCATGGTAGAGAGGAGAAGGGTGCATGGTAGAGAGGAGAAGGGTGCAAGGCAGAGAGGAGAAGGGGGCAAGGCAGAGGGGAGAAGGGTGCAAGGTAGAGAAGGGTGCAAGGAGGAGGGGAGAAGGGTGCATGGCAGAGAGGAGAAGGGTGCATGGTAGAGAGGAGAAGGGTGCATGGTAGAGAGGCGAAGGGTGCAAGGCAGAGAGGAGAAGGGTGCAAGGCAGAGAGGAGATGGGTGCAAGGTAGAGAAGGGTGCATGGAGGAGGGGAGAAGGGTGCACGGCAGAGGGAGAAGGGTGCAACGGGGAGGGGAGAAGGGTGCAAGGTAGAGAAGGGTGCAAGGTAGAGAGGAGAAGGGTGCAAGGCAGAGGGGAGAAGGGTGCAAGGCAGAGAGGAGAAGGGTGCAAGGCAGAGAGGAGAAGGGTGCATGGTAGAGAGGAGAAGGGTGCATGGTAGAGAGGAGAAGGATGCATGGTAGAGAGGAGAAGGGTGCAAGGAAGAGTGGAGAAGGGTGCAAGGTAGAGAAGGGTGCATAGTAGAGAGGAGAAGGGTGCATGGCAGAGAGGAGAAGGGGGCAAGGCAGAGGGGAGAAGGGTGCAAGGTAGAGAAGGGTGCAAGGAGGAGGGGAGAAGGGTGCACGGCAGAGAGGAGAAGGGTGCATGGTAGAGAGGAGAAGGGTGCATGGTAGAGAGGCGAAGGGTGCAAGGCAGAGAGGAGAAGGGTGCAAGGCAGAGAGGAGATGGGTGCAAGGCAGAGGGGAGAAGGGTGCAAGGTAGAGAAGGGTGCATGGAGGAGGGGAGAAGGGTGCACGGCAGAGGGAGAAGGGTGCAACGGGGAGGGGAGAAGGGTGCAAGGTAGAGAAGGGTGCAAGGTAGAGAGGAGAAGGGTGCAAGGCAGAGGGGAGAAGGGTGCAAGGCAGAGAGGAGAAGGGTGCAAGGCAGAGAGGAGAAGGGTGCATGGTAGAGAGGAGAAGGGTGCATGGTAGAGAGGAGAAGGATGCATGGTAGAGAGGAGAAGGGTGCAAGGAAGAGCGGAGAAGGGTGCAAGGTAGAGAAGGGTGCATAGTAGAGAGGAGAAGGGTGCATGGTAGAGAGGAGAAGGGTGCAAGGCAGAGGGGAGAAGGGTGCAAGGCAGAGGTGAGAAGGGTGCAAGGCAGAGGTGAGAAGGGTGCAAGGCAGAGAGGAGAAGGGTGCAAGGCAGAGAAAAGAAGGGTGCAAGGCAGAGAAAAGAAGGGTGCAAGGCAGTGGGGGGAATGGTGCAAGGCAGAGGGGAGAAGGGTGCAAGGCAGAGGGGAGAAGGGTGCAAGGCAGAGGGGAGAAGGGTGTAAGGCAGATGGGAGAATGGTGCAAGGTAGAAAAGGGTGCAAGGCAGAGGTGGAGTAGGGTACAAGGGGGAGGGGGAGAAGGGTGCAAGGTGGAGGGGGAGAAGGGTGTAAGACAGAGGGGGTAAGGTTGCAAGGGGGATGGTGATGAAGTTAAAAATGTGCCCCCCCAAAACATTTCTGCGGATGCCCATGATCAGAGCCCACCTCACGTAAACTTCTTGTAACGCCACAGAGCTCCTTGAGCCTTTCTCTAGCCTGGCTACTTTTAGTGGGAGTGCTTTATGCATTGAGATGTACTTTATAAGATCTTTGTGATTGCAAATAAAGTTTTATGACAGTGATGGCTACTCTCTGAATCCTTCATCACGTCTAGACGTGATTCTTCATGTAGACCAGTGGTTCCCAAAGGGTGCGCCGCAGCACCCCGGCGCGCGGGTAAAAAAATGGTGGGGAGCCACAGCCAACTGCAAATTAGGTCAAGGGAGCCACGGGTCAAAAAAGTTTGGGAACCACTGGCTTAGAGTGATGGAGTTCTGTGCATTGTAATTTTGAAATACTTTAGCCGGAGTTAATCCTTGGCCAAGGGAGCTCTAGGTATTACTAACAGTACAGGCTTTGTGTGCTGGGTTGGTTCTGATTGCTAGGTGTGATATTTTCATAATTTTCTTGTAATCCTGATTCCGCCGCCACAGACATTTGCACCAGTTTTAATCCTTTTAGAGTGTCTCTCTCATTGCTGATTGCTCAAATGGTTGTAATTACACACACATTGTTTTTTATTAGGTATATCATGAGTGCATGATTTTAAGCCCATTATGAGATTTAACAAACTGGATTTTGCTTTGGGGTTGTGCTAAAAAAGTCACGCAATCCCAATGCAAAATCTGGGCCTCAACTAATTGTAATTTTTTTTTAAAACCCTGCCACAGCTCTCTGATGGATGTCACATGTGGTTTTTCTGAGTCCCCAGATAGATCATGCAGTCTGTGTGTTCCCTTTTGTACTGCCAGTCACCGGTGTATTCAACTGTCTAGCCTTTCACCGTGTCATGTATGTGCATGTAACTTGCATGATCGAGGTAACTGTTAGCATCAATACTATGTGTCTCTCCTCAGAGACTCGGACATCTTCTGCTCACTGTCCTTTTTCCCCAGCACCCCGTACCCCCCCGCCCCCCCAAGGGTGGCAATCTGAGGGGTAGCCCCGGGCGCCACAAGCTCTAGCTACGCTCCTGCCATTGTGTTATTATTTAACATTTCATCAAATTACAAGAAATCACATAAAATGTAAATCTGGGATTTTGTTAAAAACATTTTTTTACCATAAAGTGTTTATTTGCATTGTTCTGTTGCTTCCGCAATAGGATATTTTACCCGTGGGACAACAAATTATGACATTTAGCATAATGGTGTCATTTCATGAAAAAAACATAGCACGCGCTACTGGAAATTACACTAATTATGGCAGCGTAATTGAAATTCCACCCTCTTTTTTAAATGGCAGAAATTCCGTCTCTCCTCCCCACATCGAATTTACTGATGTCGTTCGTTGGAAATTTACAAGCCCTCATTACAAGTTAGGTACAGTTGAGGGATGTACCACATATGATAATATACCATTACCCTGAACTAAAGTACTTATTACCACATGGGGCAAATATCTCGTATTCTGACTTGTTACCTTTCAAATGAGGCAAAACTTGTGGAATCAGTATTTAACACACCAAATTCTGCATGTGTCACCTTTTTTATAGACCTTGTACCCAGATAAAATTATATAAACAAAGAGATTCTATCAATGTGTGGTGGTGACTATTTTTTTGAATTAATATTTTCTGTGTCTAGTGAGATACTAGGCTCTCTCTAAGATCTGAAAAGACAAGAGCACTGTGTGCTTTTTAAAATACCCCTCACACACTAAAAAGTCCTTTAGTGTCATGCTTCATCATGTGGGTCTTCCCGTCCCTCTAACGGGGCGGGGCGTGCTGCGACCTACGAACTATGCGGAAGCACTAAGTTGTTGTGACAGAAGGCTATGTTTCAGTGCAGGAGGTGTCAGTGACGTGTAGGGACCTAATACGTGAGTGTACAAAAGGGTAAAAAAGGTTCAAAATTCCCTGGCTAGTAGAAAAAATATATTTTATTCGCTTCTCTAGCTGGGAACGTTAAGAAGGGGGTTTTGAGGTAGAGCAGTAGCTTGCTACCAGGTCGACATGTTTCGTAAGCAGTCCCCTACTTCTTACTCATCAGGACCATCTAATGGTCCCTATTACAAAATGCTCGGTTCTAAAATGATAAGCCTAAGGTCATAATCACTTATGCTTCATCAGCGAGAGGTCATTCAATGTGGCCCCTGGCACTTTCAAAAAAAATAAAAAATGTTGTGCTATATGCCAACCGATGTGAGACAAACATATTCATGTTCTGTTTTCCTTCCTCTCTCTCTCTTTTTCTCTCATTTCCTTTACAGAGACCACAATAGGTCAATATTTTTGGCAATATTGGTAACTTACCATGCTTCACTAGGGCCAGCTCATGCCCTGAAGCTCAAACAGGCAGCCTATTTTTGCTGCTTGTTTGTAGGACTTTAGGCTTATCATTTTAGAACCGAGCATTTTGTAGTAGGGACCATTAGAGGACTTTTTAGTGTGTGAAGGGTATTTTAAAAAGCACATAGTGCTCTCGTCTTTTCAGATCTTAGAGAGAGCCTAGTATCTCACTAGACACAGAACATATTAATTCAAAAAAATAGTCACCACCACACATTGATAGAATCTCTTTGTTTATATAATTCTGCTAGGAGGGTGATTCTATCAGTACCTCTACGCTTCCTCTATTGTTTTGGAGACCCAGATAAAGTTAGCCAGGTTTGACCTTCTGGAATTTATCATCGGAAAACTTAGATGATGTGATAATTATAGCACAACTGGCTATTTTATATGCTTCCTACTGTCATTAGGCTGTTTTCTTCTCAGGCGCCGAGAGATACCCTCAGGGATGATTCACTGCGCTATACAAATGAGTAAATAAATAAATAAACAATTCTTAATTCAAATCACTGTACAGACGTATTTACAGAAGGATCGGAATTTTTGCCCTGCTCTTGTAATCAAGACCTTAGAGTTTTGCATTTCCTCATATCCTCATCCTGAAAATCCTGATTTTGGAAATTTCAACCACAAAGTACAGTTTTTCCAATAGTAGATCAAAACAACTAGGAGTGCTGTATGTGGCCAATGTTTTCAAGGCGGAAAGTTTCTGGTGAAAAGGGCAGGCCCAGCTTCAGACCATCTAGTTCCTGTTTACATACCCAAAAAACCAAGTGTATCTTACCCTCATGTAGAATTCTCTGCCTTCATTCCCAGACTTGATTTGGAAAATATAATAGGCACCAGGGTAGCGGGTTGTTGCTTGCATTTGGAAGATATCAGTTGGAACGCTGCGTGTAGACACCATATCCATATGCCTGTGCACGATGGTAAAAGGTTTGTCGCGGCATCCAGTATTTTCAGCTGGGCACATGCACCGACTGGAAGAGAAAGGGAGGGTTATTCCTTTTATCCTCCAGTGATCCCAGATTGCAATTGTCAACACACAGAAGAAAAAAAAATATATAGTACATATACATACATATTTATATATTAATATATAGCATTGCCACCTGCTGCTGAGGGGCTATAAGGGTGGTTAGTGGCCCTTCATTTTATTTACAGGCTAGAGCTGCAGAGCATACATACACATATTTCAATTGTAATCCAAGTTATTCTTTCCTGATGGGTGTTCAGCTTACACCTATCAATTATTTACAAAGGGACAAAAGGCAGAAATGGACTAAGTGGTACAGATATTTTATGCAACCATATATCTATAGAAGGTATCCTACTAAATCTATTTTGTGTTTTTTAAAAGTAGGTGTAATATCATGCAACTTAATATCTACTTGTGAAAACTGAAAGTATGAGTCAGGCCTACCAATATAAAGATCGCCAGGGGCAGCTGGTGATCTTTGAAAGTGGTGGGGTGTAATATTTGCCCTACATTGTGCCTAGTGACACCGACCTTTTCTAGGGAGAGTTCAGTTTATTCTCCCAAGAAAGTTTTTTTTTTTTTAAATTGAGTCAAATAGTGCTTTTTAAGGCACAATTTTCATATTCATTTGATAAAAGCCTTAGAGTCTGATAGGGCCCTCAATAAATATTCATGGGCTTTCATGGCAAAGCCAAGTAAAAGTGATGCTACCCTTGAATTGACCATATATTGTTTCACAATATGCTATGGATGCACCCATATATCAAAATTATCCAGAGCCAGAGCAAGCAGTTGTCATGGGTAACCATCCATATGCTTACTTCCTACTGAGGCCAAAAATTACAAACAATATGCCAATGGCAGATTTTTCCAGTGGTGCCATTCATATATGTTCAACCCTTATGTAAAAAATATCTCTAGTATGTCAGAGGAAGCATTTTGTCGTGAATGTCCCTCTCCCATATGCCATGGTTGCCCTCCATTGTGTCAAGAATTGCCTTCGATGTTCGAGCACCAGCATTTTGCCATTGGTGTCCTTGCAAAGAATTTCCGACAGTATGCCAGCACCAGCATTTTTTTATTATGGGTGGCCCTATGCCAAAAATGATCTTCAGTATGGCAGTGCTGCCATTTGGCATTGATTGTCCCATATGCTTAGAATTACTTCTAGTACCGCAGTTCCCAAACTGTGTGACGAGATTTATGGTGGGACGTGAAAGTCCAAGCAATAAATAAAGATGGCTTCAAATTCTGTATTTATCTTGTTATATTTGCTGTGCTTCAAAGACAGAGTCAAATGACAAGCTATTTCTTCTGACAAATTGTTCCTTGGGTTTTTAGGTTTCACCTAGCGATGCAGCACTTGGCGGGACCTATTGTTGTCGGTTTTGTATTCGGAAGGGGGACAGGAGATGTGCACGTGCACATCGCCTGTCCGGGCTCGTGCAGATCTCCTGTCCCCTTTCCCCCGAAAAACAGTTAAACTCTTTCTCTGTGCGCAGGGCCTGTT
The DNA here is from genome assembly GCF_964263255.1 of Lissotriton vulgaris. Classification (NCBI taxonomy): domain Eukaryota; kingdom Metazoa; phylum Chordata; class Amphibia; order Caudata; family Salamandridae; genus Lissotriton; species Lissotriton vulgaris. The sequence goes on from NC_141697.1 coordinate 339,434,309, forward strand.
AAGGCCTCGCGCGGTGCGCAGGGCTTGTTAGATTGTGGCTCTAGGATTGTCCTGAAAGGAACATTTGGAGACAGACACAGGGTTGGCACGCAGTGAAATGTTCTGTTACTGCACAACACAGACTTGTATCTATCAAGTGTTTGAGAATTGAGGAAGGTTAGACGGCAGTCCCAAGTTTCTACCCATAATTAGTTTGTGTAAGCCAGATTTATCAAGTGCCACGTGTGGACGATTATGCTGCTTCAGGGAGCTACAAGTAAATCCAAAATTACACAAGCCAACAAAAAGAACTATTTTGTCTGTAGCAATTCTGTGAACAAACGAGCTACAACCCTGACTTCCTATTTATCTGAGATAAAATACCATCTCTGAAAATAAAGTGCATCTGGGTGATACATTTATCGCATTATGGTCACGCATTCAATTAGTATAATATGCAAATCACCCCTTTCCATTTCTGAATTTTATAAGTATTGTAAATGTATATTGGCTCGTCAGGTTTTGCATGTAAGCTATGTGCAGTTTTTGGATTTTAAAAAAACAAAACTTCTTACCACACATTCAGAATTCAGGTCACGTGTGTGTAAAACAATTTACTATAATTGCCAAAGTTATTGGTTCACGTACATGTTTAACTAATTCCAAATCTGTTAATGAGGCGCGTGAGAAAATATTGCTATGTATTCATGTGTAAAATAAAGAATTCTAACATAAACGTCGCTACCAATATATTTTTAAACAAGCATTTGCAATTCAAAATTTCTCGCATTTGCTAAATTTTAAGCTTTCTGCATTGCAAATTACAATGCCTTTTATTTATCTGTTTTCAAAACCAACACATAGATAAAAGGTTTGTCATTTTACAATGCCAGTAGCTCAAATACTCGCAAATGCAAGACCTATTGCATTGCAAATGCCTGTTAACATGGGGATCGGTTGTCCTGAGACTTCTTTAAAACGCTGGACAGCCTCTTAATTTCACTGGTGCGTTTGGGAAAAAGAAGTAGAGTGGCGCTGTCACTACTCAAACTTGACCCGGAGGAGGGGCTATAGGGCTACTTGACCTCAAGCTTTACTACTACGCCACTACAACCCAGCACACTTGGTGGCAGAGGACAAGAATTGGGAGAAACGCTTGCTGAAGGGCACCTGTGGGGTAATTCCATTGATGCATTCACTTATGATGGAGTCGAGAGCAGAACACCACCTCCCATATGTAGTTCATCAGGTCGCAGAGATCTGGGACAGGGTGATCTGGTGAGTAATAAAGAGGCCCCCCATTTACTCAGGAATTGGTCATGTGGATGCTGTTGCCCTTTATGAAACATCAGCGTGGCTATGTCGGTTGCACGTTGGAGAGCGGGGGATGCGAGGCACTGGGGAGCACCCAGGAGAGTGGTTCTTCTACTTTGCGGAGGCCCGAGAGGCTTTTTCCATAAGGGGTGAGCAGTTCCTCCAATATGCACAAATAACACACACAGCAAGGGAAATCTGGATGGAATTTCCATAAACACCTCAGACGCCACAGGTACTATTGACAGCTAGGTCGACACGTCACTTGGTGTTTATAAGGCTCTTAAAATTGACAAGGTGAGAATTGAAGCCAGGGCCCGGCGGGTCTGGGGGAATATCATGGGGATTGGTGTTTACAAACTCCTCACATTTTGCAGTCAGAGAAAAAAAAGTTAAGTGAATTGTGTGAATATCTTGCTGGGGTACAGAGAGTATGAAAGTAAAGGCTGTAGGATGTTCTTTTTTTTAACTCACAACAAACATTAAATACCTGTGAATGAATTGTACATACTCAGCAAGTAGGAAGGAAAAAAATGAAGCAAATTTTTTTTTCAAATCTGAAGTGTGATGGAACCAAAGATTTTAATAGGATCAAAACAAATCAAGACACTTTACTTAGGAATGCACAAATGAAAAAATATTCATCGAAACCGGATTTCCACATATTTTCACACACTGACACTCAATAATTCTCACTCACTCCTTTGCACTCACTTTTACTCTCAATTATTCATGATCTCATTCACTCATACTTTGATTCATTCATACTTTTTCACTGATTCACACTCATTTGTGCACACTCTTACTCTTAGTCATTCTCACGCAGTCTCGCTTATTTTCACTAAATAGAAGTCATTCATTTGCAGTCACTCACAGGCAGACATTATTTCCTTAATTCTTTCTCACTCAAACTCAGTTGCACTTACTTTTACTTTCACTCACTAATTCTCATATATTTCCATCACTCTGACTCACCCATTTTCATTCACTGCTATTCATTTACTCATTGTCACACATCTCACTAACACCTCCCTCGTGCTCATTCTTACTCATCATTCTTATGCACTCACTTGCAGCCACTTTTTCTTTCATTCACTCATTCTCACTCACCTGACTCACTCATTCTCACTTACTGACAATCTCACTCACTACCTGTCACTCATACGCCTGTTCACACATGCAAACAGTCGCTCGTGCTCACACATACACATGCTCTCTGTCGCAGAAAGACACTTTTATATGCACACAAAATACATTTGAAGTCATTTTATTTTACGTATCTCAGCTGCCAGTGAATGTCTCATTTGAACCCTGGTGCTTTATTTATTTTAATTACGCTATCAATGAATAGTAATTCAGGGCTGGACGAAAAACAAAAAAACAGCCTTGACAACAATGTTAAAGCCAGCCCTACTGCATTCAGCCCATTCTCTCTCTCTCATCCATTCTGTGTCTCTCTCCTTTTCTCCTCCATCTCTCGTCCCCCTCTAGTTCCCCTCTATTTCTTTCCTTCACTCTCTTTCTTTTACCTTGAGCTCTCTTTGCCTCCTCTCTCTTTCTGCCACTCTCTCTTTGGCAATAAACCCCAAGGAGCAAAACAAGGTGACAGAAGAACCCAGAGCAGCCCTTGGGCTGGAAAAAAAACAGAATCCATCGGCTCCAGGCCCCAGAAAAATGCATGATGGAATAAGGGGTCAAGCAGGCCCTTGGCAAGATCCTGGTTACACAGGAGAGAGCGGTGCTTACATTTCTCATGACTGGGCGACGTTTTGACACATAATGCAGTTGTTGATCAAAACCGAAGCACAGTAAATCACCACAAACACGATGCATTGTATTCGAGCATCGGCGATGCTGTTCACCTCGCAGTGTTCCATCTATGCCTGAAAATCCTTTAGAAAGGCGAGCTCACAAAAAAAATCTTCCTTTACAATAAAAAAGAGGAATTGTTCAGATCGAGGTTAAAAACAACATGGCTCAGCCTTCCATTCTGCAGAGGTGGGTAAACTGTGGGCCATAAATGTGCGTCATAGTAACCGCTTGTATTTACAGTACTTAGAAACAACAGAAGTGCAAAATTTAGCATAATAAATAAAACAAGTGACTGTTACGTCATCTTTGGAAAGCAATGACTTTATGTACATGAATTCTTGGTACTGCATTACAGAAGTTAGCTCTTACAATAATTTTGCAAGCTTGTTTGTTTATTTCTTGAAGCAGGACGCACGCGGCTCACGTGAAACTCCAGACAACACTCAGTCAGTCAAATGAGGCTTACTTGTCATTGATGGGGATGTAGGGCTCCTCGCACCGAACCGGGTCTAGGCACTTGAAGTCGCCTTGGATGTTGAGACAGGTTTGTTGCACCGTACACGTGTTGTTTCTGTTCTCACATTCATCGATATCTGAAATCCAAACGTGAGCCTCATGAAGTACATGAAGCACTTTTGTCTAAGAGTTTAAAATATGTACTCAGGGAAAAAGAAAGACTGGCCTCTGGCGCCATCTAGTGGTCCGGCCGCAAAGCTGCCTTATTATTAAAACGGTAACTTTGCTTATAATAAATCCTCTATAAATACAAGTTGCTGATGGGGCATTGTAACCCCTTCGTCTCACCCTCCTTATGATGGTCTCCAGTTAAAAATCAAAAGATGATCTTGAAACATAAACAGCCTGTCCATAATGTATGGTAGTGATTCTAAATCTGTTGTCCAGGGACCCCTGGGGTCCACAAAATCTACTCGGGATGTTCATGTCTGCTTAGAATATCACATGGTATTATCAGATTAATAAAGTGTAAATAAATACAAACACGAAATGTAATACTGAAAATGTTAAAACTTTCTATAAATGTGGAGGAATTTGAAATTGGAGACTATTGGGCCTATTGTGGTGTCTATCTGCCAGCCATATTAGGATGGGGTGAAACAGATGCCTTTCCATGGCGGCGATGCCGCCACGGAAAGGCATGCGGTCTTCACTTGGGGGGTCCCCTGCGGGCCCCCTAAGTGAAGGAGGGGTGGGGGTGCACAGGGGGGGGGGGGGTACCTGTGGTACTCCCCTGCATTTGCATATACAATGCAGTAGGCACCACGCGCGCGGTGCCTGCCGAATTGTATATGCAAATACATACAAGCATTCATAGCATTGTGGCGGGCGGTGCAGAGAGCACCGCCCGCCACAATGTTATGAATGCAGGATGAATGCCACTTACAGGACCCCCGCCCTTATGGGGGCGGTCCCTACCCCCGATAGGATGGCAGGCGGACTAAGTCCGCCCGTCATCCTAATGACCCCCATGTTAGTGTCCTCAGATTGATTTGTGGGGGGCAGCACAATGCATCAAACATAATATAATATGGACTCTAGGTGGCCTCAAAGGAATTTAGAAAAGCTTCAACCTTCCTATAAACATTTTTTTTTGTATTTGGGAATTTGAAAACAGTATTAAATAATTTGTGTATTTGTTTGCTGAAGCTTGTTTCCTAATTTTTGTGTATTGTTTTCCAGGTGAATTATTAGAAATGCTTAGGTCGGGGTCCCTGGCTTCCTATAATGACTCAATGGGGGTCCCCAGATTCCAAATACGATTTTGTAGGAGTCACAGGGTTCCAGTAATGATTTGGTGGGGGTCCACATAAGTCAAAAGGTTAAGAACTATTGATGTATGGCAAGTTTATCTTCATACTCTAAGCATTTATTAGTTCATATAGGCAGAAATGTACATTTAGGACATGGGTAGTTGGAGTGGGGATGAAGGCTCACAGATAGTTCCAGAATTGTATTTTTAAGATGGCTTGTTTTTTTCTAAAAATGATTGGAGCCATTGGGGAGTTTCGGAAAGGGCTCTGAAGAATTCAAAAGGGCAACAGAAACAACACCATGACAATCATAATATTACTAATGACATAATGACAATGATGATACTGAAAGCAATAATAGCAGTCGCAGCAGGTGGTGTATATCGACCATATGGGAGCATGCGCAGTGCGATAAGAATTCTTATACCTAGGTAAGCAGACCATGTTTAATGTTCTAGTATTAATAAGGCCCATTAATGACATTTTATATAAAATTTGAATTTTTTCTTACACAGAAAAAGGATCAAAGAATGCAGCATTAAACAGAGCACGGTTTCTGCATCAATATGGTATCCTTACTTATAATGGTGTGGGGTGCTGTCTTCTTTTTTATTTTATTAGGGTGCGGACATCCTTACCTTCGCAACTGCGGCTGTCGTCAAGAAGCAGGTACCCTGACGGGCAGGTGCAGTGAAAAGACCCGGGCCCGTTCACGCACTCGTGCTGGCAGAGGAACTCCGAGAAGCTGCACTCGTCCATATCTGGAAATGCAGAGAAAGATGAATGGGCAGGAGGTCGTTTCTGATGACTCAATGGCCAAATGTGAACACTGAACAGGTATAACTGAGCTCTTTACCAAAGAAAGGGTGAGAGTGCTTGGAACGGTCTGTAGCAATCGGGTGTGGGCAGTGCTTAATTTGTAAAAGAATAAGTCCCGGGACCCAATTATTATTGTTATTAAAGCTTTCCGCAGAAACCCGTGGCTGGCATTATTCGGGCGCACCCTGCACACAGCAGAGGGGGCTTCAGGTGCTGACATACGTAAACCCTGGAAGGAGATGCGCGATGCATTATGTTGTAAATGAAAAACAAAAACATAAAAAATATATATATCTAAATGAGGGTGGCTTCTATATACTTCTCGTCGTGCGAACATAACTGCTTCATCAACACAATTAACCCAAAATGCCAGTGGTAAAGAAGGTGACATCACACATACTTTGATCTCTAATGACTTCACCTGGTTTACCCCTTGTTTCACCCTCAAGCCCTCAAGAGAGGAAGAGCAAGACCTGGAAACTACAGAAAGTAAACATGGCTCTTAGACTCTGTTCTTCCTTTCTGACTCATGAGAACAGGCCCATCAAGGCCGTATCCGGGCAGCCAATAGGCCAGCCTGGGCAGCTTCTCCCTTTCAGACTCAATGGGCACCAGAGGCAAGCCTGGACGGCCACTTCCTTTCTGACCCCTGAGACCATTCATAGCAAGGTACGAGCAGGAGTCCCAATAGACAAGACTCGAAAGCCACTTCTTTGCAGACCACTGAGAACAGGCGCAGCAAGGAGGTACCAGGGGTACCAATCAGCAAGACTTGGCTACCACATCTTTTCTGGCCCCTATAGCCACACATAGTAATGGGCAAGCCAGGGCTGCCAGTTCTTATCTCCCCCCTGAGACCAGAAACAACAAGGCAGTACTTGGATTACCATTTGGCAAGTAAGGCAGAACCAAGGGTACCAATGGGCAAGCCTGGCTGCCACTTACTTTCTGACAACTGGGACCAGATGAAGGCGGGGCAGTACCAGGTGTACCAATAGACAAGACTGGAACACCCACTTCTAGCCCTGGCTACCCATAATGGACATCCAAGAATTGCTTCTAGGTGAAAAGTGGAGAAAGGAGGAGGGAAGAGAGGACCATGTAGGAGTGGTGGTGAGATCCGGGATTGATGTGTATTTGCAGATCCTTGTCTTGGTGCCAATCCTAGAAATGGAAATAGAGGAGTAAACAGGGCGGGTCTCAAGTGCAGTAGAAGAGCACATTGTGACATTGTAGTGGAGCATTACACCATAATGGAAAGTACTAGTGTAATACACGTCATGGTAGAATGGTAGAAGGTGCATCCAAGAACATTTCACGGATTATCATCATTATAAACTAGTGGCCTGTGCTCCTTCCGGTCTGAGGTGCCATATCTGCTGATGGCTTCAAAAGACCTCTCCTTATAGATGCGCCATCCCTCAGAGTCTAGGCTTTGCCTTTTGTGCAGTGTTTTACTGCTTGAAAGCACTGTGCTGAAACATGTCAGGATAGATGTACCCAACCAGGGCAGTGTATGAGGTACCATTAAAGGAGAATGCATGCTGATGCTAATACGTTTAGTGCAAAAAGAACAGATGATGGACGAAATGCTGAACAAATCAATCATTCACTCTCATTCACAGATATGGGTTAAATCCATTGGTTTTTGTACGGCACGCTATTCCAGTTCAGACCCACCCATAGGCAAATTAGTCTTGACCCTGCTCCCTAAGGGAACGTCCAGCCCGAACTGCCATGCCAAGTCCTCCCTGGACCAGTAACAAGCACCTGAGACTGGTTTGGGGTACCACCCCATATCAGCCAGGCTAGCTTGAATCTGGTGGAGTAGCGAGCACGGGACCCATGTTGCGGCATACCCTTCCCACTTAGGGCAAAAAATGCAAATAGAACAGATCAATCAACTTAAGAGCATTCCCACATTAACCCTTTTTAGGAAACAGCTAAAAACCTGGTTATTTAATCAATAAGTTTAAGCCATTTTACTTACAACCCTAGTTCTTTTTTTGATCTTCTGTCCAGAGCCAAGACACCCTCGGGTAATCGTGCGCTTAACAAGTTGTATAAATAAATAAATAAATAAATGATCAACGGAAAGATTAACAAATCAAACATTCACCCCTAGAATGTTTAAAGCATTGGCAAAACTGTCTGTGAAGGTCTACAAAACAGTTTTCGCTTGCTGATGATTGTAGGGCAGAGTTGTGCGGGCATGTCATCCATGCAGCGGAGTGCTGTGTGTAAGTTTTCCGTACTAAAAAACACGTGTCATGCAGGTCAGGATAGAGACTCCTCAGCCGAACTATGTTTGGCACCTCCCCTGCAACAACCAGGGACGCTGCTGCTGCTTTTGTAAGAAAGAACTCATTCTTAATATTATTGCATGATTTGTACTTAGTACACACTGGCTGGATTACCAGGCCTTCTCTGATCAACCCCTGTTTTTGGTGCATACACAGAGAGCGCCCCTCTGCTCCTTTGGCTCTGTAGCTGCCTTTATGGTGAAGTCCCTTTAATAACTTTAACAAGACTAGCTATAAAAGACAACTTCCCGGTAGATCTCCGTCTCTTTCCTCTGCCTCATTTCCCCTTTTTCTTCCATCTGCCTGTCCACCAGACTACCACATTTTACCGAGTGGGCAACCCAGCTGCTGCAGTCAGCATGAGAAGTGAATTGACAGCATACTAGAAACTATAAAACATAACACAGGAGCTGTAGAGTTAATTATAACCGCTAGCTAATTACAATTAATATTTGTGTGCCCATCTCTCACATCTTCGTCGCCTCCACACTGCTAAACGTTGCACGCCAGCCAAGAGCTGGTCACTCATGCACCACATCAAAATAGTTCCCACAAAGGTTCACAGTCAACAGAAAACTGCCAACCATGCACTCCACAATAGTGCATGCGTGCTAACCATCCGCTTATGCACTACAGTGCCCCACAATGGGGAATGACGTGCTAAGTAAATGCTACAGGACTAGAGTGTTTAGGCACACATGGGAAGAGGATGTGGTCCGTTGGCTTAAACTGCCGACTTTGGTGCTGGAGACCAGGGTTCGAGCCTCGAGGTCGCGTCCACATCCTGTAATTCTGCGCAGATCACTTAATCTCCCCGTGTCTGAACGTGCAATGTGAATACGATGCTCGTGTAAAGCGCTCCAATACCTCGGGTCGAGTTCGCGCTATATAAATATGCACACAAAAAAGAAGTAGTAGTAAAAAAGTTAGAGTTACTGAAGAGCAAAGTGATCTGTGTCAGGGTACACAGTCTCCTGTCCAGTGGTGGGCGGGGCACAGCACATCGCTTAAGAGACAGCAAGGGACCGTTAATTGGTAAATTTGTCAGATAATGGGAAAGAAACCTTATTTGAGAATGAAGGGAGACAGGTGATGTACCAAATGCTCCTCTAACGAAACTTCAACAATCTTTCATTTTTAATGCATGGTATCACCATCCTCGATTGTAAGTCTCATCATGACCATATGTGAAACCTTATGAGGTATATAGGAACTGCAGTGGCCATTTACTTCTACATCTGTTTCAATTCAGAAAATGAAGTGTCACCAACTGGGCAAAAGACATGATCCACTGTGTAAACAATTCTGCTGGTCATTTAGGTCCAACATGAAATGTATAAATATCACCTATGCGTTTGGTTAAATACCACAAAATGTCCTTGAAAAAGAGGGTCAATACTGCGACAATTGTGAACAGCTGTATTGTGTATATCTGGGGCAAGGAGGTAAATGGGGTGAAATAATCACAACATGTGGCCTCAGTAGCTTACTGTACAAGCAAGAAAATAATTCTTGGGAAGAAAACAACTGGAATTTCAGTAATATGTTGTTGAACACATAACACGGATATGGTATTGTGTGTGAAAATATATGGATTTAAGGGTACCCCTGAGAAAGTCTGTTTAGTCTGAAAGTATAATTAGTAGCATCAGTGGGATTCTGGAGTCCTTCTCAGGGGTGTAACCATCTCGCTCCTCCAATTCCCTGCCAAAGTCATTGAGAAAGCCGTCAACAGTCAGCTCGCCGCCTTCCTCGAATCCAACAAATCCCTCGACCCATCACAGTCCGGCTTCTGAGCCAAACACAGCACCGAGACGGCCCTCATCGCAGCAAAAGACGACATTCGAACACTACTAGACAACGGAGAAACAGCTGCCCTCATCCTACGTGACCTCTCCGCAGCCTTCGACACAGTCTGTCACAGCACCCTTATTCAACGCCTCAGCAACGCCGGAATACAAGGAAAAGCATTGGACTGGATCATCTCGTTCCTCGCCGGAAGAACCCAGAGAGTCCGCCTCCCCCCTTTTAGATCAGAGGCCACCGAAGTCATCTGCGGCGTACCACAAGGATCATCACTCAGTCCCACCCTCTTCAACGTATACATGAGTCCCGTCGCATCCATCGCGCGCCAACACAACCTCAACATTATCTCCTACGCAGACGACACCCAGATGATCCTCTCCCTCACCAAAGACCCAATTACCGCCAAAACTAACCTACACAAAGGGATGAAAGAAGTAGCCGAATGGATGAAGAACAGCCATTTAAAACTGAACTTGGCCAAAATGGAAGTCCTCATCCTAGGATCATCCCCCTCCGCCTGGGACGACTCATGGTGGCCACTGGCCCGGGGAAACGCACCCATACCTACGGACCACGCACGTAACCTAGGCTTCATCCTGGACTCCTCCCTCTCGATGACCAGACAAGTCAACACCGTCTCATCATCTTGCTTCAACATCCTACGTATGCTCAAAAAAACCTTCCATTGGATCCCCACCGAAACAAGAAAGACGGTCACCCACGCACTGGTCACAAGCCGACTGGACTACGGAAACACCCTTTGCGCCGGAACCACAGCCAAACTACAGAAAAAACTTCACTGCATCCGAAACGCCTCAGCCAGACTCATACTAGACATCCCCCGCCAAGCTCACATTTCCGGTCACCTGAAAGACCTCCACTGGCTCCCCGTCAACAAAAGAATAACCTTCCGTCTCCTCACCCATGCACACAAAGCCCTCTACGACCTTGGACCCGAATGCCTCAATACGTGCCTGTCCTTTTACACCCCCACCCGCCAACTACGATCGTCCAATCAAGCCCTCGCCGCAATTCCATGCATGCATAGATCTACCATGGGGGGAAGATCCTTGTCCTACTTAGCGGCCAAAACCTGGAATTCTCTCCCCACCCACCTCCGCATTACACAGAACCACCTTTCCTTCAGAAAACAACTAAAAACTTGGATATTCGATAAGTAAGTACCCCCCTCCCTCAAGCACCTTGAGACCCTCTGGGTGAGTAGTGCGCTATACAAATGCTAAACTGGAAAACTTGAACTTGAATGGCTCAGCACATGCAGTGGCACTGGAGCCCAAGGCTCTGAGGACCCTAGGGCATCCTCTTTTAGTTTTCTTTTAGAACATAACCACTTGTGAGAGCTGGACAGTTTCCTTCCTTGCATTACACTCCATGGCGGCCTTGCAATGCAGCTGGTCTATGTGGTGCACCCACTACACCGGACCAGTTAACTAATAACCCCCAATGTTATGTGCTTCAATTTTATCCATAGGTAGCTTGACACAAAGAGATATAATCAATTCCTCACCACCTCCGGGTGCGTCAAGTGGAATAATCCAGATTTAACTCCTCATTCTGAATCAATTTCCACAACATCTGAATTTTTGCATTTCATAATATCAAGGTGAATAATGTCGACCTGCACATATATTGACTCCACAATATTGTCTACAAACACATCGTCAACAGAAGCATATACAGGGTAGTATAGATGAACCATTTTTAACTCTACAACTATTATCTTGGCAAAACATTGGTAGCTGATATTTTGAAGGATGATATTAAACAATGGTGGTTCCTCTGCCTAGTGAAAGAGCATCGCGCCCCCCCCCCCCCCCACCCCCACCCCTCCTGAGAGCCAGCTGAGGGATCCAAGAGAAATGAAAGGATAAAAAAATACATTTTATTATAATTTTATTTTTCTTTCCCCGCTACACCCAGCGAAGTCTAGGTGTGGTATGGCCATGATGACAGTAGGGGGGAAGTAGTGCATACTGTAAGTGAACAAGACAGTTTGGCCGGATGTCTAAGGCCGGCCAAACCGTCATGCACACTTAAATCTCTCTCAACCCGAGCTGTGCTGCTCAGCCGAGTGGAGAAGAAGCACAGGCTCCTAGGACCTGAGCGAGTGTCAAACCAGCCTGCTCAGACCAATCAGGGCGCTGCTCTCATGCTGTATTACCAGTATGAGAGCAGCGTCTTGATTGGCGTCTAGAAGCACTGCAGTGTGCACCAGCCTATTGGGACTCAAAGTCAGGACCTGAGCAGAAGACTCCACAGACGGCAGACGGCAGGTAAGTGCTTTTTTTTTAAAATTTACTCCCACATCTATCTCCCCACCCACTGCTCCACCACTTATTATCAAGAGCAGCCACTACTGATATTAAAACTTTGTGATTGTAATGGAAGCACCAACTGAACCCATCTCCAACTTATAAGAAACTTGAAAATGTAGATCAGGTTGCAAATAAAAACATTAAATCGACATTTGCATGTTACCAGTGCAAGCAATTCCATCGTCTCCAAGTTCATAGCCAGGATTACAGCGGCACAGGAAAGAGCCGTAAGTGTTGACACAGTTTTGTACACATGGATTTTCAGTGGCACATTCATTCACATCTGCAAGAAGAGAAGCCTTATAAATGTAACATTGACAGTAATATGTTGATATTAATATACTACCGATGGTTGCAAGTGTTTAGCGAGGATACATGGTATATAACATATAATATGTTGACAACTCAATGGTACAGCTTGAGCTGAGAATGATTTGAGAAATCGCAAAGAATCAAACCTGTTCATTGCTATTTAAACATATTTTTCAGTGATAGGCGGTCAACAAACCGAGCTATATTACCAGCTTGTAAAAAAGTGAATCATTAGTTGAGGGGAATTGTAGGCCATCCCAAGTAATACATTCACTAATCTGTTAGGTGTAGACAAAAGTTTAAGTAATTTAAACCTTAGCTCAACCATCGGAAGCTGTATCACAGACCAGACAGGTTTCATTTGGAGAAAATGTGTAAAACCTTTAGAAATACCAATACAGTTAAAAGGTCAGAAACACAACACAATTAGAATCCCACTCCAATTTATATGAATAGAGTAAAAGTTAATAAACAAAAGGACATCAATAAAACAAAAATTCAATAAAGGGAACCGAAGATATGTATTTTGAAAGAGTTAAGAGAAAAAGCACCATGAAAAAGTAAAACTCAAACCAGGAGATTTCACGCCGACCAAGATGTAGCATAGCTGTGATGTGCTATTCAGATTTGTTATGGTCAAAGATATTACCTTAAGACTTGGGGACCTGATTTAACTTTTGGTGGGAAAGGTACTCCTTTGCAATGGTGACAGAGTACCCTTTCCACCAACCTGAAGGTCCGGCCATCTGATTTAAAGTTGGACAGATCTTCAGTTTCTGCCACATACACACATCGTCAATGGTCACAAGGAGTACGGAACGTCGGAGGCTTGCCATGTGATTGGGCAGACACAGGGCAGGTTATCTTTGCCCTAGACTGGATGGCTGACAGAATATCAATACCAACAAGCATTTACAATGCAATAGGTCTCGCATTAGGAAAGTTTGAGCTATTGGTATTGTAAATGACAAATATTTTATTTATGTGTTGGTTTTAAAAATATCGAAATTAATAGCTTGGTCATTTACAATGCCAATAGTTTTAACTTTCGCAAATGTAACACCTATAGCATTTGTAATTCAATATAGGTTGTATTTACTTGACCTAGATGTATTAATATTACCAATAACAATGGCTTTTATTTTGTTTAATAATTAATACTTAAATAAAAGTTATTGTAATTTATAATGGCAATAGCTTAAACTTTTGTAAATAACTTTTGCGAAGATTATGTTTATTGTATTTTATTGTGATGAAAATCCAAGAACAGCAATGAAATATTAACATCTTTTTGACATTTGTAATAAAGCTTGAAACATTGAGAGAACATATTAGAACCAGTTGTTGTTGAATGGTTGCACAGAGTGATGCTGTGGTGGCGCTGAGTGATGTTGTGGCCTTCAGTGGTGCTGAGTGATTCTGTGGCCTTCAGTGGTGCTGAGTGATGCTGTGGCATTCAGTGGTGCTGAGTGATGCTGTGGTATTCAGTGGTGCTGTGGTGTTGAGTGGTGCTGAGTGATGCTGTGGCATTGAGTGATGCTGTTGCATTGAGTGATGCTGTGGCGTTCAGTGGTGCTGAGTGATGCTGTGGCCTTCAGTGGTGCTGAGTGATGCTGTGGCCTTCAGTGGTGCTGAGTGATGTTGTGGCCTTCAGTGGTGCTGAGTGATGCTGTGGCATTCAGTGGTCCTGAGTGATGCTGTGGCATTCAGTTGTGCTGAGTGATGCTGTGGTATTCAGAGGTGCTGTGGCGTTGAGTGGTGCTGAGTGATGCTGTGGCGTTGAGTGGTGCTGAGTGATGCTGTGGTATTGAGTGATGCTGTGGCGTTGAGTGATGCTGTGGCGTTGAGTGGTGCTGTGGTGTTGAGTGGTGCTGTGGTGTTGAGTGGCGCTGTGGTGTTGAGTGGCACTGTGGTGTTGAGTGGTGGAGTGGGGGGGATGGATGGATGGATGGATGGAGTGGGATGGATGGAGTGGGATGGATGGATGGATGGATGGAGATGGATGGATGGATGGAGTGGGATGGATGGATGGATGGAGTGGGGGCTGGATGGATGGATGGATGGAGTGGGATGGCTGGAGTGGGGGGATGGATGGATGGAGTGGCGGGATGGATGGATGGAGTGGGATGGATGTATGAAGTGGGATGGATGGATGGAGTGGGGGATGGATGGAGTGGGGGGATGGATGGATGGATGGATGGAGTGGGGGGGATGGCTAGATGGATGGATGGAGTGGGGGGAATGGATGGATGGGGTGGGATGGATGGATGGATGGATGGATGGATGGAGTGGGATGGATGAAGTGGGATGGATGGATGGATAGATGGATGGATGGATGGATGGATGGAGTGGGATGGATGGAAGGATGGAGTGGGGTGGATGGAGTGGGGGGGATGGATGGATGGATGGAGTGGGGGGGTGGATGGATGGAGTGGGGGGATGGATGGATGGAGTGGGGGGTGGGCTGGGGGATGGATGGATGGGGAATGGAGTGGGGGATGGATGGATGGGGGATGGATGGAGTGGGGGAATGGAGGGGATGGATAGATGGGGGATGGAGTGGGGGGATGGATGGATGGAGTGGGGGGATGGATGGATGGAGTGGGGGATGGATGGATGGATGGAGTGGGGGGATGGATGGATGGAGTGGGTGGATGGAGTGGGGGATGGATAGATGGATGGATTGATGGATGTAGTGGGGGGATGGAGTGGGGGGATGGATGGATGGAGTGTGGGGATGGATGGATGGATGGATTGATGGAGTGGGGGGGTGGATGGATGGATGGAGTGGGGGGGGATGGATGGATGGATGGAGTGGGGGGATGGATGGATGGATGGAGTGGGGGTGGATGGATGGATGAATGGATGGAGTGGGGGTGGATGAATGGATGGATGGAGTGGGGGGATAAATGGATGGATGGAGTGGGAGGGCTGGAGTGGGGAGATGGATGGATGGATGGATGGATGGGGGATGGAGTGGGGGATGGATGGGGGGATGGATGGAGTGGGGGGATGGATGTTTGTATTTCCTAACTGTGTAATGTTACTACTTTATTGCCCATGAAACGCGTTCTCTTGTAAGAGCCGCCCTTTTCCCCAGGTCTAAAAACGGGTGCTCTGAGAACCTGTTCAACAAAACACAGCAAAGCTCTTCTTGAAGATTTGTATGAGAGGCGCCTTTCTGCCGTTCTCTGTAAACAGTGGACAGCAGAATGAAAACGATTTGACTGTTTGCTTAGCAGATGTCAGACAAAGGATTGGATCATATAATGTTGAAAACAGATAGGGCGCTTCGGCGCTAAAGCGTCACCCGGTGCCATAACAGAGCCGTGAGGGCGGGGATGGGGCAGCGTCTTTGGGTGTGGGGCAGCGGTATCTGTGGTGGGGCGGGGCACAGAACCCAGAAAGGCAGATAAGTGTTTAGGAATGGGGGCACGGACTGTGAAGGAGGGCGAGAGCTGATATGTAAGAGAAACAGACCGAAATATGTGTAAGGGAGGGACTGTGAATGGAGGGGGAGGTAGGTAATTAGAGGGAGGGAAGGACTGGGGCATGAGAAACGAGCGAGGGAGAAGGGCAGGCGGAGAGTGCAGTTTAGCTTGGAACGAGAAAAAGGTAAAAAGGCAAACGGAGGGCTGGAAAGGAGATTATACGAGAGGAAAGTAGAAGAGAGATGCGGAGAAGGGGAGGGAGTGCGGCAGGGTTCGAAAGGAGAGAGAGTTGAAAGGAGAAAGAGGTGACCAGGAGGGCTGGGGAGGAGCGCCAGAGGAGTGGGAAAGAAGTACTGGGAAAGGAAAGACAGGTGAGGGAGGAAATGGGCTGAATAGGAGGAAGGGGGAGAAGGAAGGCAGGCATAGGAAAGAGGGACGGGCGAGAGGGAGGAGAGTTAGCGGAGGTGGGCCTAAGACACGGGAGAGGAGGGCAGGAATGAGAGTAGAGTGAGGCTGAGAGGAGCTAGTTACACATACAAACATGTAAGCTCATGGCTTGCTCCTTCTTCCGGTAATCGATTCCGCTCAGGCAGAGCAGAGCCGTGAGGGCGGGGATGGGGCAGCGGTTTTTGTGGTGGGGCGGGGCACAGAACCCGGAAAGGAAGATAAGTGTTTAGGAATGGGGGCACAGACAGTGGAGGAGGGCGAGAGCTGATATGTGATAGAAACAGAGATAACAAATGCTGGAAAGAGCAGAGACAGAAATATGTGGAAGGGAGGGACTGTGAATGGAGGGGGAGGTAGGCAAATAGAGGGAGGGAAGGACTGCGGCATGAGAAACGAGCGAGGGAGAAGGGTAGGCGGAGAGTGCGGGGGAGGGGGAGCAAGCGGGAGTGGGAGGGACCGAGCATATGGCGAGCGGTGGGGGAGTCTGGTGTGAGGCGTAGGGGGCGGGGGAGGGGAGCAGGCATACGGGGTGTGAGTGAGGCCAAGCGCGTGCTCGCGAAGTGTCACTGTTCAATACATCACATGCATTGGAGGAAATCCGTTTGGAAGTCACTCGGCCAGAGATGTTGGTTCAACTACATTACTCTCGTCTATTTATCCCTGACGGATAGAATAGTCGAGACCTAAAAATATAGAGGATCAAAATATCGAGAAGGTAAGTTCAAATAGGTAAGTATAGCTTTACTATACTTAACTCCACATCTAGGCACCTTGAAGATATATACATCCTCAAGGTACATATATGTGGAGTTATGTATAGTACAACCTTACCCACCCATAGAAACTTACCTTCACAATATTCTTGTCATCGATATTCTTGACACAATATTTTATCAAAACAATATTTTAGACTCAATATTTTGTCCAAACACTTGTCACTGCCATGAAAAGAATAGTAAAGGGCAGTATAAATGTTTAAATGCCATGGGAGAATGGCAAGAGGGTCATTGTTCTTTTTATTTTCAACTAGCTTACCCGTCGCACGTTGCTGCGATCTCAGAAGAAACGAAATTTAAGGAAACTTGTTATGATAATATTTAATTTACATTGTGTCATTTTTATTGAAACTTATTCATTTTAATATGGAAAACATTTTAAAGTGTTGTTTTAATTCTGTTTAGTTATCCGAGTGCTTGTGGATACACGGTATTTTTTGTTTTTCCGTCTGGTGCGTACACGAATAAATCAGAAGTTTTACCGACCCATGAGCTGGCCACATACAGTTGTCCATGTGAGAAGCACGGATTTTCCAAATCTAGTCCACACACTTGCAGCGATTGTCCTTGTGCTTTGTTGATGGTCATTGCAAAAGCGGAAACTGTGAACGTTCAGTATTGGAAAGATTATGAGGGCCCTGGGGCCGATATTTAACAATTTTTTTTTTTTTTGCCAGAAACCTTCGCGGGAGTGTACTCAACAACTTTTAACAATTATTATTATTTTTTTTTTGCCAGAAACCTTCACAGGAGTGTACTCAACAACTTCCCAAAGTTTCATGCCGATCGGATGAATGGTGTAGTAATGCATAAAGGACAAACAGACATACTTTAGTTTTTATATATTTAGAAAAGAAAGTCTCGCTTTGGGATCTTCTGTTAGAAAATAAAAAGGAAGTTGTAAGTATGATGTACGGCTCCATCATCTTGTCGGAGCTATTTGTCAAACTTACAATGCATTTCCAAGAACCACCATGATGACGGTTCCTGGAAATGCAACTGATGTCTGCAGGAGCACCAAACATTTTTATATACGGTAGGCGGAATACCTTCACCATGTCAAGAGTAAGGTACTCTGCAATGGCAACAATAATTACTCCATCCATCTAAATCTCTGAAATGGAAGTCAAAATCTATCAGCTCGGCAAGGTTGCAGATTGTGTCTAATGGAGTCCTCTTGAAGCTAGATAGCTGTTGGGCAGAGTCCTGCTGAAGCCCTGGTTTATGACAGGAAAAGCTTGAAGTGTGAAAAATTCAAATTTCATGCCCAAGGAACCTTTCTCGTTTGTGGTATACCTTTTGCGCCTTTGCCCTGTCAAGATTTCAGTATTCAGGTTTAGTCAGAATCCATCGGTGGGACAAGGTTGTAGCTGTAGCCTATGATGAATTCCATAATGCTGGACACCATCTAGCAGATGGCCTGAAACAGATTTACTGCAGTGGAGAAGCTCAAAGAGGAAGAAATTTGATTCTTCAGCCCAGTGAAGCGAAGTCCCACCACAGTGGTTGGTCACAGTTCTCCGTCAGCTGGAAGTCTCAACTTTTCAGCGTTTGTAGGGAAAGACCAATTAGACACAGCAAGGGTCCCATGACCTCACGGACAGCACTTAGGGTTTACGATTTACTCCAGCAGAGGCAACCAGCAGGGGTCAGTCCACTTCCAGTTGGAACTGGTTAGGTGGGCACCTCAGGAAGAAGGCTTCTTGCAGTTTGTTGTATCCCTGTAGCCACACAAGAGGTCAGGCAGCCAACTCATGGGGTCCACTTCTTTGTAATGCATACAAGAGGGAGCAGGGCCAGTCCTCACAGGTCTCAAACAGCAGGTGCACTCCTTCTCCTGTTCTTCCACAGGTCTAGAAAGTGTTCTGAGGATGGTGTCATATTTATGGTTGGCACTAGATAGTTGATGGGACTGACTCCTGGCTCTTCCCTACCAAATGGAGCAGAAGTTCCCAGGGGCAACCGTACCCACTTCAGCAAAAGTTCCTATGCGCCCTACTGTAAAAAATCCTACTGTGCACATTACTCCCAAAATCCCAAATTGGGGTTACCTTTCTCCCTTGTGTAGAGTCTGTATGCTATTCAGAGATGAGCCTAGGGAAATGAGTACCCCTCTCCTCTGTGGTCATTCAAAACTGGTTCTGGGGTAGCGTCCCTCCAACTGGGTTTACAGCCATCTTAGCTTTGGCCATGGACTCGACAATTCTCGCTCCGGTGCCTACTCGATTCATGGGTTCACACTCTGCGACTCTGGGCAATAGCTTGCTTAATCTCCACAACGGCCCCTCGCGGCGGGATGCCTGGCTTTCACCTTGCGGATACCCTGCTGGGGCTATCTCACAGGGGAATACCAGGACGGGATCCCTAAGCAAGCGCTTAGAAACCAGTGGTGATTTGCGCTATATAAATTCCTGTACATTTACATTTACATTTAGCTTTCATGGGTCTCACCTTACATTTACTTGTGAAAAGTGCAGGCCCTTTGTGAGCTAATTGTTTCTGGGTCCACCCTAACTGGCGTTCCTGCAGGGGAAGAAAGAAAAACTCCCAACACCCTAGGTTTCTTGTAGGACAGCCAGAGCATTCCACAATGTAAATAGCTTTTGGGAACTTGTCACTACAGGGACCTGGTAATATATTTCTATATGTCCCACTTTTATGTACCATGCACCGTACATTGTGGGCTTCAAGGGCTACATTAGGGGTGATTCATTAATATTTAAAAGAAAGGGTTATTTTCACAGATCGGGTTGCATGTTTAAACTGCAGCAGTTAGGCTACAATGGTAGGCTTGAAACCATGTATTCCTGTGCCACACTAGTGGATGGCACACTGAGTGTTGCAGTCCACAGGTGAGATTTTACTATCCTTGCCTGTGGTGTAGTTTCTACACTATATGCTATGGCTTTATATGAAAGTTAAATATGCCAATTGGGCAATAGTCAATTTCTACATGTTTTAGGATCAGAGCATATACACTGGGCATTGGACAGCAGTGACCCAGTATGCAGTCTGAAAAACTGCAATAAAATTAATCAAAAAATGGGAGTAATCATGCAAAAGGGCATTTTCTCACACAGCTAATACGTAGGTTTTTTTGCACAATTTTATCTGTGGGTTTGGATTGCGTCAAAGCCCAATCTACTTCATAAAGGTTGATATTTTGCTGTATAGGCGTTTTATCCCCGCTAACAATAAACTACTGTAGTGCATGGTACATGAAATTGACAATTCAAAATTAATTGGTGCATAGGTCGCTTATCCCCATCCAATGTCAAATGGCTGTTTTCATTACAGTGCAGAGATGGTACAGTATATATCATTGCAGTGTAGGTACATTGATATATTTTATGGAAATAACTGCTCTGCCATCTTGTGACAGTATTGCTTGCTCAGCTAAAACCATGAATGCATTAGTACTGAGTCCAGAACTGATACAATACAATGCACTAATACAATAAGGATGGGAAAATATCAGCTTTTATGGAAATGTGGAGCTTATTTCACTTTGTCATTCTTTAGTCATTTACTTGGCTGGGTAGTTTTTACTCCCAAACAGGGTACTCTGTAATTCTTTAGAACACTGCAGATGAGGGTGTTTCACGTTCATAGTGATCTGCACTTCGCTCCACTACGTCACGCTCCATGCCTATACGTTGTTTTCAAATGAGTACTACATACTTACACTGAAAATATACAGGAGACAAGTACCTGCTTTTAAATTGTATATGACTATGCTAGCCTCACTTACCACATCTCCTGGGACCCCAACTCATAATAACTATAGCCAATCGCTGCGCTCTTTCCTCTCTCCGTCACTCCTCACTCTGACTTATACCATGTGCTGGTCAGACATCTAAAGCTAGCTATGAGAAATGTGGATTTTTATATATCGTGTGGCTGTCCAACAAATGGCACAAATCTCTATCAGGTCCAGTCAGGTCACTTTGTGAAACCATACCTCAGTCCTAGGTAGCTGTGGCTCGGAGAAGTCAGGCTTTATCAAAAGGACAAGTGTAAAGCATTAAGAAGTATCAAAGCAGTTAAATAATAAGAAAATGCAACAAAATAAAAATCCAACACCAATTAAAAAAATAGGTTGTATTTTTTATCACTAAAGAGACACCTCAGTGACAAAAACTCAAAAATAAACAGTAAATCACTGCTTTTCACTCTTGTGTGTGCTTCCTCCAACAGAGAGCTAGTCCAACGGACTAGTCAGATCCACCAGAAGAGTTTCCTTGCAAGGAAAGCAGTCTCCAGCCCAGTTCCAGGCTCAACAGGTGAACCTCCGTAGGAATAAATAGAGTGTTCAGGGCAGCTGCTGCACTGAATGCAGGCATCAAAGTATTCGTCCTCTTGCGGCATAGATGGAGATAAACCTGCCTTTGGCATCTTCCTCTGTTTTAATGTCTCTAAGATACTCGAGCATGTATCATTACCATGGCAACAGTCGCAAAGTGGCTGAGATTCCACAGCCTCAATGCACAAAGCTGTGCATACATAAGTTTGGAGTTAAGGTTTGTAAATATATACTTAACTATATATATTTACCTGCAGAATATGGAAGTAGATGATATTCTGGAATCAATATTTCTGCAAGATGATAGTAATAACTCAATAATGTGGACGCAAACCCCACGTCCTGCTCTTCTAAATGCTCCAGTTTCCCCAAGCAGACATGTCTGATTACTCTATCTATGCCTTGACACCAGACAAGGAGCATATATTTAAACCATTGGTATCCCAAATAAATATGTATGAGGGCAAGTGCTTTAGTTGAAACTACTGACAACATTTTTTTTTTTTTTACTGACAAAATGATCCACATTTTGAGCCAAACTTCGATGAAATGCTTGATGCACAACTGTACAACTGGAATAACGGACAAAGAATAAAAAGACATTATGTAGCAGTTGCTCATGGAGGTTTGCAAGTGGAGCACTTGCGAGGCAGAGTATTCATAAGCAACAGTGATAAACACTTGTATCCAGGATCTTCCACTGCAGAGCCTCTTCATCCCTTGAAGCTATTGAGACAGTGAGAAATTCTGAATACATGAAATCATATAATGCTGAACTTTGTCTTAACTAGTGGGAGATTGTTCCGTTCTAATCCCACATAAAAGGCTAGACTACAACCTAACGTATGACTTACAACCGGCACCGTCACTTCAAAGCTAAACAAAAAAGCATGTTGGAAAATACAAAATGATATACCTTTAGTCCTGTCTTTGTAGCAGGACAACCAAAGAGACGTAAAAGCATTTTACAATATGTCATTCCAGGGCACATTTTGAGTAAAATACGAAACATAATTGCTCTGGTGCAGCATTGGGATGCTGCAGTGATCACTTTGTAAACAATATGTTCCACGGCCCAAATATTTCTAAGAAGGCTGGCAGCATCATTGCTTAATGTTAGAGTTTCTGAATATTAAGCTGTCTAGTTTTTATGTCGCCTCATGTCTCTTTCATCCACCAAATTAGTTTGCCTGCCGCTATATCGTACTCTCATAAATTCCTTTTCATCCATGCTTTCTCCGTTACCACTGCTTTTCTATCTTTCTCTTCTTCCTTTTCCCCCTTTTGCTGCTTTTCTCTCTTTTTCTCCAGTTCTAATTCTGATGATAAAAAATAAATCATGGTCCCCAAAAAAGATTGCTGGTGCATCCCTTCAGAAATCGCCAGCTCAAATTAAGCACTCGGGTGCTTCCTAGCGGAACAATACTTTTGATACTGCTGAATTATTGTGCCATAGCTGCAGAGTCAAACCAATAGAATCTTGGGAATTTATCCCAACATTGAATGGTTATTACCACCAACGAATATGATAGAAAGATTGACAGCAGCAAGGAAAGTCGAAAATTGTTGGAATTTTCGAATATGCATAGGCTTATCTGGACCATTTTGTTTCGATTTTTTTTTTCTAAAGATAATTGCAAAGTACAATGTTATACATAACAGGATCTTCCAACCTCTACCTATAATCCTGGCTAGTATTGTCAGTACAGCTGAACTAACATAAAATGAAGACTCGATAGGCAAGTGGATTCGGGGTGATTGTCAGAAATATTTAAAAAAGCAAATCCATGTTATACAAGGTTAGAAGCCACCTGGTTGAACAGTACTTCACCCTTGACAATAAATTGGTTGGTAACTGGTGCAGGTGATAGTGGATGGGGAGAAAGTGTGGTCTGCAGCTGGCCAAATCCTCGATTGATACACTGCATGCAGTGATGAGTTGTGCAATCCACAATCTCTCTTGTATTTCAATACGATTTAAACCTCTGTAGAAGCATCAGAGGCCTTAATTCAAACAGCTATTATAATTTGATAGCTATGTGACAGTATATTAAGGTCAGCAATATTTAGTTATAAAAATACTGCACCCACCACATGGTTGGGTAAAAGTATATATTCACTCTATTTAGCGCCACATCTACTTACCTGGAATTACCATGCAATGTCGTTCTTACATCAGTGTAGTGGTTATGGTATTTTTGTTATGTGATATACTGACCCTGTACCAACTTGGTAACACTATATTTTCACTCAAAATATATTAATATATGATTCAATTTCATTCAAAATGTAAACAGAAAATGTGTGGCACGCCTTGTTGCTTCATGAAATATGAATCTAGTAGGTCAGATATTATGCACATGCCTCCAAGGAAAGTGGTTACAAGAAGTGTACTGTGATGTTCATGTAGGTGGCATGAATGGTGCTTAGCTCTGATGATGCTTCTCACCCTGAACTACTGGCTGTACACCTGAGCATTTTAGGATGCTAGGGGCCATATGTTTCAACACATTTCCCCATATACACAGAATGGGCAAAACCCTTTGATACATCTGGCCCTAGGAGTACAGATGACACAAATGTCCTCTGAATGACATTGCATGCTTGCCCCAAGCACATGCTTCATTGTCGTCACTGCTGCTTACCTTGGCAGGACCGCCCATCGGAGTTCAGAGTAAAGCCTGGATTGCAGGTACAGGAGTAGGATCCAGGCACGTTGGCGCACAGCTGCTGGCAGTATCCGTAGCGGCATTCGTCAATGTCTTTTAAAGAGACAAAAAATAACAAGGGAGAGAGTGAGTAATGACACCTTTGTAACACTATTTGTGATACCCCGCCTCTAAGTGCGCACCAGGCATGCACACACAGAAGTGTGAATGTCGACACTCGTGCAAAAGCGGAAATGAAACCATCAACCAATTATAAGTAAAGGCGGAGATTTTGCTGGTTTGCAAATTAGCCCACGCTGGAAAACTTTCAAGCACTCCGCCAACCCTTTCCGGCATTGCTGCCTCCATCTGGGCCTCCTTCGCCTCCGACTTAGAAATTGTACCGATCCTCATGTCTCTCAGAAATAAACCGGAAACTGCCTCATTCCGCATTTAACTAAGTGACTCGAATCCTGGATAATTCCAAGAATTGCTTCCACTTTTTAAAGTTCTTTACATTGTATTCCCCCACCCACGTTTCCAAGAATATTCCTCTTTTAAAGATGTTTCCATGCTACCTTCCCATATTTCTCTCCGGCGAGCAACATTGTACCCTCTGATATAACTCGTCATTGTATACTTCCTTTGTTTTAAGGTGTCTAATGTCCCATACTGCAGCGTTATATAAAACGCCAAAAATAAAATGAATAATGATACAGTAGTTTGTTCTGATGTAACAAAAAGACACACAGGAGTTATCCACTACTCTATATTGTATTGTGTTTGGTTGGAAGAGTGTTGCACCTACTGTGA
Source organism: Lissotriton vulgaris (assembly GCF_964263255.1). Taxonomy (NCBI): domain Eukaryota; kingdom Metazoa; phylum Chordata; class Amphibia; order Caudata; family Salamandridae; genus Lissotriton; species Lissotriton vulgaris. Next base: position 339,459,177 of record NC_141697.1, read on the forward strand.
GACTATGTGGGAAGAATGTTGGTGTTGTTGTGAGTGACCAGAATGGTGGTCTTATCGTGTCTTTGATTTCAGCATTTAGCGCTGTGAAGGAAGGATATCATTTTGACAGATGCTTGCGGGTTGTATTGGTTGGCAGCGATAGATGACCATTCATGGTCCATGTAGAGTTTACAGTGATTTCTGAAGATTTTCAAATATTTTCCAAGGCTGTATATTGCGGCTAGTCCATTCAACCTATGTGGCAGATGTGTAAAGAGATTGGCTGCAAAACGTGGTTGGAAATTGCACACCAACTTTTTTCGACCAGTCTTTGATTTTGTGACAAGTACTATGTACTAAAAGGTCATGTTTTTTTTTTTTTGTAACATCGTTTTTATTGCAGTACCAAAATAATTGCACAGACAACACATTGGTGAATAGCATAGCAATACAGCAGTATGGCACATAATCATTCCGCCTCCCCTAACATGCTACTCGAGCCTCCAGGTAGAAGACCAAGCAACGAGTACAGTGAGTCCATTCTCTGCTTCATTGTCCAATGTCCATTTCCAGAAACACAGGAAGACGCGGACTGCTTTTAAGTTTTCGCCCCTCCCTCACCCCCTATCAACCACCCCCCCAAACTTCCCAAACTCCCCAACACCCCCCCCCCCGTGGGTACTAAAAGGTAATGTTGCAAACAGCCCAGTCCCACACAGTTGCAAAATGATCTCCCTAATGAATATTAACAGTGCAGGTTGCAATTTGCAACACCTGGTGATTGGCTACAAAGAAATGGTGGCCTACAAGAAACAGAAGACCACTATCAAGGTGCAGCCGACATATGCCATGAGCAGTCTCACAGCAAGAGACACACATAGTATTCCAATCATATTCCCAGGTACAGAGGTGAAATATACCCAGATAATATTCATACAGGTAAGAAACATATAGGCACAAAAACAGGTGGATGTATGTATGACTTGGCATGTAGGTGAATGATGTAATGTAATGATGCACAAATGCAGGAATATACATAACTGAATACATAAATAGGTGTGGGAGCATACATGGATACATATTTGGAGGTGGATGTGTTGGACCTGGGCCTCTTGGCAGGGTCATCCCTAAACTTTTTGCCTTCCTCCAATACTCTCTCTGACCTATTTTGTTTGGTTTAATGACTCTGGGGACTTTACCACTGCTGACCAGTGCTAAAGTGCATATGCTCTCCCTACTGAAAAGTGTACATGTGATTGATGTCCATGATTGGTTCATTGGATTTACTGTTAGTCCCTAGTAAAGTGCACCAGGAGTGCCAGGGCTTGTAAATGCCAATACTGCTAGTGGGCCTGCAGCGCTGGTTGCGCCACCCACAGAAGCAGCCTTAAAATGTGTCTAGGGTCTGCCATTGCAGAACCTGTGTGGCATGTCCTAATAGTAAATTACAGCCAAATTCGTTTTTCACTATTGTAAGGCTACCTGCTCCCTTTAGGCCAGAATGGGCTGCTGGAATTATTACACTCTATAATCCTAGCAGGCTCAGGGAACATGGTAGAAATTAATGTTTAGTATGCCTGAACTCAGAATAATAAAATACTTATTTTAGTAAAGTTTATTTTAATATCCTGGGTTTGCAAATGCTACTTTTAGAAAGTTAGCATTTGCTTGTCTAACCATTTCAGCCCGCCTCTGCTCTTGTGTGTATCTGACTGTCTGAGTGTGTGAGTGACAGGGCTGGGAGTTGACAGGTTGTGAATAGCAGGATGACACCTTAGTGGGTGGTGGGAGTTTCCCCTGAATGATGCATCAGGCTGTGCTCTGCCTCCACAATTCTGGCTCCGCCCTCCTGGGGAGCGACTGATGACTCAGCCTGCACCTGGCCCAGGAAGGACCGAAGCTTGTCAACAAAGTGCTCAGGCTGCCCCTGTCTTCACAATGCCGGCTCCGCCCCCCTGGGGAGCGGCTGATGTGCCTGCCCTCACACTGAATGCAGAAGCAGAAGTACCCACCACAAGTGCTCAGGAGCTGAGAGCAGTTAGGCAAAGGCCCCCTGACCTGTCAGAACAAAAGAAACTGGGTATAAAAGAAGTAGCCCTGCTCCTTGTAAATTAGATCCTGTTTGCGCTACAGAAGAAACTCTGCCCGAAGAGAAGGACCTGGAAAGACAAGGAGGAGTGCTGTCTCTGGCCTGTGTCTGGTGCCTTGCTGCAGAAGGAGAGGAAAAGAAGAGACTACAAGAGACTTTTGCTTTTATTGAACTTTGTGCCAAACTCTGCTGAAAGATCTCCAAGGGCTTGCCTGTGAACTTGCCCCCTGACCAGCGCCCCAGGAACAGTGGGCGCTACCCCCTGACAAAGGAACCACTGGAAGACGCTGTTTTCCTTCTGCAAGCCTCTCCAGGAAAAGCGGAGCGCGCTGTGACCATCGCGCTCTTCAGCAACGCTCTGGGAGCTGCCCTCCCTCTGAACAAAGTGACTGCCGCCTGCCTGGCCCAGAAGCATCATGAAGACCAGCCCAGCTGATCCGAGCACCGTTTCTGGCCCCGAGCCGCAGCTCGCAACGTGAAGAAAGGTGGCGCCCGGTGCCTGCTTGCACCCCTTCGTGTCTTGTGCCCCTGAACGCGCCGCCGCTGTCCGAGAAACAGCTGTTGCGTGGGGTGCCTGAACGTCGCCTGGATCGATAGAGGCCTGCGCTGAGGATCGCTGCCCTCTGCGTGCGCCCTCCTGTGTCAGGAAATCTCGAGGCGCTTTCCCAGCGCAACCCGGCCCGCGCCGCAACGCCAACCCCCGAGCCAGAGCCGAGCCGCCGCTCGCTCCAACATCGGAAGGAAGACAACGCGACGCGGACTACCGCGCTGACCTGCGCCCAGCTACTTCGCTAGAAAGGTACTGTTTCATACCCTCTGCCTCGCCCAGCCCTCGGAGCTGCGTGTGGAGCGCTCCCAGGGCCCCCGCTCTCTCCCCCTGTCAGCCGCGCACAGCCGTGCAGCTCGCACGGAGAGGCAGGCGCTGACTCCCCGGCCGCCGCTCCCGCCAGAAGCGTGAGAGTGGGCAGACCGGGCCCGTTTTCCATCGCGGAGGAGCCGAGGGGCGTAGAGAGGCCCGCGGACAGCCGGGGGAATCCTGGTTGATTAGCAGGACAAAGAAAAGTACAGTGAAGAGCCTGGAACCCCCTTTTTGAGGAAATAACGACAGAAGCTGAATAAGAACTAAAACTGTTATTGGCAACGCTAAACAAAGATTGTCAATTGCTAAAAAGAACTGTGGCAACTTAAACCCAAGCAAACTGGAACCGCTATTTAAAGTTTAAAGACTGTATTTACAAGCCTGCTTTGAAAGTATATAAAGAATATATATTTTTACAAATACAGTTTGGTGTCATTGTGTGGTGGGTTGGTGGTGACGGTGTAATATTGCAAATGTTTAACCCTATGTGCCCCAGAGATTAGCCTAGACTGCTTGTGCCACACTACCTAGAGGGTAAGCAGAGGTTGTTCTTGGAGGTAACACTCAGCCCTGACGAGGAAGAGAGAGTCCCTGCTTGTCGCCAGTGCTGCACTGCGCCAACTAGAGACTCCCCCTTCCAACAGGATGTGAATGACTATGCAAGGGCATGAGGGAGATTGACAACTCTATAGCTGTGTGTCGATGTCTGAATGCCCTGGTGTGGGTTGATGGATAAAATAATGTATGGCTGGCGGTGGCTAAGTGAATGAATGAGTGCATACATCAAAGGATAAGTATTGGTGGGTCAATGGACAGGTAGGAGGATCTGTGTTTGCATAGTTCGATGAATGAATGAATGAATTCATGGTCACAGTTGCATTGCTGGATGAATATATGGAGGAATATGTTTGAGTGGATGGATGAATGCATAGTTTTCAGTGGATGAATGTATGGGGCGGGGGTAAATGAGTGGATGTATGGATGTGTTCCTGGAAGGATTGGTGGATGGATGCATGGATAGATGAACAGTGTAGATGAAGAGAGGGACGAAAGGGTTACATATAAGGGTGGAGGCTGCCCGGGAAAGTTAAATAAGATATGGGACAGATGGATGAAATACTATGGGCTCGACCTATTGGACAAAAACACGCAGACCACATATGACAGGGAATAGAATAGTTATCTCTGCAACATTTACCATGGGGTGATAAGATACCCTAAAATGGAGATAAGGATTGGCATCGCATATATTGGGCTTGGGAGAGGTACTGCTGTGATATTACAGACATATTATAACAGAATATGCATTACGTTTGTATACTTTCAAGGGATCATGAGGTTTCTGAAGAAGGCTGTTTAAGACAATGTGCGACGACAGTTGTGTTTTATACTTTTTTTTTTCTTATGAAATTGAAAATCAATAAAAAAAATCCCTTTAAAAAAATAAAACATTCCATATAAAAAGGAATGTAATATGAAGGGAAAAACAACTTTCCCAGAACGATTAAAACTTTAAACCTGATGAGCCAAAAGGCAGATGTTCCTTAAGCATACTGTGATCACATTCACATTCTTCAGTGGCCTCTCATCTGAATTTGGGTCTAGGTCTTGATAGCAAGTGCACATTTGAAACTAAATTTGCAGACCTCCCCGTTCTCTAATTTTGTGAACATGCCTCAGATCTCTCCATTCTCTGAGGCTGTGAGCATGACTCATTCTCTGCTTTCCTCCGTTTCAGCATCTCAGTTCTTCAAATTGAAACTGTGATAACTGCCATGACAACTTAGCCTCTCGACTATAAAAAGGTCTAAGGGCCTGATTAAAAATTTAACAGACATGCCTTTGTCCATCAGGGTGGAAAAGGATATTACCACCGTCATTGTTATGTACCACAGCCAGTGAAATTTAGAGAAGAATGCTGACCCAGCCGTCCTCCCAATACATTGAAAGAAACCACGTCACAGCGTGACGTGGTTCCTTTTTGGTGTTTTTGAATTTCAGAAACAACTCCCACAGCGGGATATTTATGAGAAAAACAAAAACCTAATGGTCCAATCCTTGGGGTCATTATTTTCCTTTCTGTCCCTCATCACCAAGTCTCTACTGGTGATGGTGGACGGGAAGAAATGACATTGAACCATACATTCTAAGCAGGGCAGTGATATAATGTCCTTCCTCTGGTGGCCACTAATCTATAGGACCACTGGAAAAGGTTTTTTATCGACAGAGTCAACGCAGGCTCCATTGGCGGATAACTAATGGTCCGCCCATCTTTAAATGAGGCGGATGGACCCAGGGTTTGACAGACAGAGGACTCTGTCACCTTTGTTACTGAGCATGTTGCCCTCCAAACTCATAATCAGTCCCTTAGTCTTCAAGATTGCGGAACTTGAGAAATTTAGGTAGCACATCAATCACAGAAGACAAATCTTTTGTGTCGAGTGATCCCTTCTTCAAATCAGGAAAGCGATAAGGGAGCTCATGTCCATCAGAGTGTGTGTAGTTGAGGGAAAGATCCAACCATATGAAAGAAGTCATCTTTATTTATTGTGAATGGGCAGGTGTGTGAGGCTCTAGGCACTGAAATGGATCCAGTCCTTTCTGACAGACAGATATCAATCAGTTCGCCTGGGCAATTTCTGCTCAAAAAAAGGAAAACTTCAATGTGGAGTCCCACAGGGCTCCTCTCTATCCCCGCTCTTATTTGATCTGTATCTGCAGCCCTTGATCCTCGCATTGAAGGAAATGGAGGTTCTGGTCTTCAACCATGCAGACGACCTCCAACTAATCTTCAACATACAACCCACTAGCTCCTCAGAGTCCAACTTGAAGTTTGTTATGACATACAGCAGCAATTGGATGAGTGCCAACCAGCTCAAGTTGAACCTTGAAAAAACGGAGCTCATACTGACAGGAGGCACCCTCAATGCTTGGAACACCAACTTTTGGCCAACATCTTTGAGCTCCTCGCCAGTCCCGGCACTTAAAGTAAAAAGTCTGGGGATAACGATAAGCAACGACTTATCAATGACTCCTCAGATTAGCTCCGTAGTGTCGACCTGTTTTTTCCTTCTACGGAAAATAAAGAAAATAAGAAGATTCCTCTCAAGGGAAGCACTAACTTTGGTCGTTATGGCGCTCATCATTTCCCGACTGGACTATGTCAATTCTCTTTATGCTGGAATTCCAGCCTTTCAAGTCCAGCGCTTGCAGCTGATTCAGAATCATGCGGCCAGACTTATTCTCCAACTTCCTGTGCGCCAGCATGTGAAACCAATGCTGAGACAACTCCATTGGCTCCCGGTGAGGCAACGTGGTGCTTTTAAGCTGGCCTGCATTGTTCACAAGGCGCTTCATGGAGGAGGCCCGAAGTTTATTTCCAATAAGATCAGGAAATATACTCTGTTTCGCAATCTCCGATCTTCTAGTCAATATCTATTGACCATCCCTACGTTTAAGCGCGCCAAACACGGGGGACTGCGGTTTTCCACCCTTGTACCTGAAAAGTGGAACAAAATCCCTCTGCCAATACGGACAACAATTAATCACCTCCAGTTCAGAAAACAGCTGAAAACCTGGCTTTTCTCACAAGCATACCCCAACTAACCACCTCTTACAGACAGAGCCCTGCCCTTTCGAAGCGCCAAGAAACCTACCCGGTGTACGCAGCGCTATGTAAGCACTTTTTACATTACATTTACATTACATTACATTACATTAAATGCTATGTAATCACTTGGGGGTTAAGTTGGTCTGGTGCATATACATTTTATACAAAAGAGTGATGGATGGAATGCTTGAATTAATCTCAGCCACTGGTAACTACTGAGGGCTGCATCCCAGTCCATCATTATTTTGCACACCATGACACCTCAGTTTGGATACAGCCACAAGCAAATCAATCTTGACCCTATTCCAGTGGGTACAGTCCAACCCGAACTGCCAGGTCAGGTCCTCTCTGAACGCGAACACAAGCAATACAGGACTGGTTTTGCTCTAGTTAGGGCTCGTCAACCAGGTGTAGCTTGGTTCCAGCGACAGAGTGTGCACAGTACCCACGTCTGAACATAACTGTCCAACTTAGTATGACATACTAAAGTATACAAAGAATTGATAGATGAAATGCTTTAATTAATCTCAGCCACAGGTAATCACTAGGGCCACATCCCACTCCGACATTGTTTTGCACATCATGCCACTTCAGTTTGAACCTAGCCATATGAAAATCAGTCTTGACCCTGATCCAGTGGGAGAAGTCTAGCCCGAACTGCCAGGCTAGGTCATCCCTGAATGGAAACACAAGCAACCCAGTACCGGTTTTGCCGATTTCGGGCTCATCAGCCAAATATAGCTTAGTTCCACTGAGGCAGGCAGTGTTCACAGGACCCATGTCTTGGCCTACCAGTCCCATTTAGGGCGACACACTAAGGTATGCCAAAAAGTGATTAATGGAATGCTTGAATTAATCTCACATTATACATGTAGAGCTGCATACAAATAAACAATAAATAGTCCAGTATACACTTGCTCAAAGTTTTGTATGAAGAGAATTCATAATTTAACAAGCATTTAAAAATCCACTAGTGACAACCTCTAGCCCAGTTTTCAGTTTACACAATGTCAATTTCAGAACTTGCAAAACATTCTAAACAGCAGATGAAACAGTGACTGATAGGCATAGGTTGCAAGAAAAAACAAGGGTTTGCAAGATCGGGCAGAGGGTTATTGCCTAATTGACATTTTTGTTCACAGCATCAGGGAGCTTTAACAGAAAAATAAGTCACTCCAATAAGCTAAGCATTCCTTGTCTGGCAATACAAGTATAGAGGACGTTCAGGTGGGTTAGAAAGAGAAAGACACATGGGTGCAGCCCGTTAACTTATACATTCAGCTCAATCAGGTATAATGAGTCATAGTCCTATACAATTCTCCGCAATGCACACATCCCCGCTCACCCATTTTTGTTACACCCAAACAATCTATCCCACCTTATATGATGGAGGGAGCACATTCCAGCAAACCAGCACACAATTTTCCCAGATGTACTGTGGTAAATTCAGTGCCTGATAACACTCACTTTAGTTGTAACTCTTTAGTATCCACCATTGTTGGTGCGGTCATTGTTCGGTATCTCTGAACACGTGTTTCAGGGTATTTGTCCTTTTTCAGGAAAGAGTGACAACTTAAATTTGGGGTTGCTGGTAATGCTACTCACAGTCTTCTCAATTTTCTATTCCACTCCCAGAGCGCAGTTGATCACCCCTATTAATGTTAAGTAACATAAACCCCTCTTCTTGTTATACTGGACACTAATGGAACCTCAACAGGGAAAGGTTTTTAATGGACATTGTTTAGAAATGTACCCAATTCTATCCGTGGTCAGCGGACCCTATTGCAGGCCTACAAATGATAAAACCAAATGTATTTTCTGTAACAACTACATAAATATTTTCTCATGAGTTAGCAAAAGGCTAGACAGATTTTTTGATTTTGATTTTGTATTGGTTTTCTTTTAATAAATGCAATTGAATAACAATAAAGGTTAAAACATATTTAACCCCTTCCTGTGTGATTTATTAGCTCATGCTATTATGAAAATGATCTTCAGTCAGGGTCAGACCCACTAGCATAGGAAAGGAGGTGATTTTGGGGGACCCTTACTGGAGAGCGCAAAAAGCAGGACCAGATTCACAAAGCCATTTACACGTACTAATTTAATGTACAGTTTTTTTGCATTCACAACCATGAATTTACATTCATTAATCAAATACCAAACACAATTTACACCAGTATGATGGACTATCATGTGGGTATAATTCTATATCCAAGGATGAGGGAGTTTGTGGGTATTCACAAACATTTCCATAGGGAACTTATTTATTTATACATTTGTTTTTGTGTAGTATTTTCATGACCCACACCAGGGAGCAATTGGAGACACCGTTTATCATAATAAAAGGATGACACCGTTGAGTGAACGAGCTGAGAGTACAGCTATATTAGCCAGTACGTTCTGCAGTTCAATTAGGCACATTTTAAATGTCTCACTGCGACAATCATAGGTAGGGACTTAGACTGACTGTAGTAGGACTGCTGTGCCTGACTCTCCACATAAGATACATCTTTTGAGGTAGGCCACTGTGTTTTTCATCGTGGTGGCTTTCATTAGAATGGGACTTAAAACATGTGGGGATGGTTTTAGGGATTGGGATTAGAGGTAGAGGCTGGGTCCAGTGGCATAACAAAGCCCCCCCCCACCCCGAGCCCACGCAGTGTGGGGGGGACCGCGGAGCTCCAGGGGGCCCACTAAGCACAATACCCTGGCCTGAGAGCTCCTGGGTGAGTACAGACGGGACCCCTCCGTGTACTTTGCAGGGGGCCCCCCTCAAAGTTCGTTACACCACTGGCTGGATCTGCTCATCTACAGATTGGTGGGTTGGAATTGTCTTGACGAGAGTTTTAGTGTGTGAGGCGAGTGCTGTGTCAGAGAGCGAGAGCATGAGGTCAAACTTTTTATTAGAGTAGATAATCCATATCCTACATGGGGTACCTTTTAGGAGTGCAATGTAATTGCTTGTAGAATGCACTTACACATTATCCAGTGTTATTAGAGAAATTAGATGGTAGAAGAAATGTGAATCAAGTAATACGTTTCTATGAAGGAAGCCCGTTCTAATGTAGAGCCTAATAATTTACTTCTACAACTTGTGCTGGAAAGTGTAACAAATGCAACTTGTTTATAGGCTTTAGTGAATATGATTCAGTGCTGTATTAACTGTGTTAAATCCTTTGGAAGGCTAACGATGTAGATGAAAGACATGTATTAATGTAGTTAAGAAAATAGTTTCTATTGAATGTCAATGGTTTGTGTAGTTCCTAGCATACACAGTATGGCTCCAAGGGATCTTCACCTTGTAGGTAGCTGGCTCTTTATGTGATATACCAATAACTGGTTATATTGTGCAAAGAGTCCAGAGATTCCCCCAGAAGTGTGGAGGGATCAATGCAAACCCAAAGAGCATCAATCAAGATTAGGCCAATGGCAAAAAAACATAACCAAAGGAGGATCTTCTACATATTTGTGCCAGATCTCTCAAGGCCTCTTGGATCTACTCCATTTTGATTTAGTGCTACATAATTAGATGAGACATTAACGTGCGAAGTTTGTACATGTAGCTAACGAGCATTTATATCATGTATGTGCTTATGTAATGCGTTATTTTGGCAGTGTTGAGTAATAATGTTTATTTCATAAGTGTGTTTTCATGAAGTTATATGTAATTTCTTATGTTGGCCGAATTCTGTAGGCCTTAATTGTATACTCTTTTCTGGAGGATTGCTTTGTATAAGTTCCAATGTATTTCTACACCCTCATCTTGAGGTGTTTGTATGCCCAACTGTCCTTGGCTTTCTAATAAATTAACTAAACTTAAATTGGGAGTCTGTGATTCTTCGGAGTCATGGTTCATTGGAACGATAATGTTTGATTGGGTAACACTTTAATGCAGAGACACAAAGAGACATTGGCCTGGGGTTTCAGAGTAAACCTAGAACGTGGAACCCGGCTCCTTCACCTCAGAATGTACTGGGCATCGCCAAGAGTGAGTTATTTGGGTGAGTATACGCTTTTGAAAAGCAGTCACATTATTTATTAATGTAGTTATTCATTGTTTTTATATAGCACAAACAAGGCCCATCTAGGCACTCTGTTTAGAGATCACTGGACACAGTGAAAGGGAATAGCAAGTAAGATTTGACTTTAAGAATGCAGAGTACAGGAACTGGCCTTTTCAATCATTCACCAAATTGTGTAGGTGACTTTCTATTTTCATTTGTATCACATTTAGATAACTATAACTTGTATTTTCAAAGTTCTTTCAGTGAGTGTACTTAGCTTTTTAAGCTTTTTGGTCCATGGTCAAATCAAGAAACCACAGTGTGTTTCATGTGGCCATGAATAGTGGAATCTAAGTGGCATCTGGCCGTGCCACTCAGGTCTCATGAACTCAGGTCCCATGCAGCATGAACCCAATGCAGGCAGCCGTTCGACAGGTACAGAGGATTATGAGTGAGGGCACAGAGGGTGCCATGCATTGTGCCATGCTCCTGTGCCCTGTGAATCAACTATACACAGTCTTTAGCTGCTCTCAACAGTCTATGGAATCTAGGCTGGGCCAGAAATAAACATTGCCCGTAGGCTCCTGACCCTACTGAGCATGTCCGTGCGGCATATATAGCAGGCTCTGGGAACAGAGGGTAGTTACAAGCCATTTCATGCACCTGTGCCTACTCCCTATTTTCTCACTGGAGTTGGGGGCAGGACTACAAGCCCCAGAGCACCCCAGCAAAGGCGGGTAATGTGCTGTGCACCAGCCTGACGCTAGAAATTACTAGCTTTAATCCCACAGCATGGGACGTGCTCCCTGGAGTTGGGGAAAGACTACAAGCCCCAGAGTACCGCGGAGAAGGCGCGGAATGTGCTGTGTGCCAGCCGGGCGCTAGAAATTGTCAGCCTCACTCCTGCATCGCGGGATACGCCTGGGGCAAAACAGGGCCAGTCTTCGCCAGTCATCGACTGGAGGAGACTGGGTTGGGCCCCCACTCTCTGGTCCTGATATTTCTATGTATGAATGGTAATCATTAACATGATTTTTTAGTGTGTGACCTGGTTTTTCTTCTTTCTTGGGTGTGCTACTCTTCAAGCAAAACCAAACATTCCAGCTTAATTGCTTGAGTGTAAACATGTGACCAGCATGGGCAAGCATAAGCTACATGGGGATAAAGACTCATCTCATGGCACCACCATAGACTCCTTTTTAGGTTTTGCCTCGCCGAAGATGCGCTCTGCGCATCTTTTCGGCGCAGGCGAAATCCTGTTGAGAACCGTAGGGTGGCTTGGTTCGGCCCTCGTCCTTGATTGGCTGGCTCCGTAAACGGAGCCTTGCCATTGGACGAGGGGCCTGTCCGTCAATGCCGGACCAGACACGGGGGCGTTCCCGACATTCTTTGGCTTTTGCCGACGTCATGGGACGCCGGGAACGCCCCCGTGTCTGGTCCGGCATTGCCGGCACTGTAGGGCAGGCCCGATCCCCGCAGACTCCCCTCCCCCTGGTCTCTCCCTCTCGGCGCTTCTCGCTCTGCGCGCTCCTCTCCGTCCCTCTCGATGAACAGCCGGCATTGCCGGCACCCGCCTTCCTGTGCCCCGTTCCCGCCCCCCTACCGCTGCCTCGGTTTAGTTGGTGCTCTCCGCATTTCATCTGAAACCCTCAGCCATCTCACAGGAGGATAACTGTCGGGCTGAACAGCAGTTGCGTGAAGTATGATTGTTTCCAGCATGTATCCCTCGATATCTTATTTCTTGCAAGAAGCGCCGAAAAACATTTTTTTTCTGGAGCTCGTTCGTCCGTTCACAGCGGAAAGTGTATTGCCTTTTCTTCTCCCTAGAACATGCCGCCCACTAGTAAAAGAATGCACTCCATAAGTGACTGTTAGATATGTTACCTTAAAGCGCCACCATGTGGCGCTTTACTGCATATGACTATGACTCGTGTTATTAAGAGGAACTTTTACTCGTTTAAAATGGTTTTTACTATACACGACTTTGTTGAGATAAAAAAAAGGTGGGGTGAGTCTCTAAAAGGGGAGTGGCCAGCAGGGCTGGGGCAGAATCAGTGCGGAAAGCATCACTTACACTCCCCCTGGTTTCTGGGCGCTCGGCAGTCCGGGCCTTTGTTTCTTTTGTGTGGTTATTACTTTTGTGTATGTTTCATTGTCCTCGCTCACTGAAACGCCCATTTCAGCAGTTCCTTGCTGTTTGCAGATGGGTGGATGATTGTCAACGGCTCCGTATTTCACCCGGCCGGTCCCTTTAAGAGGAGGCGCGGTGCCTCCCTTCTCGACTTATGAAAGAGGCTGAGATAAGAGAGCTGAGGAGATTATCAGCCTTTGAGTGGAGGGAGGGGGACGGGTCATGTGAGCGCCCCCCCCATCCAGAGGAACAGTCCGGACACACCCCCGGCAGCAGTCACACCAAAGCGAGCTAGAGGGGTGTCCTGCATTCATTCCGGCCCAGGCAAGTGTCCCATAAGCAAAGCCCCCATCCTCTTCTCTGTAACCAAGTGTGCAAATTGGACAAATGGGGCCTTTTGAGGTCTAATTGAGCGTGAGAGAAGGAGCTGGCCAGTTAATGAGGTCTGAGAGAGCTGCCTTTTCATGCCTTCAAGAAGACCCCATACCGTCCCTATAAAATCACCAATCACGTGATATCGCAGAATCTGTCGTGACAGGCGCGCGGAGCGCGGTATCAGGAATGTTAATTAGTGCGGCGATTGTTTCTCTCCATTGACTCCACACGGGGGCTGTCTTTGAAGGCACGGGGGCTTAGCAGGTAGTGCACACAGGGGCACCGCGTCGCCTCTGAGTGCGGATGCACGAACCAGGTGAACACACCCCGTGCAACAGCCGCGCGACTTATTTCAAAGGAGGTACATTAATTGCAGGGTTATAGTTTTGGGGCCAGGCGGGAATCCGTTAGACAGCTCCTGTCCCTGCCTTGTTTACCCGTCTGTGCGGTGATAACGGTTCAACTACATTTGTGTCTACACTGGGAGCGAGGTAAGTCTGGTCTTGCAAACACTACAACACCTCATGTTTACTCGTGGTGTAGCTAGGGATCATTAAAATACATCATATCTGCCCGTGGTGAGTAAAAGAAAACTTCACGTCCACCTGGGATGAACACCTCTACAGCTCACGTCTACCCGTCGTGCTCTCTAGAGCACCGCACACATACCTGGGTGCACTCAGTGACACTTCATCTCTGCCCGGCCATTGGTCCTCTCAGTAGCAGTCACGCCAGCCCGTGGTGCACTCAGTAACAGTCTGCCACGGTGCACGCAAGAGCACCGCACAGCCACCCGTCGTGCACATAGTAACAGCTCACGTCTTTCAATGGTGCAAGCAGGAGCACCGCACATCCATCCACCCGTGGTGCACTCAGTAACAGTCTGCACTCAAGAGCACCGCACAGCCACCCGTCGTGCACATAGTAACAACTCACGTCTTTCAATGGTGCAAGCAGGAGCACCGCACATCCATCCACCCGTGGTGCATTCAGTAACAGTCTGCACGCAAGAGCACCGCACAGCCACCCGTCGTGCACATAGTAACAACTCACGTCTTTCATTGGTGCAAGCAGGAGCACCGCACATCCATCCACCCGTGGTGCACTCAGTAACAAGTCACATGTACACGTGATTGCGCACGCACTCGGATCGGATCGTTTGAGGTGCATCATGTTGGAGTAGTGACAACTGATTGTGTTTTGCACAAACCAGCCTAGGATTACAGACACTCACTCATCTCACTTGATGTCATTTGTCCACACATAGCTCCCAGAAACCCCCTGGTTACAAAAATGACACTCCTGCTGTGGAAACATTAACTTTATGATCACATTTAAATGCGTTTTTATAGTGGAAAGACTCATACAAAGTGTTTGTGTACACAAACTACGTTGTGATTTTGAGGCCTTTACGAGTCGTTGGTAACAGTGGGCAGGCCAGAGAAGACTTGGGTAAGGGGCCTGGCTCTAGCAGCCAAAACGAGCTAAGCCATCACCCTCGCTCCATCTCGCTCTCTGCCTCGGCTTTCTCTTCCTTGCTCTTTCCATCCTTCGCTCTCTGTCAGTTTCTCCCTCCTCGGTCCGTTTCTCTCTCTTTTCACCCCTCCTTCGTTTTCTACCTCCTCGGTCTCTTCTTTTGTCTCTTTCTCTTCCTTGCTCTTTCCATCCTTCGCTCTCTGTCACTTTCTCTCTCCGCCCCCTCGTTATCTCCCTCCTCTCTGTCTCTCTTTTTGTCTTTCTCTTCCTTGCTCTTTCCATCCTTCGCTCTCTGTCACTTTCTCTCTCCTTAGTCTGCTACTCTCTCTTTTCGCCCCCCTCGTTATCTCCCTCCTCCTCTGTCTCTCTTTTTGTCTCTCTTCCTTGCTCTTTCCATCCTTCGCTCAGCCAGTTTCTCGCTCCTTAGTCTGCTACTCTCTCTTTTCGCCCCCCTCGTTATCTCCCTCCTCCTCTGTCTCTCTTTTTGTCTTTCTCTTCCTTGCTCTTTCCATCCTTCGCTCTGTCAGTTTCTCTCTCCTTAGTCTGCTACTCTCTCTTTTCGCCCCCTTGTTTTCTCCCTCCTCCTCTGTCTCTCTTTTTGTCTCTTTCTCTTCCGCACTCTCTCTCTCTCTTTGGCTCTAGAATGCTTCACTGAGGCTCCTTTGCTCTGCCTTTCGCCCTCTCTTCTTAGTTTCTCCACCCAGCAGTAGCACCTGCTTCTCGGCTCTGCTTGCTTTTGGCTCGAGACTGCCAGAGGACCTCGAGCCGAACCAGAACAGGGCATCTGGGTCGAACCTTCTAGCCCACCTCTAGTTTTTGCATGTTCACCCCACCCACCCATCTCCCCTCAACCCCTCTCCCAATCACCTCCCCTGCTGCAGCCCCTCTCAGGTGACTGTTCTGCCACTAACCCAGTTTCATATTCGGTTACAAGGGGTCAATTCAATGCCATTTATTTATGTTAAAAAAACCCATAAATAAAAATAATGTCAAGAGCAATGCCAATCGCTCTAACTTTAACAAAGGCAAAACCATTGCATTGTAAATGCTTGTTAGGTCTTGCACCTGGGGAAACAGTGCGAAAGCGCTGTCACCTGCGAGACCTATAGTTGTCGAGTCTGCTTCAAGGGCCCTAAAAGGGAAACAGGAGATGGGCACGCGCAGCCTCAGGAATCGGATCAGGTCGCGTGCGCGAACACGCGCTCCATTGAGACTGTGGACAGCATGCCAGAAACACAAGCGTACACACACACAGACACACGCGCGCACACACGCAAACACACACAGACACACGCGCACACACACGCACACACCCCCACCCCCACACCCACCGGGCTCTTTCCGCTGCTACAGGCTCCGTCACTCGCCGAATCACCTGGCAGACGCTGCTCTTCCTAGTAAAGGTACAGCGTACCGCGCTGGTAGTCCCTCTCTCCCTGTCAGCGGGTCAATCTCGGCAGCCGGTGGGGCTCTCCACGAGCACAGGAGCCCCATGAGCACAGGAGCCCCACTAGCTCACACGTTCACTTCCGCAAGATTTGGAGAGATGCTGTTCAATTTTATCGGGTTATACTTCGAACTATGCTTGGCTGTCGTAGATAACAGTCAGAATGGGACTGCTCCACCTTTCAGTGGCAGTCAAGAAAATAAACAGATTTTTGTTCCAAAGTGGCACAATATTTGATTGACAATTGAATCTCGCACACGTGGGTGTCCAGAGAATGACGTAATGCAATCTGCCAATTTCAACTTGCACTCTCGGTTCTGTCCAATAGGCCTAAAGTACCACATTACAGTTGCCTCGCTGACGATAAATTGATATTTACAAGTCGCTAACTTTTCAGTGGCATTCTAAATAGAGAAATTAGCTTTCCTTTTGTGTTGGGGGAGAGGGGTGGGCGAGGCAACTGAGAGGAAAAGGTCTGAGAGAGTGGCAAACTCATTCCACATCGGTTTACTATCCTCTTGGCTTGTCTTGCATCTCCCGCCAGATTTTAATTTTTTTTTCACAGAGAGTAGGTTATATTATGGGATGTTAAGTCAGTTTCTTGTTGTTGCTTTGGCAGCCCCCTCCCACGGCCTCGCGAGCCACGCAGCACTTCTCCAGCTCGAGCCACAGGGCACGCCAATGTGCACACTCACGGCGTGCCTTTCACTTTCACTTGCTCTGAGATGCCGAAGCCCCAGAGGAGAAATCACCGCCGCAAGCAGAGGCAGCCCGAGTTTCTAGATGACCTCGGGCTGTGTGGAGACGGTCAGCCCCGGCGCTCATGAGGGTCAGGAAACTGGCTGCTTAAAGAACTGCAGCGGAGCTCTGGAAGAGGGGCCAGCGCAGCAGACGGGCAAGGTAGGAGCTGGCGGGCCGATCTCTGAGGTCTCACCTGTATTCTAGATGTTGTGACGCCTGCCGACAAAGAGAAAACCCCCTGCCTGAATTGTGAGCGACTGGTCTGTTACTGATTGCAGTCGTTTAAGGTGAGAAACACCAAACACGTTGGATTGCATGGCATGGGGGGCGCACTGAGTGGTAGGAGAAGGGGCCTGCAACCCTGGACCACTGTTTGTCTATGCTGAACCCCCTCACTCCCCAACCCCCACGCCCCCCAACCTGGACTGTTGCAGAAACCCATGGCCAGATAGTCTTTCAGGTAAGTTTAGGAGCACTATCTCCCTATCAAAGTAGTGCCTGGATTAGGTAATTCCAGGGAGATGCAGAGATGTTTATGTTCAAAAGCCAGTCACTCTCTAGAAGTCCCTCCTGTAGGATGCACCTCCCTGTACCCAGGCCTGGTTCCCATTGGCTTTATCTTTTCTACTCTCCACACCTCACCCTTTTTTCTCTGTCTCACCTTCTTCTCTCCCAACTTCACCCTCCTTTCTCTCCACTTCAACTTGCTGCCCCACCCACTTCACACTTCCACTGACTCAATTACAATACATTTTATTTAAGTATTAAATATAAAAAAATTAAAAGACATTGTTATTTGTAATATCAATACATCTAAGTCACGTAAATACAACACATATTGCATTACAAATGCTATAGGTGTCACATTTGCAAAAGTTATAACTATTGGCATTGTCATACACAATGCCAATAACTCAAACTTTAATGCTGCGAGACCTATTGCATTGTAAATGCTTGTTAGCATGTGCAGTAGGGGTGATTGCAAAAGAAATCAACCTTGCGGAGCAGCATTTATCTATGGATGCAGAGGAGGATTATAGTCTCCTGCCACCAACCCAACCAGACTCTCATCACCGCCCTGACCCTGTAGATGTGTCTGTCCCTCCAGTATGTTGCATGCTGATCACAAGCTTTTAACAAGGAATGAGGTGCATGAAGTTTGAAAGAGTAATAAGTGTGCCACTTCAGCCAAAAGAAAACGCCAACCTAAGTGAATTGCCAATAGTAGATATTCAGCGAACCCTGAGCAATCGAGATCTGCTGTGGATCATCAGTCTGTTCATGAAGCTCCTACTCTAGAATATGATCTCATTTTGGACAAGTTAAAATCATTTACTGTACAGTGTCCTGCCCCATTGGTGGAGAGATTGCACAGCTTAGAACCTGCTGTTTTAGCCCTGTCTAAAATGTCTACCACCTCCAATGTTTTGCAGGTGTGCACCAACCAGCATGCTCTGTTATCCTGGGGTCACAGCCAGGTCCTATCATGCAAATAAGGCCTGTTCTGTCCAAAGTAGTTGATCAGCTGATATTGTTATCCCTCAGCCACCCCCTTACCTATTGGAGTTGCTGTGGCCCCCTCATCCAGTGGAGGGTTCCTCAGACGATTTTGATTAGCCATATCGAGGCAGGGTTTGTTCAGGATCCAGGAGGGTGCCCTCAGCCCGTTAAAGGTCTGCCTCACCTTAACTTGCCACCGGAGTGTTGTCCATAAGTCGCAATTATGACCGGGTTCCTCAACTTACATCAAACACAGAGGAATCTAATGCCTACCTGAAAAACAAAGTATGCCCCTGCTTGTGTTGCAACCCTGTGAATACAGTGACATACTATTTGTGAGGAGAGTTGGGTGGGTTGATCCAGTTGTCAAGGGCCTGAAAGGGGACTGGGTAGTAATGAACTGTATGTCACCCAGTCTGGATAGACGACTGAGCAACAATGCAAAACAGCAGCTTCACTTGGGTGTAGGTATCAACATTCTCCAGCTTGTCTTTTTCTACAGTCACATACAACCCCAACATACAGTAGAGTTACCGGTAATGTAGGATACAGAGAAATCGTGTATTCCGACCTTCAAGAGGTTTCCCTTCGTCAGACCTTGACCATAATGATTGACTCCCAGACATCCCAACCCCTAGCACCAATGCAAGCAGTTCACTGATAACTAATCGTCCCATTGTAGCAGCGATTCACCCACAAGTTTTCGCTATAAGGTTCCTCTGTTGGAATATTGCAGGCATTAGGGCCAACTTAGCTGGCCCAGAGAGGCTAAAGTTTATCATCCAGTTCGATTTGATTTTGCTCCAAGAGACCTGGGCTCAGGAACAGTTTACCTGGGATGGTTTTGAATGTGTTATCATCCCAACTACTCCCTACCATGGCCAAAAGGTGGGCTAGCCACTGTGATCGCATTTTAAACATCTTAGTGTTATACCGATCCCCTTTGGGCATAGCGGGATTCAGATCTTATGGGTTGTTCTATCAAAGGAGCTACACTTTTTCCTAGTCAACCTTTACAACCAAGTTTACAAATCAGGGTGCCAGGTTGAGACCGTGTACCAAGTGCTGTCTGCTCTTGAGACCAGGTCTCTTTTCAAGCTCAACTGTTTCAATGTGCTACTGGGAGGCGATTTTAATGCTACATCGGGTTTAAACCCTAGTGCCTCTGATCCTTTTTTAGTGATAATAACCTGATCGAGGCCAGGGTGGTGATGCGAGTTAGTAGCCGCCCCAGTCCAGATCCTTCTGGACTAACTGGATTGATCCCAAAAGACCTAGATCTCAGGGTTATATGGCGTAGCATATTAATTTCTACTTTGTTAAAAGTTTCAGATGGTTCAAACCTGACTCTGATTATGGATTCTCTGCTAACCCTTGAAGGATCACCGACATCTGTTTTAGATGCTTTTCAGTTTTTAAATCACTCCATAAGAACCATCATGCTCAAATTATCTGTGCCTCGTAAAACTCCTAAAATTGGTTGGCTTGATAAATGGTGCAAGGTGGCTAATAAGTAACGCCATGAAGCCCTTAATGCTAGGCCAAAAAAAAAGCAGAATATTTTGACCGCAAGAGCAGAAAACAAGAATGCCATTAGGAAGAGGAAGTTAATCCTAAAAGATAAAACATGGGATCGTCTAGTAATTCTGGGGATGCCACAGGTTTTTGGGAGTTAGTTAATGAGAAACAGACTTACTCTGCGATGCCCAGCGACATAGGCTCAAACATTACTCCCACACAATGGGCGGCACAATAAAAAAAGATCTATGCATTAGGTGTAGATGGCCTCCCGGCCGCCACTATGGAACCTTAATGTTCCCATTGGGTATCACTTTTGAACTTGAGGAAGTACACTCTGCGATTTTAGCTAGCCCATCGAACAAAGCCCCCAGTCCAGATGGGGAAACCATGGACCTTTAGAAGGCAAATATCTCTCTTTGGGCTCCTCTATTAACCAATGCCCTAAATGCTGCCACCTCAATCAAAATTCCTAGTTCATGGAAATACTGCGGTCATCGTACCTGTCTTTAAAAAGGGTAGCAGGCAGGATCCCGGTTGCTACTGACCCATATCACTATTAGATTCTGCTGTCAAAATTGTGGGTCGCATAATTTTCTAACGTATGGAAGCTTGGGCCCGACTTGACAACATTCTTTGCCCAGACCAATATAGTTTTAGAGAAGGCAGGGAACCATGGAACAGTGGTTGAACCAACATTTGATAGTTGGGAAATATGCTGTAGCCAAGAAGGGGGGCATCTATTTTGCCTTCATAGACCTGAGTAGTGCTTTTGGAGTGCACAGATTCTTTTAGCCTTATTAGGGGGGTTAGGCAAAGCTATGTTTTGGTGCCTATTTTACTTTAGATTAATGGTTTGAATTCTTTTTTGGTAGCCAATGGGAAGGGCATGCCCAAAGTTAAATCTACATTTCTTCCTTCGCTCTTATATGCAGTGTTACTCCCCACACCTCTAATGTTGATTCATTTGTCAAGTTCCTGGATGAATTGGAGCTGGGTACTAACATTGCCAAAAGGCACCATCTGGCCTATGGGAGGAGGCTTCCAAAGCTAGACCCGTCACCATCAAGGGAAAGGTCATTTCAAGGTGGCTGCATTTCCTTACTTAAGGGCTACCTTTGATCATCAGAATAGCTGGGTAACGTGTCTTGCATACCTCTGCCAGCAATTTAATCAAGCATGTGGATTTCTTTTTAGGTGGGCACTAAACCTGTTCGATTGCTGCTGCAAATATACAGAATTAAATGCCTCCATGTTGTGAGAAGTAGGCCTGGCATATGCTATCCACTATTCTAGTGGGCACCTTGCACCAGTCCAAACGACCCTTATTGATGGTATATATATATATAATATATGTATGTATTCTAAACACATCTCCCTAGTCTATTTATGAGGCTAGAGGCAAAAGCACATTCAGTAAACTTATTTAGCACACAGTAAATTAGCACAATATACGTTGAGCCCTAGGGGCGTACAAAACCATATATTAAGAAAGTGGTAGAAGAACCACGACTGACATAGATACAAGGCCTAGAGCCTTTTGAACCGCTGGGGCCACCAGGAACCACCCAAGGTAGTGACACTGGGGATCCATGGGGGACGCGTACAGTGTCCAAACACAGCCTGAAATCACCAGTAACTTCTATGGGGAAAGTCGCAGTTGGAAAATTACAGATTAAGGACATTTAGAAGAGGACTTGGAGCAAATCCCTTTAGAACTAGGAGGTTCTAGTGTCAACAACCACGGGAGCACTGGAGTACTCGAGTTATCTCACCAGGGGAAGCCAGGTGCATAGGTGTCTTTTCGTGTCGGGTTTCATCGTTGATTTCAATGGCTAGTTGCTGAAAAATGCTGCAGGCGACCAAGTGGAAAGTGTCCGGGTGGATCCAAGGGTGGATCAGAGACCTGAAGAACCTGAAAGCAGAGGGGACAGAGTCTGGGTCACTTGCCAGTGACCAGGAAGGCGATGAGAAGATGCCAACCGATGTCGGGTGATTTCAAGTGAAGAAGATGAAGTTTGACTCTTCAGCTACGAGGACCAGGAGGCGTTGAGGATAACCAGGAGCTGGATTCGAGCTGTCCCATGAAGGATGTCAAGTGCTGCGTTGTCGGTTTCCAGATTGAACTCAACAAGCCTTGGCAATAGCAACCCAGGCAGAAAGCAAAGATTGGCTTTGGTGCAGACCAGCAAGGTCTGAGGGACTCACCCTTTGGAGAGGAGACAGGGCATATCTGGAGCAACCAGAAAAGCCCAAGAAACAGAAGAGTTACCTTTGTGGGGACCCACCAGTCAACAGACCAGAAATCACGAAGGAGCCTCAAGCGGAAATGCTCAAAGCATGCCCACAAAACACTCATGGAGTGTAGGCCCACAATCTTCGGTGCAAATGGTGCTCGGGGCTTGGACTATAAGTAGCCCAATGCACACCTTCGGGTAAACTCGGGAAGTTGATGCACTATTAAATGTGCACGGTGTCCAGGAGTTCCAGGACCTTGTCACTCGTAAGGGCTGCGGGTCTTAGCTTTGCTGGCATCTCATGTCAGCCTCTGAGAAGTCTGGAAGTCCATGTCCTGAGTCGCAAATCTGTCGGGATCAAGTGGGAGCCTTGGAAATGCAGACCGCAAGATGCTTCTTTGTTGCCTGTTTGAACAGGGGAGTCACTCCTTGACCCTAAGGGAGATTCTTCCATCTTGTAGTCAATATATAATGTTGAAGTTCCAGGATATATGTTGCAGAGTTTCGTCCAGGTGTAACCTGAAGTCCCAAGGACTGGAGTCTCATACTTATACTAAGTTAGGGGGTTGGACATACTCTGGGGACCCACCAATGGGTGGATCTAGGGAGGGGGTGGCTACACCCCTTTCCCTTTGTCCAGTTTCACGTCAGAGTAGGAGCTGAGTGCCCCTGCAACTGGTTTGAACTGGGATATGCACAGGGACACCAAGTGTGCCCCTAGCACTGTCTGACCAGGCCAATAAGGAATTCAATCAGCTTGTGGCTGCCACCTTGGACAAGCTCGCACCCCTGAGTAAGGGCAAAGCCAGGGAGGGTAGACAACGCACCGCCCCTTGGTTCACACAGGAACTCCAGCAAACTAAGTCTAATTGCAAAAAGCTCGAAAGGAGCTGGAGAAGGAACCCTAGCGAACAGGGCAAAAGCAGGTATAGCTTGGCACATAGAAGCTATCAGTATGCAGTACGCAGAGTGAAAGCTAAATATTTCCAGGCACGCATTGAGGCAGCCGAGAACTCCTCATGCGAATTGTTTAAAATCTACAAGGAAATATCTCTGGTTTCCAGCTCAAATGCTCCTGTAAGTGTCTCCACGGAGGAATGCAATAGAGTCGCTAACTTTTTTTCAAACAAAGTTAAAGCAATTTATACCTCCTTCTCTCAACAGCCGGGAAGGGGCATAGACTTCAGAGCTGTCGGATCGCCTATGGCTCCCGACTCTTCTTTGCAAATCTTCGAGGTCCCGTCGGCTGATAGTCTAATAAAGATTTGTCGTAGTGTGAAGTCTGGATCCCCCAATGACCCGGCCCCTCCTTGGGTCATTGCGGAGGGTCTAGCTGGACTGGAACCACACATAAGACATGTCTTACAGACCTCTTTCTCCACTCAGCGGGTTCCAGAGGAGTGGAAGAAGGCTATAGTACTCCCAATAAAGAAAAAAACAAATGTAAGCATTGATGTGCTGGAAAACCTCAGACCCATTTCATTACTGCCTTACGTGGCGAAAGTGGCTGAGAAGGTGGTCAATGCTCAACTCACTGAGCACCTGGAGAGAGGGAATCTACTTCATCCCTCCCAATCAGGATTTAGAGCTGGCTTCTCGACGGAGACAGCTCTCTTACGTGCCACTGAGACTTTAAGAGCAGGAGCGGATGCAGGACACACAATGGCCCTGATCATGCTCGACCTCAGCGCAGCATTCGACACTGTAGCTCATTCCATCTTGCTACAGTGTCTTAGCGAGGCTGGGGTCGCTGGTCCCGCGCTGTACTGGCTGCAGTCGTTCCTCACAGGAAGATGCTTCCAGGTACAACAAGGGGCATGTCGATCGGTAGAGATGCCACTAGACCAGGGAGTGCCTCATGGCTCAGCTTTGAGCCCCACTCTTTTTAATCTGTACATGGCCTCCCTGGCGAAGGTGGTACAGGCATACGGGGTGGAATTGGTATCTTATGCTGACGACACCCAGCTGCTGATCTCTCTATCGCAGAACACCGCCAATGCCTCCACCAACTTTAAGGCCTGTATGCAGGCGTTAGCTGAGTGGATGGACTCCCACTGCCTAAAGCTCAACGGCTCTAAGACAGAGGTTCTGGTAGTGGGGGGAAAGAGTGACAGCTGGTCGGCTGAGTGGTGGCCTCCATGCCTTGGTCCTACTCCCACACCTTGTGAGGAGGCTAAGAACCTGGGAGTATGGGTTAACCCCACTCTCTCCTGTGAGGGCCATATAAGGCGTCTTGTGGGCAAGTGTTTCGGGGTACTGAAGACCCTAAACAAAACTTTAGACCTGCTACCCCTAGAGGCCAGAAGGACGTTGACGCAGGCGCTGGTGACCTCTCGGTTGGACTATGGAAACATTCTGTTCCTTGGGTCCACCGAGGGTAGCCTTGGTCGCCTGCAAGTCATCCAGAATGCCGCCGCCAGACTGGTGTTAAGGAGACCTGGGAGAGCAAATTCTCAGCAGGCACTGGATGTGCTTCACTGGTTGCCAGTGAAGAAACGCGTGCTGTTCAAATGCCTCCTCTTCTGTCACCGTATTGTCTGGGCAGGTCGCCCGCCTATCTTAGGGACTTAGTCAGCCACTACGAACCACCAAGGGCCCTCCGCTCGGAGGGCATTGGGCTGTTGACAGTACCAAGGGTAAGGAAGGCCAGAATGGGCGGACGATCTTTTTCGCTCCAAGCTGCTCAGCACTGGAACAAACTTCCTCCTGCCCTGAGACTGGAGAGCAGTGAGACGGTGTTTCGGGCTAGGCTCAAAACTCTACTCTATACCTTGTAGGGCTAAGGGTTCTGTAGTGGGTGGTTGTGAGTAGCTCCATTCAGCGCGGGGACACGCATGATGGCGTTACTGTGCGCTTTATAAGCTCTTTATTATTATTATTATTTTTGAAAAGCATTTTATAAATGCACCCACCCAGCCCCAATACACTTAAGCCTGTCTGGGAGGTGGTTACACCTCCCTGTGATGGGAAACCTATTGTCCAGGCCTCCCCTGTCAGAGTTTCATCCAGCAGCAGGAGGCCAGACTCATGTCTGTGGCTGCAGCATCCATTTTGTAAGGCTGGGGCTCTTTTAAACTATTACCGGTTAGGTCAGTGTGTACATGTCTCTCCACTCGAAGGGCGGAATTCTACCCCCGCCACCAGGACTGGTGGGGAGGGGGGTGAAGGATTCCAAAGTGTTCGACACCAAATACGACATGTTTCCATGCAGCCATTCCAAAGTTAGCATTTACCACAAGGTTTTAATGCACTTAAGAGTACATGGTCTGGCTGCATCACAGAACAGCTTCAGAGAATAGATTCCGAAAGATGCAGAGGGGTCCTGCTCATGCATGGGCACCCTCTCACACAAAACAAAGCACTCTGCCTTCAGAATTGATAAGACCTGCCATAGGAGTGACTTATATGTTTATATGTGTCAGTGATTAAAGGTAGATATAGGTAACCTATATCTTAGTAAGGGGTGCATGCACCACCTTACCCAGGCTGCAGTAGCAGACCTGTGGTGCTATTTTGGAATGCTTCCCAGGGGTGGCATAGCACATGCTTCAGCCCCCGGTAGGCCTCTGGGGTACCTATGCCCTTGTACCTAAGGTACCATATACTAGGGACTCACAAGGGTAACCCAGTAACCAATCTGGAGTGTACCTAATGTACATGAATCATTTTATAGATGAAGCAGCTAGACTGGGGTCCTGGTTAGCAGGGCCCCAGCCAGACTAAAGTCGAAAAACAGTGAAACGCCTGCAAAAAGTGGGGGTAACCATAGTAAGCAGATCCTACTCTCCTACACCTGTGTTCTTAGATGGTGCAGCCATCTGAAGGCATCTTAACTGCTTGAGCAGCCGGCGAGAGGAAAATAGCTTTTGCAGGAGACTGCTAGGTCTGGGTCCCACCAGCTCGAGTTCTTTATTGCACAATAAGCTGTACCATGATGCTGTTGAAAACGTCATCAAAATATCCCCATTGCTTTTGTGGGTAGCAGTGTGGAGTGGTGAGCATAATGCAGTCAATACGGATGTGATTGAAGTTTGCCTTGGGTGCGAGTATGGTCTCAAAATCCTGTGGATTAACTACATGATGAGTGCTACCCTGTCGTTGGGTCGCCCAGAACTGTTCGATAGCCCTCAGCTGTCAAACAAAGGAAATAGGAAACTAATCAAGGATTTGTTTTGGGGAGAACAGAGATAATATGGCCCTAGAAAAACCAAACCTGAGAATCCTCTTGTTTTTAAAAACCAGTGCTAGCCCTGAAGCCTACCTTTCTCTCGCTAGAAATTCCTGGGAGAGATCGCTTCTTACGAGGTTTCACTTGGGGACTATATTTAATCTTAGTTTCCTTCCTGAGCAATATGATCCGAGCTCTATTGAAATTTGCCCCGTGATGGCAGATCGCCCCAGACGTTGGAGCACCTGGTACTATTCTGTAGATATTATGAGCCCCCCCCCCTTTATCTGTTGCCCATTCTTAAGTAAAGGGGTTTCTTCCAATATAGACAGGCCTTTCTATATTTATAATTGTTAGCTGATCATGCAGTGTCTTTTGCAGTTTGTTCTTTTTTTAAAAGTGCCCTGTATTGGAACAAAGAATGGATTCTTAAAATGCAATTTGGCTTTTTAACTTTAGGGTTAATGTGACCATCTGTGAAATATGATGAATGTTTATCCTTTTTTATTCTGTTGATTTTTTTTGCATGTTTTTTATATTTCTTTTATAACGTACCTGGCCTGTATATTGAATATGGTATTTCTATGTTGTTTTAGTCATTTATGATTATATATTTTATAATCGAATAAAGATTTCAATCAATCAAAGGGAAACACCTTTAAACGGTTTCATCATCATGCATATTATGCATATTAGCAATCCGTTGGCACTGCATTTGTCATTTAATTGGCAAATAATTCTTGGGAGCAGACAAAAACAGGTCTGGGTTTTTAGTGGAATTTGGCCTACATTCTCCCTGTCAATCCAAATAAGTGGTGACGCCAAACACAACTTACAAATATTTCTTTCCCTTCAGACATTAGGCAGTCCTGTCATTCAAACAGCCAACAAGAAGTGCCTCAGGGCAAGGGCAAATGGCACTTTTCATTAGTCACTACTATAATTGTTGATGTCCAGGCGGGGCACAAATTTAACAAAAAATGTTCTTTTTGTTTCTTAGATTAATGTGATATTGCTTTCTTTAATGTGCTGCTTTCTAATCATGGTTGGCTAACTCAGACATTCTGTGGAATTTGTTGCGCACATGCCTACATATCGTCTTTAGTACAGACAAGCCAAACAAATGTTAGACTAATACATTTCTTGGCCTGGAAATGTATTTAGTCTGCCTCAGAGTAATTGACTCATAAAGCCTGGGCACCTTGCAGCTGCTAATTTATGTAACTATTATAGAGCAGCGGTTAAATATTCACTGATTGTAGGCCAACATGCATACTATAAACACATATTGGTCTAAAAGAAAAATGACAGCATAGGAAAGATGCCAGACTGGCTTGATCCAGTTTGTGAAACGGAGCCAAACTCTCCTGACTGCTGAATACTGTGGTTAGGCTCTCAACTTGTTCCAGTTTAGACCACATTAAACCCATTGTTCGTCGAGACAAGCAAAGTTCTAGAGGGGGACACAGGAGTGCCTGACCCTGCCAAGGAAGTCTCCTGGCCCTTTCACTTATAATTTTCAAGCAAAAAGCTTCAATTAGTAAGAAAGTTTCAAGTGTGGCCTGTGTGCTGTTAAACTCTGCTTGCATGATAATGACTGAGGCTCCTAAAAGTGCCTGCATTTAATGGAGGGAAAGTTAGCAGGCATGGCTGCTGATGTTCCCTCTCATACACAGAAAAACAGTAGGGTATCTATGGCACTCCCAATACAACAAAAAATGAAGAACGCAAGCTCCCATCAGCGAAATGACACTCAATAGAATTTAGCCTTTCCAAGATTACATATTTTAGCAGTGGTTTTTGTTTTACAATTAAAATTATTGTAATAGTGTATACTCAATTTGGTTGGAGAGGAGTGTGGTACAAAGAAGTGACGCAGAGTGGAATGGCGTACAGCGGAGTGGCCTAGTGTGCCGTGTGGTAGAATGTAATAGCATACAGTGGAAGAGCAAGGAGTGGCACAGAGTGGAGATCAGAACAGTGAAAGAAGGTAGAGTGTTGGTGCATACAGTAGAATAGTGGAGAGTAGAGTTGTGTAGAGTGGAGTTGCGTAGAGTGAAACATCATATAGAGGAGTGATGTAGAGTGGAATAATGTAGAGTGGTATCATGTAGACTGGAGTGGGGTAGAGTGGGAGAGCGTACAGTTGAGTGGAATAGAGTGGAGTGGCGTATAGTGCAGTGCCGTACAGTGTAATCACATAGAGTTGAGTTGCATACAGTAGAATAGCATAGAGTGGAGCAGCATACAGTGGGGTGGAGTAGACTGGAGGGGTGTAAAGTTGAGTGGTGTAGAGTGGAAAAGCATACTCTGGAGTGGCATAGAGTGGAGTGGTATAGAGTAGAGTAGTGTACAGTGGAATAGTGTATAAAAGAGTGGAGTGGCATGGAGTTGAATAGTGCAGAGTGGATTGGTGTACAGTGTAGTGGAGTACAGTGGAGTGGTGTAAACTGAAGAGGTGTACAATGGAGAGGCGTACAGTAGACTAGCGTACAGTGGAGTGGTTTATAGTGCAGTAGCTTAGGGTGGAGTGGTGTAGAGTGGACTTGAACCCCATCCTCCGGGAGCCAAGTAACTAATGTAGGGAGGGGCACACACAACCTCCTCCCTCAGCCTCATTAGGCCTGGGCCGCGCTGCCACCATTCCCGGGCCTTAAAAAAGCACCAGGGACCCAATCCCCAAGGGTGGTGATGGTAATTAAAAGGGAGGGGAGCTGTGCAGCCCTTCCCTGAGATTTAAAGGCCCCGGTGATCCCACCTTCCAGGGCCGGTTCAGTGACTGTGACACAGGGAGCCAACCCCCATGACACAGTAGTTTCCCTGCCAGAACTTAGGCTGGCAGGAGCATTTTTTAATCTTCCACCAGACAGAAGCAAACATGGAAGACTGCTCCCAGCTGTAGGAGATTTAAAAATGCTTCCTCCGACTGTGAGCCACCTTCTGTTCTGTTAACAGAACAGATATTGCTCACGCCTGGAGGGAGCAAGCCGAAAACAGCTGCTTCCTTCGTGCTGGGACAATGCTGGCTCCCGCACCATGCGGTGAGCCAGCTGTGGGGCCTCCCCCTGCAGCCCCAATTGTAAAGTTTGTGGGTGCCTCAGGTGGGCCCCCATCTATTATAAAGAGAGGCCCTGGGTACATGGAATCCTAGGGCACTCAGAAGGGCCCTTCCTCTTTAAAATACGGTAGGGACCAGGAGGAAGACTCCCCAGGGCCTATGGAGGCTTGAGGAGGATTTAAAAAAAAAAATACAGCCACAGGGGGTGAAGTCCCTCGGGCCCTTTTAAATACCATGCATCCCCAGGGAAGGGGTACCCAGTGCCTTTTTAGACTCAGGGAGGGGGGCTGGGTGACTCCCTCCCCTTTTTTGTTGAATTTGGTCCTGGGGTAGGATCACCAGGGCCTGATGATGCTCAGGGAGGTGGGCATGGGGGATCCTTCCCCTTTTTTTAATTGAATTGAGCCCCGGGGTATGTGGTTCACAGGGCCTAATGAGGCTCGGAGGGGGGGCCACTTGCGCCCCCTTTGATCTATGTTTGTTTGGGGGGTCCCCCGAAGGCCACCCACCTATCCTTTCAAAAGGCCCTGGGGGGGTGGGGTCCCCGAGTCAACAATGGGCTCGTGAAGGAGGGGACACCCAGCCACTCCCTTTTTAATGGAATTCCAACCCAGAGATGGAGCCCCTTGGGACTATTAAGTCTTGGGGATAGGTGCTCCCCTACATGCAAAAGGTTGTGCTGAGCATGGGGTTGGCAGGCCTATAGGGCGTATGGCTACCTACGGGGGAGTTGGCCTAACATGCAGCATAAATTGGAAGACAACTGCCTTGAGATGGTTAGTTAATTAAATAAAACTCATCTGACCAAAACCCTGCAAGACAGTGTCACAACGATTGTATGCTGTTATCAGTAACTCTATGCTGCATACTGCATTGGTGTTATCAGTGATGTCATCAATTATGTCATTAACCACGTAATAAGTGGCATAATGTATGCTGTCATATGCAGTGTTTAGCAAAGTCACAAAAGCAGGTCCAGTGGTCACAAGCACAGCGGAATTTGCCAGCCCCAGGAAAATTTGATATTATTACTAAACCTGAGTGTTGTGGCTTGCATCCATTTTATCCTTAACTTCTGTTAAAAACTGTGCAATAAGTTACTATAGTGACCAAGGCCATTGTTGGTAGATGGCCTGAAATACTGACACACTTGTTCCTGCTAACCCGAGTACTGTGGTAATACCACACTTCAGAGATTTTATTTTGTGTACACACTACAGATAACGGGCAGTTTTAAGCACTTTTTCTACAAATCTGAGGATTCTACATTACTCTCCACCACGTCATAAGTTCTATGTCTAGGCCTATCAACAAGGCCACTCCCTAAGCGCTGTATTACAAATGTGTAGCTTGTCCTCTTGACAATAATAAGTATATGTATGTTGCAGTTTTTAGCAGAGAGCAGATATCATGTATAGTTACTTCAGGGTGCTCATGAATCTTGAATGATGGTCCTCCGAATAGAAAAAGCATTGGCATACCAATCAGTCTGGCACTGGCCATCAGCCTTTTGGCTTCGTCAATCCTTGTTTTGCCTTTGCATGTTTTTTGAAAACTTTATTGTTGGGCAAGCTTTTGGGACCGATTCAATCTAACAACAAAAAAACATTGGTTAAAAGCAAATGTATTTTTTGACCTCAAAAACCACATATTGCCATGCTAATTATTTGCATTGATGGGGGCTACTTTGTGTGTGGATGTGCTTCTTCTAAATGGGTGAGGTGCCCATGAACCTACATTCACCAAAATGTTAGGGGTATAGGAAATGACATCACACAAGTTT
Organism: Lissotriton vulgaris; assembly: GCF_964263255.1. Classification (NCBI taxonomy): domain Eukaryota; kingdom Metazoa; phylum Chordata; class Amphibia; order Caudata; family Salamandridae; genus Lissotriton; species Lissotriton vulgaris. The sequence goes on from NC_141697.1 coordinate 339,490,155, forward strand.
TAACAGACTCATTTGATGAAATTACAGGACATTACATCACTCAGCCTACGGCCTCAGTGACACAACAAGTGACATCCTGCAGAATGTACCCCTAATCACAAAACATGATGTGAGATTGTGGGAATGGATAATGGCCATGTTTAGAGTGAAAATAATATATTAGATGTATAAACAAGACAGATGCCTGGTAGCAATACTGCTGCAAATTTTACTCAGAAATTTTCTGTAGAACTAGAATACGTTTTCAAAGACAAAATCACAAAATAAGTACACATCCCAAGATTCACGTGGTACAGGAACTGGCAAACATGGTTCCTGCAATTATAAACAAGTTAGCACACATTGCCAACTTTGCTGTGTTGATTACTCACAATAACTGGAGAAACAGAATTACACTATCCTTATTGATAATGATTATTATCATTAGAGGTACAGAGACAACTTGGCATGCAGTACATAAGTATATTTGTAAATACAATTTTGTTAACTAACTCAATGCGACCCATTCTTAACAACCTTATAAGTGTACAAAAAATGAGTGAACCTGCCTGGATGGAAACAGGTGACCACTGGTCAAACATATTCCAAGAGGGGATTAATTAATATGCTCAGCCACCAAATCTGGCTTCATCCACACTAAGATTCTATGCTTGCAGTGCACATGAACAGTGCTTCCAGTGAAATATGGAAGAAATGGAAAGAAGCAACTGAGAGAGCAGAAATTGGTATGTCTGCATCCATTAGCATGTGCTAATATGTCATTGATGAAGCCCCTGAGCTATGGAACTACATGGAAGCACCATCAGTGCTTGGCCCTAATTCATTTAAATAGGAAGAGGTGTAGGGCAACGAGAAACTGTTACCATAGGCTATTTGTGATGGTGCCAGGGTGTAATTTCTGAAATTTGAATTGTAAAATACATAATAGGAATGGAAAGTTAGAACCTGTAGTTCCTGTTAGAACTTTGCTGTAAGTTGCTTCATCCCTCTTACATATGTAGCGACAGAACTTGCTGGTCAATGGAGACTTATGTGATTATCAAGCATGGCATTTTTTGAATTAATTTAGATTTGTAGCATTTGCCTCAGAATCCATAATCTGATGCACAATCTACAGATTTTAACAACAAAAAATGTTTCTTGCTTAAAAAGTTCCAAAGTTATTAAAAATGTAGCGACTCGTGCTGCCGCGCAGTAGAAGGCCTTTTGCAAAGGTTGACTGGCAATCTTTTTTTTGCTTCTTGCTATGTTTGGGTGTTACACTACTGGTAACCAATGCCCAGAGAGTGTTGACAAGTGTTAAAATGACAAAATAATAAAGGATTATTATCACAAAATGTGCTGCATTACGCTCCATAATATGCCTTTTCTTACAGCATGATTTACTCAGCCCTGCCCCATAATTTGGCCCTCCTCTGCCACATAACTTCAGTGGACAGGACTATAAGGGTGAAAGGAATTACTCTATAACATTTTCTTCTATGATTTCTTACTTGTGAATTGAAGACTCTGGTGGTCTGTCAAAAGAATACTTTGCTTGAACAGGTAAGCAGTGAATACTAGTAGCAAGTTATCAGCACTCATGACCAACCTGTCTCATCTCCAATGAAAGAACAAACCCCATTGTTGGAGGAGGCATCCAATTCACAAGCTTGCTCATCTGAGAATGACCCACTAGCTCTGTCCAGATATCCTAACATTAAATACCTTCAGTTGCCTGTAGTTCTGTTGTTTTGGTCTCTCAATTTTTGTAACATCCTGGATTCACGATGATCAACAAGGACAGACAGGGGAATAGCTGCTGACTCTTCTCTCGCCGCCACTCCTGCCGCCTGCCTCCCTGTGTCTCTCCCTGCTCAGCGCCCTCTCTGCTTGGGCCACTCCTTCTGCTGATTGCTGCTTCTTTTTGCCTCTGCCCTCGAGGCTTGCCCCCTCTTGCCGCTACCCCCGTGTCTGGTTTCCCGCTCTCGCTACCCCCGTGATTGTTCCCGCTCTTGTCTCCCCCCGCCGCTGCTCCCCTGCGGCCCCGCCCCCTTTACTTTTCCCGATCCCCATTCGCCACTCCGCTCCCGCCTCCCAGCTGCTCCTCCTTCCCACTTCGCCATATATCGCGGGGACCGCGCGTACGCGCAGCGGGCGCGCCAATTGCGCACCAAAGGCAAGCCCGTCTACACCCGTCCACGCCTGTACCGCGCCCAGCGCCAGAACCCCTGGACCCCGCTGGAGCCAGCGCACCCGACGGAGATACAACGCCACCACCCTCCACGCACTCAACACCGGCCAACAGCCAGCCTGTTACCAAGCCACCCCGAAGCGCACCCACGGAGCATTCACCTGCCGCGTCTGCAAATTCACCTGCCCGCGGTCCTGCTCCGCGCCCGCCAGAACTGGCGCCAACAACAACCACCTTGAATGCATCCTGCTTAACACCCGCTCCGTCCACAAACACGCCGTCGAACTCTGGGACCTCCTCGACACTACAGCGCCGGACGTCGCCTTCCTCACGGAAACCTGGATGAACGCCTCCTCAGCCCCCGACATCGCCACAGCCATCCAGGATGGCTACAAGATCATCCGGAGGGCACGCATCAACCAAACCGGAGGGGCATCACCATTGTCCACAGAAACACCATCCGCATCACAACCGACAACAACAACACCCTCACCGCCGCCGAGCACCTCCACTTCCAGATAAACACCGACCCTAAGACCACCCTCAGAGGCACCCTCATCTACAGACCCCTGGGACCATGCACACGCTTCAGCGAAACCATCGCAGACTTCGTCAGCCCGCTCGCTCTCGCCTCATCAGACTACATCCTCCTAGGGGACCTCAACTTCCACCTGGAGAACAACAAGGACAACAACACCACCTCCCTGCTAGACAACCTCGCCAACCTCGTACTCAAGCAGCTGGTCAACACCCTCACCCACTGATCCGGCCACACGCTCGACCCTGTCTTCTCCTCCAGCAACCACATCTCCTTCAGCCACACCACCGAACTTCACTGGACCGACCACAGCTGCGTACACTTCAACTTCAGGAAAACAACGACCCACCACCTCCCGCAACAAGCCCCCCGAAGATGCTGGAGCAAGATCACCACCGACCAGCTCACCACCTCCCTGAGCCAAAACCCACCTACGAACACCACGGACCCCAACGTAGCAGCCCGCAACCTCACACAGTGGAACGCTGACTGCGCCGATGCCCTCGCACCACTGAAAAACCCCCCAAGCAACCCAAACAGCAAAAAAGCATCATGGTTAACCAACAAACTCAAAGACTCCAAGAAATCCTGCCGTGTCCTCGAGAAAGCCTGGCGCCACGACCAATCAGCGAAAAACATGACATCCCTCAAGAACGCCATCCGCAAACACCACCAGCTGATCTGCACCACCAAAAGGTCATCTTTCAAAGAACGACTGGACAACAACGCCCACAACAGCAAGGAACTCTTCAGCATCGTGAAAGAGCTCTCCAGCCCCAACGCCAGAAACAACGCCATCACGCCATCACAGGACCTCTGCAACTCCCTCGCCACTTTCTTCCACCGCAAGATCGCCGACATACACGACAGCTTCGGCGCTCAGACCACAGACCATACCGCTGAATCAGCGCCCCCAACCACCACCCTCTGCACCTGGACCCCCGTCAACACGGAAGACACCACCCTCACAATGAACAGCATCCACTCAGGCTCTCCGGCCGACCCCTTCCCAGACCACATCTTCAACAAAGCAGACTCCATCATCGCACCCCAGCTCTGGGACATCATCAACAACTCCTTCTCATACGCCACCTTCCCGGAGAGCTGGAAACACGCGGAGATCAACGCCCTCCTGAAGAAACCCACTGCAGACCCCACAGACCTCAAGAACTTCCACCCCATCTCACTCCTCCCCTTCCCCGCAAAAGTCATCGAAAAAAACATCAACAAGCAGCTGACCACCTTCCTCGAGACAAACGGCTCCCTCGACCCATCGCAGTCTGGATTCCGAGTGAACCACAGCACCGTGACCGCCCTCATCGGAGCCACCGACGACATCAGGACCATGATGTACAACGGAGGTACTGTCGGCCTCATCCTCCTCGACCTATCGGCTGCTTTCCACACGGTCTGCCAACACACCCTGACAACCCGACTTCACCACCTACATGAGCCCCCTCTCAGCTATCGCACGCAAGCACAACCTCAAAATCATCTCATACGCCGACGACACCCAACTGATCCTCTCACTCACCAACGACCCCGCCACAGCCAAAGCCAGATTCCAGGAAGGTATGAAAGACGTCGCAGAATGGATGAACCTCAGCCGTCTGAAACTGAACTCAGACAAGACGGAGGTCCTTATCCTCAGCTCATCCACCTCCGTCTGGAACGATTCCTGGTGGCTCCCGGCTCTCGGCACCCCACCCCCCCCAAGCCCACGGACCAAGCACGCAACCTGGGTTTCATTCTCAACTGCTCCCTCACGATGACCTGGCAAGTCAACGCCGTGACCTCTTCCTGCTTCAACACCCTCCGTATGCTCCGAAAGATCTTCCGTTGGATCCCCTCTGGAACCAGGAAGACGGTCACACAGGCCCTTGACACCAGTCGGTTGGACTACGGGAACGCGCTCTATGCTGGGACCACCGCCAAACTTCAGAAAAAAGACTTTGGCGCATACAGAACGCATCTGCACGCCTCGTCCTTGACATCCCCCGACACAGCCACATCTCCGCTCACCTGAGAGACCTGCACTGGCTCCCCGCAAGAGGATCACCTTCAGACTTCTCACCCAGGCACACAAGTCTCTCCACGACATGGGTCCCGAATACCTCAACAACCGCCTCACGTTCTACACACCCGCCCGCAAGCTCTGCTCCGCCAGCCTCGCCCTCACCGCCATGCCAAGGATCCACAGAACCACCACCGGAGGAAGATCCTTCACCTACCTGGCGGCCAAGATATGGAACTCCCTCCCCACCCACCTACGTCTGACCCAGGACCACCTCTCCTTCAAGAAGCACCTCAAGACCTGGCTTTTTGAGCAGTAGCGGTCCCCCCCCACCCTCAGCGCCTTGAGACCCTCGCGGGTGAGTAGCGCGCTCTACAAATGTCCTTGATTGATTGATTGAATAGAGGCGAGGGGAATAACAATCATCCACAAGAACAACAACTCCATCATGGAAATTTCCTCTTGTGCTTACAGCTCCTTTGAATGCCTCTCAGTCAACATCAAAACTCAGGATACCAGGCCCACACTCTGCCATCTTGTATACCACCCTCCAGGCAATTCCTCAGAATTCGGGGTTCACCTTTCCGACTTGATTGCCTACTGTGCACTACGCAACTCTAACAACATAATTCTGGGTGACCTCAATCTAAGGTGGAATGAAACTAAGAACCCGCTCATTCAAACCTTAAATAACCTACTTCTAGCTAACAACCGACGGCCCCTCGCGGTGGGATGCCTGGCTTTCACCTTGTGGACACCATGCCGTGGTTTCTCACAGGGGAATACCAGGACGGGTTCCCTAAGCAAGCGCCGGGACGCTTACGGGCAGCTGTGCGCTTTACAAGTCCAGCACATTTACATTTACATTTACATTTACATCCAACACTGCTTAGAATAAACTCACTATAGAGGAGCTATCCTTGACGCCATTATAGCCAAAACCAAGGCTATCTCCATCGATCCCATCCTCCCTGTCCACTGGTCCGACCATCACATAATACTCTTTCTCATCACCCATCCGATCCTGAACAAACCAAGTTCTGACAGTTGCATGTTCATTGCTTTTTCTGCAACTTTCGCCAGAAAGGGTAAGTTAGCTATGGGTCTATAGTTTTTCAATTCATCTGCATCCAGGTGAGGTTTCTTAAGGAGTGGTTTAAGAAGCGTGTTTTTCAGCCTAGTTGGAAAAATCCCTGTCTCAAACATGGCATTACATATCTGAGTTATTACCGGCACAATCAAGTTGATGACCGGGGGGAGGACTTTAGGTGGACATGTGGACATGGGTCAAGGGCCGACCCGGCCTTTACAGATTTTAAAATATCCATTGTATGCTGTTCTGTAATGTCTTTAAATTGTGAAAAATGATAATCAGGGGGGGTAGTACTAAATAAATCTGTATGAGTGGTAACTTTGGAGGAAGACTCTGCATAGATGTTATCTACCTTTTCATAAAAATATAACGCCAAGGCATCAGTAAGTGCTTGAGACGGCGGAGGGGCAGGATCAGGTGCTCTACCCGATAATTGTTTCACCACTTGGTACAATTCTCTATAAGAGTTTTTAGCTGTTTCTATCTTAGATGTGTAAAATTGTCTTTTTTCTTCCAAAATCATTTTTTTATACTTAATGAGTTCTTTTTTATAACGCATCTTTTGCTCCAGAGAGTAAGATCTACGCCAATGTCTTTCTAAGTTCCTACACCTCTGTCTTTGTTCTCGAAGAGAATCCATAAACCACGGAGCAGAGGGGGACGATCTATTTTTGGAAATCGTTTTTTCAGGTGCAAGTTGATTGGTGGCATTACTTATCCAATTCATGAATTGCTCAGTGGTTATATTCGGGTCGGGTGAAATGACCGGACAGGTGTTTGTCAATAGTGTAGAGAAAAGTGAATTCTCTATATCTTTCCAGTTTCTAAAGGTGTCATGACCAAGTTCTACCACAGTTTTAGTTGGGGGGCCTTCAGTGGTTAATTTACAGATAATAGCGTGATGGTCAGACCAGGGGAGAGGGAGGATGTCTTGGACGAGAATCCCTTTGACGTTAGAGAAAATACCATCCAACACATGACCAGCTTCATGCGTGGGTGATGTGACTAACTGAGGTAGTCCAAGGGCTTCCAAGTCAGTCAGTAAAGTGAGAGTGTCATTATTCTCAATTTTCTCCAAGTGAAAATTAAAGTCACCAAGGACAGTGAATGACTCATCAATGACTACCGATTCCAGCAATGTGTTGAAGGAAGCCAGGAATTCACTACGTGCTCCTGGAGGTCTGTATAAAAGAACTCCTTTAAAATTTTGCGAGGGGGTTACTGGGATAGAAAAGCGAAGTGCCCCGCAATGTGAGGAGGGAATTTGATCTATTCTGACTGGAAATTATAGCCAAACCGCCACCTTTTTTATTAAATATGTCCTGTCGTTGTACTCCATATCCTTCTGGAATAGCGACCACGAGATCAGGGTCTGATGCATTATCCATCCAAGTTTCTGTCATAAACAATATATCAATGTTTCTGTCAGTGATTATATCGGCTATCTCCTGTCTGTGTTTGCCCAGTGAGCGGACATTAATAAGTGCTATTCTTAGACTAAGACATTTGTTATTATTAGTCTTGTTTGTTTTTACGACAGGCTGATAGTGGGGCAGAATTGCCATACAATGAGGGCAACTGATTACCTGTTTATTCAATAGGTCCTCAGGTTCCATCAAAATGCAGTTGTTACCAGCCGCATTAATTCTGATCTAGTATAAACAGTCTGAGCTTGTATGGCCGATGAACCAGGGGTCTTGGCCCTGGGCCCGGTCCCGGCACGGACGGGCGCAAACGGGCTTGCCTTTGGCGCACCGCCGTTGCGCCCGCTGCACCCGCCCGCTGCGCGGTCGGGAATTATGGACCATGATATAGGACAGAGCGGGGGGTGGGAGGCAGCCAACAGCTAGAGCGCCGAAACAGAACTATTACTTACAATATACATAGAGAGGCTTTAAGTATGGCCCTTTCAACCACAGTCATTCTTTGAACACCCTCTTTTAGAAATTGGCATATAGTTTTTTTCAGTCACATCTTGTATCAGCCCTTTGGGTAGTCATCACTCACATAATGCATGAGGGAGAACTTTAGAAGTATAACCGTCTGTCGCCTTCTGCTGGCTCCCGCAGAGTGTTAAGCAGCAATAGCCCACTAAAACCAGAACTATTGGCATTACAAATGTCTGTCACACTGGAAAACTCCTTTTTGTATTTCACAATCAATCTTAATATTGTGGGCAATCTCTTTACCTCCCTTGATGCACTTCATTTTGTGCTGTACATGTGCTCTTTAAAGCTTACTGCCAGCAAACAAGAGACTAGATTGTGCTAAAAAAGAAAAAACTAACAATCTAAGCTGTACAAATTGGAATGTAACCTGTGACCTACACATGAAGTACATATCACTGCACCAGCATCATGACCCCCTGAATTACCTGTTTAGAATCTATGACCTTCTGAGTATAAGCATAGCCCTGCTGCAAATAAATCAACACTGAAATGTTACATGAAACCAGCAAACCCCCCTCCCCAAGCGCCTTGAGACCCTCCGGGTGAGTAGCACACTATATACATTTCTTGATTGATTGATTGATTGAAACTGCATGTTATATAACGCAAACAAACACGTTCACAGAGTGCCTTAACCGACCAGGCTACCTTATTTATTTATTTTATTTATTTAAAAGGTTTTATATAGCGCTAGCTGGACCCAAGAGTATCAGAGCGCTCTACAGGATTTGGTTAAACATAAAAACAGACAAAACTTACTACAATTTGAGAAAATAAGGTAAGGCAGTTGTACTTTAAGAATGTTTTAAGTTTGGAAGATCAAAATCATGTAGCAAATTGAGTGCCACGGACACTCTTGCCGCCATTAACCACGCCGGACCGCTATCATTTAACAGAAACCGCGCTTTTTGAGCACGTCTGTCTTGCCTTGAATTGTAGCCGCTTTTGCAACAATGTTACACGTCGGCTGACAGCGGACTTACTCTACGTAAACATACTGGCAAACCACGTGTTACGCAATCTATTATCCCGTACTCTGGAGGCTTACAAGAACACACTCAGATTAATTGCTGAAGAGTTAATGACTATTCATGAGATGAGTACCGAATATTGAAGATTCCTGACATACTAACAGGACCCAAATATTCCACTTATAAAGCGGAATGACTGATATTTTATGGTACTGCCTTTTAATCGTTTGAACTTATAAACTTTGAAGATTCCTTTGAGAACCAGCTTCAGAAATGTGCTGATAAGGTGCTGATAAGGTCCTGATGAAGACACTTTGTGTCGAAACGCGTTGACACCGACCCGAGCCATCAGCAGTGGGAGCCATTACAGTTTCCACCTCTGCTTTTGAGATAAAGAGATTAGTTTATCCGTTCTCTCTCAATGTCATTTTATGTTTGATGTTAATAATGTAACATTTTTTATCAATTTATATCAATGGTATTAAATTTTATATGTGATTATAATCAATGGTTATTTTGCTTTCTTTTACTTGTGTTTATATATTATTGTACTACACTGCCTTTTTGCCAGATTATTCTTATTGCCTGGATACTATTGTTCTTTATCGCAAATTGAAGATAGTCGATCAGTAAGACAGAGAAGAATTATATAGTATGTCAGTAGATGGAAAGGCGAGAGATTAAGGTACGTTTGTGGAAGGGAGAGTGGAGGTGAATTATAAGTAAAGGGGGGCCAGTATAAAAAGTGTATAGTGGAGTAGTTCATGGCCAGAGACAGTAAGTATAACTAAGAACCACAGTATTTGTTGAGAAGGAGCAGCTTGAGGTCTTTTTTGAAGCAGGGGTAGGATGGGTTACAACGTAAATCTTTGGGAAGAGTATTCCAGATAGGAGGTGCATTGCCATAGAATGAGCGAGATTGAGTTGCTTTCTTTTTTAGTAGAGGAGGGCCTAGGACAAGAGCGTTAGTGCTTCTCAATGTTCTAGTACACCCAGCTTTTTGAAGTTTGTCAGAGAGGTAAGAAGGGGTATTTTGGTGAAGGGCTTTGGGTGTGATTCAGGCGATCTTGTAGATGGATCTGCCTTCGATCGGAAGCCATTTGCGCTTTTTGAGAACATGGCAGATGTGATTGTATTGCTTACAGCAGAAAGAAGCTTTGCAGCGAGGTTAAGAACGGATTTGATAGGGGCTAGGTGGACTTTAGGGGTACCAGCAAGAGTGGCATTGCCATAATCAATTCTAGACAGGACTAGTGATTGTACAATTGATTTAAAGTCATCTGCTGGAATGAAGGGTTTAATATTTTTTACGGTGATGTAGTGTGAAGAGAGCACCTTTGGCTGAGTTTTTCAGACGGGGAGTAAGATTGAGGTTCTGATTGACGCTAATGCCCAGGGATTTGACCGAGTTGGAGATGGCGACAGAGCAGTTGAGAGCTTTAATGTCCGTGATCCAGTGTTGAATAGGGAGCGAGTTGTTATTGGGAGAGAAAAGGATGATTTCCGTCTTTTGAGGGTTTAATTTGAGGTGGTTTTGATGGAACCACCACTGACTCTTGGTCAGGACATCGTTAATATGTAAGATATCGTCCTGGGATTTGATCTTGCAGCATAGTTGTGTGTCATCGCATAAAGGTGATAACTGATTTTGCTTAAGAATAAGGGTGAGGGGTTCCATGAAGAGGTTGTATAGAGTGGGTGAAACAATAGAGCCCTGTGGAACGCCCAAGGAGACAGGTTGAGGTTTAGAAAGGCAGCAGCTGACTTTAATTTGTTGAGTTCTATTTTGGAAATAAGAGGTGAACCACTTGAGAACAACACCGTCAAAGCCAAAACTGTCTTTGAGAATATTGAGTAAGGCGACATGGTTAACAGTATCAAAGAAGAATGAGGAGGTCAAGAAGAATGAGGAGGGAGGATTCGCCTCCTCACCCACGCACACAAAGCCCTACACGACCAAGGCCCGAGCTACCTCAACAGCCGAGTCAACTTCTACGCTCCCAAACGCCACCTCCGATCAGCCAACCACGCCCTCGCCGCCGTCCCCCGCATCCGAAGAGCGACTACAGGAGGAAGGTCCTTCTCCTACCTGGCCGCCAAGACCTGGAACTCCCTCCCTCCCGACCTGCGCCTGACCCAAGACCACCTCTCCTTCAGGAAGAAGCTGAAGACCTGGCTGTTCGAGCAGTAGCGGCACCCCCCCTCCCCCCCCCCCCCAGCGCCTTGAGACCCTACGGGTATGTAGCGCGCTTTATAAGTGTCAATGATTGATTGATTGATTGCCTTTGTCCAGGGAACGATGTATGTCATCAGTAATGTTGAGCATTGCTGTTTCCGTGCTGCATCCCTTTCTAAAACCTGATTGGAAAACGTCTAAGAGGTTGAATGAGTCGATGTGTTTGTCCAACTGTATCAGAACGCATTTTTCGAGGGCTTTGGATAGGAAGAGAAGGTTGGAGATAAGGCGCAGGTTGTTTAAGTCGTTGGGATCAGACGCTGTTTTTTTGGTGATGGGGGTAATTTGGCCTAGTTTGAGGGAAGCCGGAACATTACCAGTGGCAAAGGAAGAGTTGATGATATTGGTCGAGCACCTGCTTTATTTTATCTATTAGTGCTTCCTGATTAAGCTAATTTAGTAACTATTTTAGGATGGCGCTGGCAGCTTGCCGGCGCCATCCTAAAATAGTTACAGGATGATGGATGGACAGCTCACTCAAGGGACCCCTGCGCACATCGGTGTGCATAGTAACACACACATGGCCGCTGGAACTAGTTGAAGCTCAAATTCAGTGACTTATTCATCAGCCCAAAAACAATCGTGAGCGTCGTTGAGGCTGGGCAGGTGTGCCTTCTTCCCAAATCTACAGTTGAAAATCAGCTGTGATGCTGGATAGAGGTCTTTCTATCCTTGACTTTCACGAGCGCAATCCTCGTGCTGTTCCTGTGACCAGGAGCTTCTTTCTCTTGATCTGCTGCTCTGATCGGTCTCTGACCTTTTATACACACAAGAGGCATGTGAACTCGCATGGAAGCCCCGCCCGTTTGGCCCCGCTCACACACTCGCGGTGTGCACCGTCTTCCCGCCATTTACCCACTATGATGGACAGCTCACTCAAGGGACCCCTGCGCCCTTCGGGGCGATTGCATAGTAACACACACATGGTCGCTGGAACTAGTTGAAGCTCAAATTCAGTGACTCATTCATCAGCCCAAAAACAATTGTGAGCGTCGTCGAGGCTGGGCAGGTGTGCCTTCGTCCCAAATCTACCGTCGAAAATCAGCTGAGATGCTGGATAGAGGCCTTTGTATCCTTGACTTTCACGAGCGCAATCTGCGCAATCCTCGTGCTGTTCCCGTGACCAGGAGCTTCTTTCTCTTCATCTGCTGCTCTGATCGGTCTCTGACCATTTATATACACAAGAGGCACTTGAACACGCACAGAAGACCCCCCCCTCATTTAAAAAGCCCGCAAAATCCGTGAATCCGCAAATTCGCGTATTTTGCGGATCCGCGAATACGCAAATTCGCGGATCGTGGATCTGCGAAATCCGCCCATGCTTAGTATTTTTTCACTAATTAAAAAAAGGTGGTCAAAAGTGAAATTGGGAGCCTACTCGATCAAAAATTACCAAGCGCAGCTACCATCCTTTTGGCAGTTTCAGTCCTTCCTCACCAAGTGATGTATTGAAGCGACCAGGCAGCCAGCAATTCTTTGACCCTGGATCAAGTCCCTGATCCCCGTGGCACCCTGCAGTACACCCACATTGACGACAGTGTGGTACAATGCGCAAAGCCGACACTGTAGAACAGAGGACACAACTGGCTCCGCACACGTACATAAACATGCTTACTACATCTGACAGAGCTGGAAACTGTGAAATGGAAATGTACGAGTACGACCTCACATCCGTCATGTAGTCCAAATGTACACTCTCCTGCAGCAATATTCGGCACCTCCCAAACTATCACAATGTAGATTGTCATACAGTCTGCATGTAAACATGAAAAATGCGCCAACATACATGTCAACAAAATGTCAACATGCATCTCCCCTTCACATTGCAGAGGGATACACAACACCTCCAGCAGAGCACAGAAGACAACACATCTGTGATGCCGGAGAGGACCACCACACCTTCGACACTGACGTCCTACAACAGCCCATGGACATCCCATGCCAACCCACCACCAGGACCCAGGCAGCCAAGCTACTTAGAGGAGAACACAGACTCTGCAACAGACCACAAAGCAGGAAGCACTTGCAAGCACTGCTGCTCACGACACTTCACCCACCGCAATGTCAGGTGTCAGCACGCCAAAAGGAGTTGGCCGAACTGGTGTGGGTGGGGTCCGAACCCATGGAATGTGAACTAGATTACATACATGGGTGGCTAATGTCCTTCAGGGACCACCTACACCCCACAAAGGAGACCTACACTGCCATAGAGACAGATGCACATTCACAGTACAGAACCACGGCCAGGGACAGGCAAATAGCAGTTACACACCCACGTTGGCTCTGCGTACGACAGCCTTAGGCACTCCCCTTACGAATTGAGTGGGTGATGACAAAGCTGCATGTCTGAGCTCCAACCCACTGCCTGTGGTGACATGTCTGAGCCCGCTGTACACAGCACGATGTAATGTTGTAGGGCCCAGGGCCGTCATGCATACAACAAGCCCCCAGGGACACACACAGATATTATGTTGAACTGGCTACGGGCACATGCACCCGGCCCCTTTATTGGCAGGGCCACATATACAGTGATGCCTGTGCTGGATATATGTGGTGTGAGTGTAAGACAGCCCACATGGAGTGCTTGGTGCTGGCAACAACTTGAACAGTGGACACCAGTGCAACTGAAACTGAAAACACCTGCATAACAGAGTCAACTACTGAGCAAAATTGAGGGAGCCGGAGCAAGTATAGAGGTCACCCAGTATGCAAACAGAAGTGTCCATGGGTTGTGGTGCACTGAGTCAGTGGCACCTGGTGTGCTGAGCAGGGGATCAGGCAGAAGATGGAATCCACACAGGTGCGAGCAACTCTGTCAGTCTGCCAGCACGACCGTTTGGTCACTGGCAGTTGGTGGTTGGAGTTGGTCCTGGTGGTGGTGGCATGTACCTCCTGCGGTGATGCAACATAGGCCGGTCAGGACTCGATTTGATGTGTGAGCCCTGGTGGGACGCAGTTGAGGCTGGATACAGCGGACAGCACAGGGCCACAGACACATGGAGTTGATGACCCCAAGGCCATCCCCTCAGAGGACATCCAATATCTCAGAAGAAGGGGCCCCGGATGTGACTAGCACAGACTTAGTGGCCCTAGATGCACAGCAGCCGGCACAGGCACCCTGCCACGGGATGGTGAATTGGGGTGCACTGAGGTAGGGCCACGTGTACTGGGCAGGTCCTCATCAATGTCGAAGGGGAATGTGCCTGAGGTTTGCGTGGGACAGCGGAAGGTGTCCTCCAGGGCATGATGCGGAAGGTCTGATGTTATCCGGAAGCAGCAAATGGTGGAGTGGAAGCGACAGCCTCGTTGCCAGAACCAATTCGGTATCAGCTACAGGAGGATGAAAACTACCCCCTAGTCCATAGACTCAGACGCAACCAATGTACGACCAGTGAGTGTCCATGAATGTCGGGGAACAGACTTAGTGGCACTGGGGCTGAGAGGGGATGCAGTCTGCGATGATGCCGGTACACTGATATGAACTCCGCCATTGCTAATTCAAGACTCTGTGACCTACTGGACCGCAGTGTAGGCCAGAGGCAACGGTCAGCAGTGGCCCACAGCCGCTTGTCGTTGGCTCGCGATGCAGAGAGTTAGTGACAACAGGGAAGTTGTCGGTAGTATTCGATCACCTCCGTAACGATGATCCTTTTTAGCTCCTGACCACAACGCGTCATCCTCTTGCACCTCTCCTTGCGTGCAATATGTACTCTGCCATTGAAAAATCGATGCTCAGTTTCAATTGTGCGACCAACTTGACCGCAGTGTAGGCAGTAGGTGTTTCCAGTAAAGGGCCACAGAAACGTGTGGTTGTGATGCTATAGATAGACTTGGTGCTACCACATCGAAAGGAGTATAGTGATTTAAAGTCTGCATTGCCATGTGTACCCGGCCATTGCATGATCAAATGTGTGACCTACTCATGCATAGTGTGGCTCGGGCACATGTGTGGTTATAATGGTATGCACAGACTTGGTGGCACTTCATGGACGGGAGTATAGTGACTTCAGCTCAGCCATGAACGTCGTCCTCAACCATAGTGTAATCAAGACTCAGTTCCATATGTGTGACATACTTGTCCGCCGTGTCTGCCGGTAGAGTACGTCAACGAGAATGGAGTACTGCGGTCCTGTGTCGCGGAGGCTGTAATTGTCTGAGGTGGTTGCCATTGTCACAGGCCTCTGGCTTGGAGATTGAACCAGAATGTGGTGGGCCCTCTTCAATACATGCCGGTGTCGGCAGGTGTCTGTCTGTGGCACTTAGCGTAAGTGCCAACTCCTTGGGCACAACCTATTAGAACTTGGTTTCCATAATTTATTCCATAATTTTCAATGATTTACTCCACAAGGAGAAGTTAGATTTCTCTTGTTTTATTTCATGTTGTTTTCACACGAAATGGGATCAGCTTCTCAAGTAGTTATAATCCACAAAATTCGTTCTCTGATGCTGTGTTTGTTCTCTTTAAAGTGTGCAGCCAAGACAGACTTAGCGTTCTCTGTTCTTATATTGCTCTTGTGTTCATTGATGCGTATTTTCAATTTTCTTGAAGTTTTCCCAGTATAAACAAGTCCACAGGGACATTTTATTATGTAGATAACGTTCTCAGTGTCACATGTTGCGTTCAACCTTAGATTGATGTTATTGCCTTTCATTGGATGTTTCATGGATGATCCTTTTATTAAGTTGTTGCAATTTTTACAGTTCAAACAAGGTTGATTGCCTCTAAAGTTCATGGATGAGGTTTGTTTGGGTTTTTTAATGATTTCTTTGAGATTATTTTCCCTAGTGTAAGCAAATAGCGGTTGTTCATTAAAGATTTGATTTAAATCTTGTTCAGTACTGACAATTGGCCAATGCTTCAATATGATGTTTTGTAGGCTTTTGAAACTACTGAAAATTTCGACACAACCACTGGTCTCCTCATATTCTCTTTTCTTCTGGTCGCCAAAGCGTCCTGACGAGTGATTTTGTCACATTGTTCTTTGGCGTTAGTTAGAATTGATTCTGGATATCCTCTTTGTTTGAAACGTTCCATCATGTTGGTGGCTTGCCCCTCATACTTCTCCGGATCAGATACGATCCTTTTCACTCGTAACAATTGAGAA
Organism: Lissotriton vulgaris; assembly: GCF_964263255.1. Taxonomy (NCBI): domain Eukaryota; kingdom Metazoa; phylum Chordata; class Amphibia; order Caudata; family Salamandridae; genus Lissotriton; species Lissotriton vulgaris. The sequence goes on from NC_141697.1 coordinate 339,506,234, forward strand.
AATGGCAAATGATTTTTTAGAGGCTTTTGATGAAAAGACGTATAGTGTAATATGTTGTTCTTGTCCGTCTTTTTCCTGTATATATTGGTTTCCAAATGGTTCTTCACTCTTGCAACACTGACATCTAGAAAAGTTATGCTGTTTTCACTCCATTCAAAGGTAAATTGAATTCGATCATTGATTTGATTGAGTTGTTCAAGTGCTGGTTCCAAAGTTGTTTGATCACCTTGCCATAGGACAAAGATATCATCAATGTATCTCAAGAAAATCCTGGCATGGGTATTCCAGGGATGACGGCTCAAGATATTCATCTCTTCAAAGTGTTTCATGAATGCATTTGCGTAGACCGGTGCCGCACAATTGCCCATGGAAGTTCCGGACAACTGTGCGTAACATTGGCCCTCCCATGAAAAGTAGCTTTGATACAACGTGAAGTGTATCAGTTGCATTAAGAAAAGCTGAAAATCAGTCTCCAGATCTGAGTTCAACAAGATGTTCTCAATGGCCTCTAGGCCCAGATCGTGTGGTATGTAGGTGTATAACGCTTTCACATCAATAGAACATAGCAAGATAGATTCATTGTCATCAAAAGTGATGTCTTTTATCTGATGTAAGAAATCGGTTGTATCTTTCACATAAGTGCGGGAAAGTTGAATCAACGGTTGTAGATATTTGTCTATTAACTTCCCGGTGTTCTCATGGATGCTCCCTCGGGTTGATACAATTGGTCTAAACGGTGGGTGTCTTAAGTCTTTATGAATTTTTGGTAGCATATACATGCTTGGAATCTTTGGATTGCTCGGAGTATAAAACTGCTTGGTTTTTTGAGTAATAATGCCATTACTGTGTGCTGTACTTAAGATGTTAATCAATATTTCCATGTATTGCCGAGTGGGATTGTGTTGCATCAAACTGTAAGTGTTAGTGTCGGAAAGATGTTCTTGTACTTGTTCTCGATAAAAGGCAGTGTCCATCAGAACTAGGGCACCCCCTAGAAGTAGTGTGGCTCACTGGTTAGAGGCGGCAGACCCGAGAGCAGAGGACGGCCCGGGACCAGGGTTCGAATCCCGGCGCGGCATGTTTCTGGACCAGGGTCAGCGGACTCGATAATTCTCTCGCCTCGGTGCCCACACTGATCAGCGATCACACTCGGCAACTCTGGGCATTAGCTTGCCTCATCTTCACTAACGGCCCCACCAGACCGCCGGGGATGCCTGGTCTCACCCTGGAGATACCCATTAAGGGACCATCTCTCAGGGAAGCCAGGAAGGGTTTCGCAGCGGTCGAAGCGCCTTGGGACCCCCCGGGTAAGTAGTGCGCTATATAAATGCCTATACATACACATACATACATTTGTCTGCAGATTGGTATGTGATTTCCTCTCTCTTAGCTAGATTGTTCAGAATAGCATACTCTTTGTTGGACATGTTGATGAATTTTTTCTTCCTGGTGTAGTTGAACTTCGATATATCATTTTTGACTAGATTTTCAAAAATATCCAGAGACTTATGACTGATTGGTGCTGTGAATGTGCTTCTAGTACGAAGGCCTTTCAGTTGGTCAGTTTGATTGCTATCCAATGTTGGTGCGACGTTCTCAAAGAAATGTCTTAAGCGCAACGTGCGCATAAATTTGAACAAGCTAATTTCGAGTTCCAATTCATTCGTGTGGCTGGTCGGAATTAAAGACGTTCCTCTCTGTAATACTTTCTCTTCTTGTTCTGAAAGAGTGTAAGAGGAAATGTTTACCACTAGTTTTGTCTCTTCTTCGGTTTCTCCACCCGTTTCCTGAGGTCCCTTTCCGTCTCCTTTTCTTTTTCCTTTTCCTTTTCTTTTGGCCTGGCTCCTCCTGGGTCTTCTCTTTGTTCTTCTCCTTCAACGAGAATGGAGTACTGCGTTCCTGTGTCGCGGAGGCCGTAATTGTCTGAGGTGGTTGCCATTGTCACAGGCCTCTGGCTTGGAGATTGAACCAGAATGTGGTGGGCCCTCTTCAATACATGCCGGTGTCGGCAGGTGGGCATTGAGGCCTGGGTGCGCAGGAGTGGGCAGGACTGGTTCGGTGGACCAGCGTCCTGGGGTGCAGTAGGTGCACAGGATCGCAGGCAACTCCACTCATGGCGTCGTCCTCATGGCGGGGTGAGAGGCGCCGTCCTGGCAGAGATGTTGGGCATTCCGGAAGGGGACCCCCCCCAGAGTTACGTCCCTTTTATTCACACCCCTATGCTGGCCTGGTGTACGCTGGGCCAGCCCACTGCGCTCACGCTTACTGGGGGACATAACAAACTACATTTCCGCAGTCTTCCCCTCTGGCTGGGGTGACACAATTGTGTCCACTGTCCACTACACTCCAGACACCAGCGGTGTGTGTTGACATGGATATGTGTGCGGTTTGCAAACTGCAGTCTGTCCAGCACATCCGCGCCACGCTTGGCATTGTGTACATTTTAAATCATGGGTCACTTGCCTCCTTCGCACATGCCTGGCCCCACCTCTTCCCACATCCTGTTATTGTGTGGCTGAAGTGCCATGCCGTTGATGGATAATGTACATGGCTGGCCCAGGTTCCAACAGTAAGTTGTTCTGTCGTGTCTGGTGGGTGTGCATGTTGTATGTGAGCTTCTGACGTGTGCATTTCCTGTGTTGTGAGTTGCATGATTGTGGAGTTGAGGTGTGTGGTGTGTTCATTTGGTATTGGCCAACGAGCATTGCATTTCCGTCGGTGCCATCCTAGTAGCGCAGGTTGATGATGGACTGACGGTAGGTGTAGGGCCCATGCACACTGCCTGGGGGGTTGGCGGCGACGTTGGCGGGGATTCCTTGGTGGTCCAATATTGCCTGGACATTGGTGGGATACGTGCGCTTTCTGTTGCGCTTATTGTGTGCAGTGTTGCCAGAGGGTACAAGTAGGACATGTGTTCAGTCAATTGCCCCCTGACACATGTGGAAAGCCAGCTGTGGCATATCAATCAATCAAACATTTGTAGAACGTGCTACTCACCCGTGAGGGTCTAAAGGTGATATGGGGGTGTAGGCAGCTACTGGTCAAATAGCCATGTCTTGAGGCATCTCATGAAGGTCAGTAGGTCCTGGGTCATACGTAGATGAGGGGGGAGGGTGTTCCACGTCTTAGCAGCGAGGTGAGAGAAGGATCTGCCGCCGGTGGTCGTTCGGCAGATGCGTGGGACGGTAGTGAGGGCGAGGTTGGCGGAGCGCAGATAGCGGGTTGGGGTGTAGAAGGACAGTTGTTCGTTGAGGTATGCTGGTCCGGCGTTGTGGAGTGCTTTGTGTGCGTGGGTTAAGAGTTTGAAAGTGATCCTCTTGTTGACCGGGAGCCAGTGCAGGTCTCGTAAGTGGGTGGTGATTCGGCTGTGGCGGGGGAGTCCGTGGATGAGGCGTGCGGAGGCGTTCTGTATGCGCTGGAGTCTCTTCAGGAGTGTAGCCGAGGTTCCTGCATAGAGTGCATTGCCGTAGTCCAGCCTGCTGCTGACCAGCGCCTGGGTGACTGTTCTCTTGGTTTTGGTGGGGATCCATTTGTAGATTTTCCGGGGCATTCGGAGGGTATTGAAGCAGGAGGAGGAGACGGTGTTGACTTGCTGTGTCATGGTAAGTGTTGAGTCTAGGATGAACCCCAGGTTGCGTGCGTGGTTAGTGGGGGTCGGGCATCTCCCAGCGTGGTCGGCCACCAGGAGTCGTCCCATGCGGCGGGGGTGGAGCCGTGAATGAGGACCTCAGTCTTGTCAGTGTTCCGTTTCAGGCATAGACGCCTTGCTTGGTCTCTGGCTGTTCCTGCGCAGTGTGTGGGAAGTATATATAGTGGGGTACCAACCTGATGGTGTCATCCATGACCGTTGTGAGGGACTTGTATTGGGCTAGCTGTGTGACTCCTCAAACTCATGCGGATGTTGGTTGGAGGGTACCAGTGGCCAACAGGTGCATCACGGCCAGCAGCTTGGTCTAAGATGGGATGTTAGTTGGCCGCTGTGTTGGTACCCTCAGTCTGTGTACATTGGTGGTCAGGATGCGGAGGGTTGTCCTTTTGCGCCTATGGTGGGCAATGGCATTCTCTGGTTGGTGTTGGGTCTGTGAGGTTGGTGCATTTTTAGAGGGGCACTGTCTTAGTCTGCACTGCCTCGGTGTTGGTCCGGGAGGGTGTGGGGGTCTGACGGGGTGTGAGGTGGTCCTGGGGGTGATGGCGGTGGGTGTTGTGGCCCTCTTGGGTGTCCGGGCCGCATGTTCAGTGGCTCCATGGCATCTTTTGTTCTTCAGATGTGGCCAGTTTTTTTCTTTATGCACAATGCAGCATTTGGCTGGACCAACAAAGAATAAAGGTATAGAGAGGTCCCTCAAAGATTAGTGGGGTGCCGGAAAACCTTTCCGTCTAGAGACTGTTTCTTTGGAAAAATCCTGTGTGATAGTTATCTTCGTACCATACCACTGTACGTTATGAACTTCCCTCAAATAAGATAGGAATAACTCAGCATGCTGAAGTTGTATGAGCCTAAAGATCATTGCTCTAGGGTATTTCAAGAGAGTAGCTGAAGTGGCCAATGGTTTGCCTGAGGGAATTCTAAGTGTTCTTTCTATCTAAAGTCTTTTTAAATGTGAGTCCAAGAGCTTGCAGTAGCCAAGATTCTAGAAATTCAGCACAAGAGTTCCCATCATGTTCCGCACTCTCGGGTAGGCCAAAGATTTGCAGATTGCCTCTGCGGTTGTGATCTTCAAGTTCAGACAATTCCCTGCCTAACCTATTGAGCTTTTTATCTGCCATATCTGTTTGTTTCTTCTCTGATGTATTCAAATCCTACAGTGTACTAATTTTGGATTCGCCTCTGAGATTCTACTAGTCAGCTCCTTGAAGTCATTATGGAGAGCTTGACTATCGGGGTGAATGGCATCAGTATTTGCTTTAGTGTTTTGTGCCAGATCATGGACCATACCCAGACATTGTTTGATAATGTCCATATTTAATGTTATCTCTCACTTAGAGGAGTCTGGAAGAGGAGTAACGCTTTTGCGCATTTCAGGCTGGATTTGGCATCTTTAGTGTCTTTGTCGTCTCTGCTTCTGGAGTCAGCCATTGTGGATCATCACAATTGCAAGCAAGGTAAGATTTTTGGCTGTAGAGTAAGCCTTTATGACGAGCACACAATCTGGTCAGCTCTGTAGTGCACTATGTAGTAATGGCAAAGGTCTGCCAGCAGGACCCTAATGGCACTATAATGATATTGGGACATGAAGTTCCTCTTGAGAGGCAACGAGTGAAATGTCAAGCTCACGTAAGCTTTAGTTAATGATGCAGACAATTTTGCAATAGTGCAATGCCCTTGCGGCTTACTGCGAAGTATGGAAAGTCAATCCATGGCTAGTAGCAACCCAAGTTATAAGTCACCCATCCATTCTTTGCGTGCAGTCCCTTGGACCTAGATGCCGAGGTCCTGTAGTAGGAGAGCAGTTCAGTCTGCTATCTTCGTCACGGGGCGCTCTCAGTTTGCCTGCCACACACTCTTCTTTGCATAGGCACACGATCCGCATGGCAGGCCACAACAGCGACAAGAGTTACTGTCCTCTGGGAGCTCAGAAAACGACTGCCATCTTGGTTTAGTCAGGTGGTGGTAAGCTTGAGTGGCCTTCTGGATTCATTGATCCATTTGAGCACTACCAGGATACTCACAGGCACTGTGAGAGCAAAAACAGCCTTCTCTGTTCAATTAACACATGCTGGGGTAGCGATGTAGATGGATTGAATGCAGCATTTCGGGCACAAGTGGCCATCATGCTCAGCTGTAGCCACATCCTGCAGGACCCCAATGGCACTTTAATGATATTGGGACATGAGATCCTCTTGAGAGCTGAGGAGGGAAATGTCAAGCTCACGTAAGCTCTATTTAATGACACAGAAAATGCTGAAATAGTGCAGAGCCCTTGCAAATTACTGCAAGGTATGGAAAGCCAACGTAAGCCCAGTGGCAACCCAAGTTAGGAGAGGTTCACCTCTGATATGCAGAATCCATTCTTAGCTTGTTTTCGATAGCACATCTTCTGAAATATTTGGCTGCTTGCGTGCAGTCCTTTGGACCAAGATGCCAAGGTCCTGCAGTGGGAGAGCGGTTCAGTCGGCTACCTTCATCACGGTCTCTCTCAGTTTGCGGGCTTCACGGTGTTGACACGCCCATTAAAGTGTCAGTGATCATCTGCTGGCCACACACTTTTCTTTGCTCAGGTACACGGTCAGCATAGCAGGCCACAACGCGATGAGCACTACTCTCCTGCAGGAGCTCCAATAATGCTTTGCCTTTGTCAGGCAGTGGGAAGCTCAAGTGGGAAACCCTATTAAGAGACCCATTGGAACACTACCAGTCACTGTGACAGCAAAACAGCCTTCTGTGTTCGATTAAGAGATGCTGACCTAGGCGATGTAGATGGATGGCGCACTGAGCTTTTGGCTCAGGCGGCCATCACACTCCTCATTAGCCACAACCCCTGTGGGAGGTTTCTTTTTAACCATTTTTATCGGCACTTCACATTTGCACTTGGATACTCAGGTGAAATATGAATAACATTGTAGTACAATTAAACTGCATTACCTTGAGGTGTTTACTTCTCATCTCAACAACCAGGCAAATTGCACTTGAAGTGGGAAACATTAATATGCCTGTTGGCCTACTCAAGAGGGAACCCTGTGAATCTACAGGTTAACTACATACATGAAACATCTGCATCCCCTAGTGTGCTGCCTTACCAGAGAAAGGATTATGATTAAACCATCAGCTGAAATACGCTAAGCCACATTTACTTTTAAGAGGGCATGCAGACCATGACAGAGACACTACACCGGAGAGGGATATTTAGCAAGAAGTGACATGTTCCCTATTCAGAATAGATTTACTTGTATGTTTGGAGCACTGGAATTTTCCCTGTACCCGAGCCAGGCACCTGATTGCCAAGTGAGGTAATAGATGCTTGCTGGGTGGTGGCATGCAGGTGCCAAGTTGATCCCAAAAACTGTTTGAATGGAGCTTCCTGGAAAAGTTTGAGGTTTCTTTTCAGTGAATGGGTAGGCCAAATTGGTTTAAGATTGACCCTTGCGTCCTCAGAGTATTGGCGACATTATATTGCTTGACCCCCACAAGGTGAAAATGGCAAAAAAAATAGATTTTTTAACTGCAATTGTTGCAGCCACTGGAGTCAAGCTATCCTGGCTGAAGACGGCTGATAGCCAGAAACCGGTCCTAGGATACTTGATTCCGGTCCAGGAAAGACATGGCTTGGCAGTTCGGGCTGGACTGTTACCATGAGGCACAGGGTCAAGACTGATTTGCATATGGCCATGTCTGAACTGGGGTGGCTTGGTGAGCAAAATAATGATGGATTAAATCCAGATCTGTGACTGGGGGTGAATGTCTTGCCATTGTGCAACATTCCGTCCATCATCTTGTGTGTTTTGCTGTTCACCCTATGTGGGAAGGGTATGCCCAGACGTGGGTCCCTTGCTCCCTAAGCCACTGGAGTCAAGCTATCCTGGCTGAAGACGGCTGATAGCCAGAAACCGGTCCTAGGATGCTTGATTCCAGTCCAGGAAAGACATTACTTGGCAGTCCGGGCTGGACTGTTCCCATGAGGCACAGGGTCAAGACTGATTTGCATATGGCCATGTCTGACTGTGGCTATGTAAGCAAAATAACGATGGATTAAACCCAGATCTGTGACTGGGGGTGAATGTCTTGCCATTGTGCAACATTCCGTCCATCATCTTGTGTGTTTTGCAATTATCTCATCACACTTTATTCTCGAAACCTTGCAATAGTATGTGTTGATCACGCACCATAATGTCGCCCACTCTCTTAAAGGTCTAGGGCCCATCCATTCAACGATTAGCCCTCTCCCATGACTCCAGGTAGCTTCATCAGAAAATCCAGGTTTGGAGCAGCTGGTAGTGGCATAGCAATAGCCCCTGAAGCACCTGCGGTGCAGGAGGGCCCAAGCACCATGGGGCCCCCTCTAGCACTGTACCCGGCCAGCAGGCTCCTGGTCTGAGACCTCCTGACCAGGTCCGGAGAATTGTGGGCCCCCTCCATCTACTTCACAGGGGGGCCACCTCAAGTTTCATTAGGCCAGTGGCAGCTGGGCCTTCGAATTGCCTGACTGCTGATAACAGATCGGTTGCACTCAGATACAAGATGAGGGCAACAGGCTCCCCAGGAGACTGAGCAGCTGGGCAAGGGGTGCAGGTGCCACTGTGATGTCCTTGATAGAACTCCTCATACCCGGAGTCTTTCAATGCCCTCCTACTTTCCACTGAAGGCTAAAGGACTAACAGAGGTGGGGACTTCAAAGAGTGATACCTAGGGTCCTTGAGAGCCCTGCTCTAATTTTTCCTGTACTTCTCCTGTGGCTTCCTCTGCATATCTTGCTTGAGGTTACAGGAGCAGTGCATGGGCTGGCAAAGGACAACCCAGGGGGTCGCAGCTGCGACCCCTGGTGATCCCTAACTGACATCCATGAGGATGATATGACATTAGTTAATGGCTGAAGTGGGTTGCCACATGATGTATGCTGCAGTGTGGCTTAGAAAAATTTGAATGTCACAATAACAGGCCAATGGATGAAGAGGACTAGTTGAAAGCACCTATAAATACCTATATTATACATATCATTTTTGAAAAGTTGAAAGGTCTTGCTAACAAAGACCTAATGAGGATTCTGAATACAAACGTTAATGGAAAAATAAGTGTAGGGCCGGGGTAGATGAATTGTACCATGTCAGAAGTACCTAGCAGTTTTGATGGGCAAGAACGTGTTAAATTAAAAAAGGAATAATTTAGAGATAGGCAGGTGCTGGACAGTCACCAAAAATAGGCTGCTGTCCTGTGTAGCCTATTAAGAATATATATCCATATATCAAATAGAATGTGAATAGAGTCTTATATCCAAAGTTTTAGATGTCTCGTCCACCCTATTTAGAGTGAACTACCACCATGCATATACTCTAAATATGAAGAATGGGAGGCTATTTTTGGCACGTGTCCGGCATTTGCCAACCTCTAAATGTTCCCCAGGCTTCCATTTTTACCCAAAAGCAGAATGGCCCATGATGTGTTGTGTTCCAGGGGGCAAGTAGTCCATAGCTCTGGGTGAGGACAGACATATTACTGTCTCCAACAAATGAGAGCAAACCACTGTGCCAACTTTCATATGCTTAACAATCACTCTAAATATGAGACATTATGGATTAACAGGACACAAATGCAGCCATAAAGAACACGGTACTTAATTATAAAACATGTTCAGTGATGATGCAATTTTTTCGCACCATTGACATCTTCAAATAAAAGATTTTGACAAATCAAACCTTCTGTCAAAACACTTCGAAAATAACCGTGAAGGTTTAATGCAGTGTATAAAAAATGTCATTAAAAATGCCAGGTACCCGAGGGGTTAAAAACAAAACATGCAAAATGTATCTTAGCTATGCACAAATTCCTTATGTCATAAGGGAGAGGTAGAGCAGGTGGTCGAACAACAATTTTATGAAAGAGGGCAATTGAGGCTCGGAGTAAATGTTCTAATAATAGTTAAACCTGTTTCAATCTAGTAAACAAACAAAGGGGAAGCGACAGGGACCGACGCTTGGCATTTACAAAATTGAAGTTTGATCCACAATGGAAGGCGAGACTTTCTCAACACAATGGGTCTCTGTATGAGACAGCAGTAATCCTCATTCGAGCGCAAATTGGATTTAGCAGCTGGGTCGTGATTACAGCTTTGACGGTGAGAAGTAAGAAACTGCACATTCTGAATTGGGCAACTCGAAAGGGGCAATACATGCAGTACTACTATGCTATAGTACATTCCAAGGTGCAACACTTGGAACAGGGACATAGTACCATACCCAATACATTCCACGCCTGGCGGTATCAATATTTACCCAATATGGAAATGCTGCACCAAATGATGGAGATCTCTTACTAAGACTGTTTGTAATTACATTTAGGGCTGTTTTCCATTTTTGAACACACATGGTTAGAGTTGGCCCACATCCATGTTTAAAAACAATCCAGAGCTTGAGCTCACTTACTCACCCAGGCATTGGCCTTCGAGGAGCCAGTACCCTTCAGTACAGGAGCAGGTGTACCCGCCTTCTGTGTTGATGCAAACCTGGGTGGGGTTGCACTGATGGGTTTCCGACACACATTCGTCAATATCTGTAAAAATAAAAGGTGATGCATGGGTCACTCATGTTGTCATCTTAAAGTAAGAATTCACTTTCATACTATTTAAACACCTGAAAGTAAGAATACATGTTTAAAGCATTAAAGAACATAGAATTCAAAGAAAGATAGTGATTTTGCGGACATTCAATTTGTCCACTTCATATCTGCCCTTGACATATGTAGTGTTCTGAGGCGCGTAAGCTGCGGTCTGGATGACCCACGCCCCCGGAGCGTCCCTGCGCTGACGCGTGACGTCAGGCGCTGGGGACTGTAAATAAGGAGGCGTGGCTACGACAAGCCAGTTAAACCCATTTGACCGCTATCCGCGTCCCATTGAAGCGCTAACCTTGCGAGGCTGAGACGGAAACGCAGCATCCAAAACTCATCACTGCCTGAAGGCAAACGCCGGCAGATACGCAAAACCTCGCTGCTGCCCTGATGGCATAATCGCCTCGGCAAGCAACCAAAACCCGATCACTGCTAGATGGCATAATCGCCGCAGCAGACAAAACAAACCAAACCACCTTACTGTCAGATGGCATAATCGCCGCGGCAGTCACCCGAAAATCAAAACTATCCGAAGGTACTTGATAGACAAAGACGATACTCTCAGAGGAAACATGCTGACAATTTTGCAAACCCAACTGACCGCTACCCGCGGCCCATCACTGAGCTGACCATGTGATACAACCTCAACTGTGACAAAGGGTCACACATTAATAAGGCAACCTAAACAGCGACTTAAAAATTCTAAATGAATATGGAGTAATGAGGCAACTGCCTCGGTATCCAAAAACCCACCACTGTCAGAAGGAATCTGACAGGAGAAGACAAGACACAGACGACAAGCCAGTCGGAGCCACGCGTAGACGGCAACACCGGCTCCTGTGATTATTAGCGTAACGCGGCCGCTGCTCAAGCGCTAGCCTAAGCACAAACGCTACAACATAGAGACCCTGCACATTCAATTTGTTTTACTTCAAATGTTTTGTGCCCACTTACTGTTGGCGCCTCTGCAACCTCTACCAGCAGGTTGACCAATGTGTGACTCAGCTAAGAATTATAGTCCACTCCCAAAGACTATACCAATCATTGGAGGATCCTAACCAGAATTATACGTCCAAGCACAGCAAGAGGACGGCTGTAGCCCGAGGCAGAAGGGCTATAATACAATTAGACCAATCCAGTCAAAGAGGGTAAAATGGTCTAAATATAAACGTAAAAAATAGAAACAACTGGAATGTTTGAATAGAAGGATAGTACCAGTCATTAGTGGCCCAGAGCCACTCCATTGCCTTTAATTAAGCACACAATATTCCAATTGTGAATTTGTTTTAATGTCACTTCTCTTCATCCCACTTTCTTCGGTGTAACGTTGTGACATTTAGTTCTAGAGGACTCTACTTATGAAAAATGCTGCTCTGTGTGCTCCATTTAATTATGTGAGTTTCTCTATTGTAAATGTCCTTTGTGTATAAATGAAGAAAACGCCAAAACACAACACTTCACACCATGCTTAACAGGGGCGGAGAGAAAAAGGAGCATAAACAAGGCTAAAGAAAGTTAGTTAAAAACAGTCAAACAATACCAAAAGTCGCCTAATGAAACTTTTTTACTCTTTTTGAAATACTTCTTATTGAGCTTTGTCTTTCAAGTCGACAATAAAAACAGTAGCTATGTAATTTAACAAAACACCTATGACATAACGTGTAAGGTTAGAGATATGGTTACGTTTTATGTCCTAGTAATATGCGTGTGGTAGACTGGTCTGTCTTTGAATCTGAACTATTAACATAGAGAGAAAATCCCACAAAAAATACACCAGAAAGGAGAACAGGGGAGTAAGGGGGATGGGGTCTCGGGGAAGCATCGACAAGACAGGATGGCTGGGCAAAAGTTAAAGTAAGGGCTTATTTAGAAGGCCAACTAAGCAACTGAATTAGGGAGAGAGCCCCTCTCGGACAGTGGGCCCCTAATGCAGTTGAGAATATGAACATGGAGGTATATCAGAAGACTTAGGTATTACACACCGCGCGCAGCAGGAGGGAGTGCAACTGAGGACAGGAGGAGCAATATCCTCAGAACCAGTGCTTAATTTGTGCCGGTGCTTTCCGGCACACCTGTGTTTGTAATGTAGTAAGTGGTCTAGTCCATTTACATTGTTACTCCTTGATCCGCATATACAACCAAATATAAATCTGTTTCACTTATTTGATAACGGTGTACTATTCAACTCTCATCATGCATAAAAACCAGCAAAAATGCCATTTGTTTTGAATAGTGTGTAGAGGAAAGTTTTTATCAAGCTTCACTAACAGATATAGTAGGGGCAGCAGCAGGGCAAGTATTTTTAAAACACACTCAGATTGAAAAAGTAGGAGTGTTAGTGGGAATGTGCGTGAGAGAGTGTATTTGAGAATATCTGAGTGTGAGAGCATGAGCGTGTGTGAGAGTTTGAGCATATGTGAGAGTGTGTGCCCGTGGTGTGTATGTGTGTGTATATGAGTATAGCATGGTGTGAGTATTATGCTTGGGATTGTAATCCTGCCCTGGCATACTGGAAGTAATTGTTGACTAATGGGCACGGGCCGGTTCTGACATAATTGAGGCAATTCTTGGCATAGGAGAGGGCACCCATAGTATAGGGTCACACAAGCCAGATTCTGGTCTTTGCATACCAAAGGTAATTTTGAAATAGGGGGGGTTTATGGTGCGTTAGGGATATGTGTGTATATGAGAACACAAAGCACCTTTGCACATGTCCCTGTATTGTCCTTTCCCCAAATCGGCACATAGAGCACTGGAATATTTCATCTTCCCCTTTTCAATGCATTAGTCATTTTAGAAAATGTATTCCAAAATTGTACTTCAAATGCACTTTTGATGTAATCTTTTTCAAACTTTTCACGGGGCGGGCGAGCCTCCTATCAAAACCTTGCTTGAGAAAGGCTCCTGTGCTGAAATTCAGATCGGGTACAACACCTGGCTTTCAGTGGTGCCATTTAAGGATGTCGGTGAAGCCAATAGAGGAAGCGGGCAAGCCGATGGGGATAGTGGTAAAGCCGGGGAAAGTGGATGTTGTTTCTGAGAAACATTTGAGCACCTGGACTTCCTTTTTTTTTTTTTACAAATTAAGCACTGTCAGAACCTGCGCGGTGGTAGAGCGTCCCATTTCATGGAGATCGGGTACTTCCAGGGTCCCTGAGCCACCTCCCTTCTCAAAGCAGTGCTCTCAGGCTCCATCCAAGCCTGAAGCAAACACCTTCACGCCATCGGAGCAGAGGGTAGCAGGGCCCTCCGGCGACACTAAATACTGAGCTACACCAAAACTCCGACTGCTCAGAACTTGAGAAGCAGCCCAGTGTGCAGACCTCCCAGCTGTGGAGTGGTGCGGTTCGCTGCATGAGAGAAACTAAACCTGAATTTGGCATCTACATGAAAACAATGCATTTCAGAGGACACAACATATAACCACCCATATGCCAAGAGTGAAGTCCTAGATACACCTAATAGTAAGTACTGAACGAGTAGTTCTATGTCAGATATCATCCTTCTATATATCAAATACACCCTCCTTATCAAACCTCCTCTATCCCACTATTCTCTCATTTGATGGCTATTGTCAACTCCAACTACACTTTAGCTGTTATCCATCCTGTACAAATCCCACTTACCTCTGTAAAGCCTTCAATCATAGGGCCCAATAATGACTTTGGAGGTGTGGGAGCGGGCCGCCACACACGTGCCCCGCTCCCACACCGCCAAAGTCGACTGCGTGCCAGATTACGAGTTTCCTCGTGGTATGGCGGCGGCGGTGCTTTGGCGGTCCCGGGGTGGTGCAGTTCTAAGGCTCATAAGTGAGCCTTCGAACTGCAGCTCCCAGGGAGCGCCAAGCAAGTTCCTGCACGGCTTGCAGTCCATGCCATGCAGGAATGGGGTGCATGCACACAGGGGGGCACATCATCTGCCCCCCTGCATGCACCCTCATGCACAGGGTCACTACGTGGCCCTTCCTGACCAGCACACTTTTCATGGCGTTATCATCACCATGAAAAGTTTGGAGATCAGGAAAGTCATAATATGCTTGGCGGTGCCACAGCAGGACCGCCAGAACATTCCTGTCTCGGACTGCTGCTCCACCATCACGCAGTTGCAGAGGTCCTAAAGCGGGTCGACTGCCGAAGTTGGAATACAGCAGTATGACTGCCCGTGCAGCAGCAGCCACAGGTTTGGCAGTCCCATGGACCGCCAAACTCGTAATTAGGCTCTAAGTCTTTATTGCTTATTAGTGTAGAAATGTATTTACATAGCATAAAGAAGCACCAACTAATGTTTTGAACACCCGGTGCACTTTGCAAATTACTCCTTTCAGCGAAATTAGAATTTCCCCCACATTATAATGTGCCCCCATACGCTTCCCCTATGAATCGATCGCAATATTTTAAATATCAATTAATTAAATATATACACAAATAAAGAAAATAAACCCATGAAAGGAACATAGGACAAAAGTCATAAAGAACTGACACCACAACAATTGACCATAGGCAGAAAGGAGGTGTAAAGTGTGAGTAGACATATCAGGAAAGGACCCTCTGCTAAGAGAAGGCGCTGGCTGATGCCCACAACTGTAATCAGGGATTGGAAGGGTATAGAGGAGAATGTGGTAGGAGCAACAGCTCTACTTTAGGGGATGTGCACTGGCCCAAGAAGGGCTGGATGAAGAGTAGCCCTTGTTGGACATGATAATGCTTTCACCTAATAAAATCCGACACTGATGTTATCAGATGCAATAATTATTGTCAATTCTGACTTTTTGGGGAAATAACATGCAGATTTTCACTCGCCGCACAACGGTAAACAACAATGCCCTGTTGTTTGAATTTAGTAGTGCGTGTGCGGTGCGCGCTGTGTACACTTTCGGCGCGTCCATGCAGGCCGTGCACGCGCACCATCGAGGACGTCCTGAATCAACATGCTCTAATATGCTCTATAGGTGAACTTACGTCGATAAGCACTTGCAATCATGAACTGTCCTAAAATGGGCAGAATCCAGATGAGACCAACTAGAAGAATCAACTTTTTTACCAGGCTGACAAAGACCAAGTATTCTCTTTACTTTCCTATTGCCTATTTCCCGTATTTTCTGGTCTGATATAAAAACGATGTTGTTAAACGGAAATTTCTGTCAAAACACAATTGGCCCACCTGTCTTTCATTTTCTGGATACCCTACTTCATGCCTACGCACACACAACAGGGAAAGAAAACCAAAATAAAACGCACTGACCTTACATTATTCATGTTTAGAAGACACTAAAGTAAGACTCCGGGCAACTGCTTTAGAATAAAATAGCAGGAAGTTATGAGACTATTCGTGTTGGTCTTGGCAGTTACATATTTATTAAATGGATCTGACAGTGAAGAAATGTCTTTAAAACAACCTGAACAGGACTAGTTTGCACTGCAGCACGCTTAGAGCTCTTAAACTGGATATCATAGTAGCATATTAGTGTATGAACTCTCTTAACTGTCAGGGTGTTTGTGCAAATGGAGCTTTTTAAAAAGAAATGGCTTTAAGTTATTTAAACACATGTACCTCTTTGGTTTTCCTGTGCACCCAAACTATATGTTTCTCCTCACACATTCAGGGCTATACATTGGTGTAAACCGCCAACCCCCCTTCATCAGTACCTCAATGCAGCCAGAAGAAACAAGTATTTGCAATGCAATCGGTCTCGCCGTTGGGATCTTATATGTATTTACTTTTGCAGCACATTATTGTCGGTACAGCAACATGTATTGCTGTGTTTTAATTAACTTTGGATCTGTTTGAGTTAAAAACAAACTATGTTTGTTAAAATCTGCTGATTATGTGGCCGATGCGGCAAATCCACAATTATGCGGAAAACATTACACATTACAGTATGTCTTATGAATGAATGCCTTTCAGAGAAGAAGTGAGGAGGGATCCTTGTAGAGTCCCGGTCACTCAGCAAGCATTAGGCTCCTATTCCAATATGGTTCATTTTGAATAATGACGTCTATTTGAGTGAAATTGCGCACAGGTTTGACTAAACTTCAACAAAACGATCGAATATCATTGACGCCCCCCACCACCAATGACAGCGCAAGTATAAGGTGAACTTGGGGAGGGTGCGCAGATCACGGACCAATGATCCACGCCCCCTCCGACACCGTAGCAAAGTAGGTGGTAGTGCGCAAGTTCTCCTCGAGAAGCAGTAAAGTCCTGAGCAGGCCTCCGAGTCCTCCTACACGATCCGCACCACAGTATAAACTAAAGTAAGTAATAAAAAAGGTTGTAATGTTGTACTGTCATGATTGGGCACAAAGGTATTAAATGTACAGAGGAGCACGCTGCGCTGGCACCGGCACCGGCATTAAGACCAATAGGCGAAAAAGCAGGTAATGGCGAGGTTGTTGTGATTCAAGAGTAAGGGGCGGGGAGAAGGTCAAAGAAAGAACGTTCAGAAGGAGTGGAGAAGCATGAAAAGTGGGGTAACGCAGTGGGTGACTCGATAGAATCATCCATAGGCCCAATTATTTTGAAAGGAACTCATATTGTTGTTGCCAATGGGCTCTCAGTCAATGATTATAAATTATTTAGAGAGAGGGCAGTGTGAAATATAAATCCTATTTAACATAAAGATTAATAGAGAGGAAATATGAAACTAGATGAGAGATGCTAGGGGCAATAAAGGGGGGGGGGGGTGGTTTGTGGTGGGAAATGTGCAAAGGCTATGAAGGAATGGTTTTAGGAGCATGTTCAAATAAGTGTTGTGACAGCTACCACATGACATCCCCAAAAAGACACACAAGTAAAAAAGAGATATTGAATGAGGACCAATAAACCACCCAATCTTTGGTAGCAGACGCCATGTACTTCAGGCCTGCTGGCCTCTTCAGTTCGAATTAGATCTATTTAACTCGTGACCTGGCTGCACATCACCTTACCAATCAGCAAGTGATGAATGAACCTGAACTTGCGCTTTTCGCTCTCTGGTTCCGGGACAAGCAAAGAGTCATCTGATGAGGCTTGTCAGGCAGGGCTTTAAGTGGGATGAAAAAACGGGTCTCTCAAAGGGGCGTGGCTGATGTAATTAATTGTGTGGTTTAAAAACATGAAAGCTAAACATCTGTGCTTAGCATAGTGTGCTGCCCAACTGGTATTTTGCTGGTTCTGTCATTGTATCCAGATATATAGTGCAACAAGTTACATTATACCTACAACAAGCTATTTGCTTTGTCAATTGAAAAGTGCATTGTTTTGGCCTTTCTTTTTCCAATATTTTCTTGGGGGGAGAACCCCTCCAAACCCACCTAGCAGTGGACGCATGCTCGGTGCACTCACTCGTTACGCACCATATGGGTCTGGTCTGCCAAAATTTGCCAGGGCTGCTTTCAGTTCCCAGTCCAGACCTGTGAGCCACCTATTCTCAGGCCCCAAGTGTACAGAAAATTATAACACTTGGGTTCTTCAGCAAATTAATTGATCTGAATCATTTATATTGGTTAAGACTACACCAGGTTTTGCATTCTTTATTAATGTGATAGAAAGATAAAACATTGCTGCACTTTAAGTGGAGAACTACTATTTAGGACCATGTTTCCCAAACTGTGGTTCGCAATGCACTGGTGGGTTGTGAGGATTGTAAAAGTCCTATTCTTCAGAAGGTGAACCAGCAATAACTAAATATGCCTTTAAATTCTGCATTCATCTTCTCACATTTGCTGTGCTTCAAAGACAGGTTAAACGTCTGACTACGTCTTCTGGAAAAGTGCTGCTTATTCTTTTAACTTGGGGATTGGTGTTTACTTTTCTTTCTCTGACTACAAAGTGAGAGGAGTTTGTAAAGTGAACTTCGTGACAATCTTGCTGGGTACGATAAGTGTGAAAGGAAAAGCTGTAGGTATGCCATTTTTTGTAACACGACAAAATGTAAATACCTGTAAATGAACTCTACACAGATTTCAGAATATATCAGCAGTTAGGGACACAAAATTAAGAATATTTTTGGTAATGCCAAAATGAGGTGGAAATAAAGATTTTAATATGATCAAAACAAATAAAGACACGTTACTTGGTGATGTGCAAATGATACATATACACTGAAACCTTATTTCCACACATCAGTTTTGTGCTTTATAATCTTATCAGTACATCTATACATCTGTATATCTGTGCAATTTCAGTGGCTATTTCAACTGAAAATGTGCTATCTGTAAATGCCATTGCTTTAGTAATATATTTTTGACAGTGTGCTCCAAAATACACCATGGGCTACATAATACACCCTTCCCACTTACCTGCTGAATACATTTGCTATCCTTGTTCTTTGTGGGAGGGGAGGATTGTTCACAATCCCTATGATTTCAGTGATGTGACAAAGATGTCAGCACCCCTACTTTGAAAATTGTTCCAGCACCACTGATTCAAAGGTGCTGAAATATGTCCCTAAGTGCAAATTTAGAACAAACCCTTGTAACTATTCCCAAGCAATACTCTGGGTGAACCTCCTAGTATTTATTGCTGCTGTTTCTTTGCTTCACAAAGTCATTTCAACAGAGAATGTCCTCACTATGCAAGATCGTTCACAATCCTGTAAGACTTTTACACAAAAATTTAAAAATATGGATGTGGCCTAACAACCAGTGCTGCCAACTTTGGATCTCAGAAACGAGGGCTGAGTCTCAACATTGGCTCAACATTCTCTGACCTCAAGTAACGTAATCTGGTGCTCATATTAAGCGCTCCAATGCCCCTGAGTCAGCTTTCATGTGATATAAAACTGCAAGAAAATATATATGGAGTCCAAAATGCCCCCACTGGGTCTTGTTTTAACACAACAATGGATATGAGGCCTTACCCCATACTCTGCTGCAGAAGGAGTTTTTGAAAGAAAAGCACTATTACTAGCACCAAGATTATTCAGAAGTCTTGTGATTTTAGTGACCAGATGCCACAGGCCAGATCTCCACTCTGAAAAGTGTTCCAGCTCCAAGCTCGAGTACAGTTCATCTTCTACCACTTTTATGGGAAAATCAATATCTTGACCACAGGCGATAAAGACATGTGGAATGGTGAGGTCAAACTCGTAACATTTACAGACAATTGCTGTCAGTGAGGAACACCACAAATTTCACATAGGATGCTATCTTAGCCATTCACAGCAATATGAAAGCAGGCCTACAATTAAATCTAAAAGTCGCCCCACCTCCTGTCCATTAAAACTCGGTAGGTCGCAAAATTTGTCATTCTATAAATTGGGTCCTGGTTCTACAAAGTTTAGGAAGCACTTATTTAGGGGGTCATGAAGACACATCGTTTAGACTAGAGTTTATGTTTATTTTGGTGCATTACTTTTTCTCTTTCCTTCTTTCTTGTTTCACCTCTTCCGCCCCCACCATTTCCCAACTTCGCTTGGAATCGGCAAAGATTGAAATACGCTTCAAAAAGTAATACAAATGTGGTTATCTATAAAAGAGTGTGTTTTGATGCCTTCCATTGCTATGTTGATGTAAGCCACTGTGTGCACTATTTTTTTATATATTTATTTTTATTTTTCATTTTACAGTGTTTTTTATAGCACGAACTTGATCCATATCGGGTATCGGAGCGCTTTACACAGCACCAGTTGCATTAACATGAGGACACATTCATTTGGTTAGGCACAGGGAGATTAAGTGATTTGCCCAGAATCACAGGATGTTCAGCGTCATTGCCGAGATTCGAGGTCGATTGCCCTAGCCATTAGGTCAACTCCTTTCCCCTATGCAATTAGAGGTAAAAATGTATCTGACCATGAAATGTACCACCAAAAAGTTCATATGTTCGAGGATCTTGCATTTCCTACGAACCTCATGCAAAGGTGTAGTGCGGAGCACATCGCATTATTAGTTTTTAAGACAACGTGTGGGTTCATAAGAGATACGTTTTATGGCAAAATATTTTTTAGGTAGTGAAAATTGACAGTCCTCTGTAGGAATCACAAGATTTTAAGATGGAGTACAATGTTATTAATTTCGAATTTAATTATATATTTTATGGCTCGGGAAACACAGCAAGTTCAAAATGCGCCACAAAGAAACTCAATACGTCAATTTAAAAAAAGTACATATTTATGTGAAAAACAAACTTCATCGAGAGGGGTTCTTCAATTAACATCTACATTCTCATATCTCAATAAATTAGCCAGTTTTATTTAAAGGTGGAATTATAACCCAGCCTCCCCCCCCAAAAAAATAAAAGCACTGCACATATAGCATCACCAGACATCACCAATGAAATAGGCCAATCACTATGTGCATTTTACCTCGTCTGCTGCGTGTGCACAGCATGATCTATGTACTACATACAGATATTTCCCACCCATGCATGTAGTCTGCACAGAGTATGGTGCTAAGCACTTACTTGTTTGCGATACATAAATGGCTTTGTTGCAAGTTGTGCTGTGCGTGTCTACTACCTCAGTAACTGGGGGCACAGGGCATGGCAGGCACACCTTAGAGATACTGTGCACAAAGAGAATGGCCAATGGACTTGCTCTGTGCATGCTTCAGACAAGGAATGGCCACAGGTCCTGGACTGTGTAAGGCAATGATGCGTCAATGTTGATCTTATGCAGAAAGTTGTGACAAGATATGTTATTTTAATGAATTTGTAAAGCGCATGGCTGCCCCAGCAACGGGGTATCCCAGCACTAGTTCCAGGTCATATTGCGGTGGACAGACGGGGCAGCAGGTTTAGGCCGAATGTAATCAATGATGTCTTCTGTGATAGTAACTTTCACTCCTTGTACAGTGCCTGAGGGATAGTCATGGCTGATTAGAGGATGTATGTCGTTACAACGCATACTTTTACAACGCCTACCTTTACAACACACTTTTTACACCGCAACATCCATTACAACGCATTCCATTACAACGCATGCCATTACAACGAAATCTTTGAAACTACCTTTATAATGCATTCCACTACAACGCATACTACATTTACAACGCATACCATTACAACGCATACCATTACATTGCATGTATGGTAAGTATTGGAAAGTGTAGGGGTAAAAATTACTATTCTAACTCCAGGGGGTGCAACAGTAGGGTAAGTATTGGATAGTGTAGGGGTAAAAATTACTATTCTAACTCCAGGGGGTGAAACAGTAGGGTAAGTGTTGGATAGTGTAGGTATGCGTTGTAATGGTGTGCGTTGTAATGACTGCGTTGTAAAGGTATGCGTTGTAGTGGTATGCATTGTAGTGACATGCGTTGTAATGGTTGCGTTGTAATGGCATGCGTTGTAATGGATGTTGCGTTGTAAAAGTTTCGTTGTAAAGGTAGTGCGTTGTAAAAGTTGCATTGTAAGTGTTGTTTCCCCTGATTAGATAAACATAACTGGCGACTTCAATGGTTTTTTTTTTTTAGGTTTTGAATAGTAACTATAACGTATCTTCAACTTCTTTATCGAAGGGATTTGCAAGTTTTATTTTTTATTTACCTATTTAGTTTGTGATCTTGGAATAGACAATGCAATCTCTAAACAAAAGCTTTTTCAGTGCATTTATAGTACCTCCTGCACCTCTCCCCATTGCTTACCACAAACTATCCGTCCAATGATAGGCAATTCATAAGCTTGTGGGAAGAAAGGGTTCTTTTCCTAAGGTGCCGACATCCATCACTTCACGCGTCTGGTTTATATTTGTTAACGTTGGCAGACGCAGGCTGTGTTGTGCTATAATTATACCCAGGGCCCAGTGCCGGATCCAGTGTTTTGACTGCTCGATTTTTTTCTCAGACTTTCCAAAGTTTGAAATTCCAATCCAAATGCTTTTTCATCGGCTCCTTTCGCTTTAAACTCCATAAACTACTCTTCTGTGCTAGGGATTGTTCTGCCCTTGGGTAAGCTGGACATAGCCCAGTATTTGTTCTTAAATTAATCTAGAAAAAAGCTCTTGGTGACTGACGCCCTTCCAGATATTTGGTTTGTGGTGGCCATCAAAGGCTACCTCCACCCAGTGTCTCAACTTCCTCCCCACAACTTTCACCTGTGAGTTGGAGATTCGGAAGGACTTGCTTTATATGCCGAGCCAGTCGGTGTGCCAGTTTATTCGAGCTGCATCTGCCAGGCAGGACATCAGGACACCAAGGTCGCAAGGGCAACTCTACCGCACTTTTGGTTGTTTTTTGCTACCCGAGCAAGGTCAAAGGAGACAATTTTCCTTACTTGAATTAGGGCACATCTACCATTGCTAAATCAGATTGCACGTGCACCTAACATAGCAAAGAGTGCAACAAAAAGATTGGCTGCCAACTGCTTCTGCATCAGATGAGTCAAACCTTTGGAGGCACTATTAAATCATGTAGTAGTACTACCCAGAGTCTATGAGGGAGTGACAGAGGGGCAACCCATTGGAGACAATGCAAAAAAACACTAGATTGTATTCCAGGAAGTTTCGTAAGAAGCAACAGAGGAGTAATAGCAAATACATCCAATCATGGCACTGTTAAACCACCAAGGATATTATATGGATCAACATGGGAGCAACAGAGGAGCAACAAGTTGTAGGTACTGTTAAACCACCAAGGATATTGGGTCCACTCAAGTGTCATAGAGGAGCAACCAATTGGAGGTCC
This sequence comes from Lissotriton vulgaris, assembly GCF_964263255.1. Lineage (NCBI taxonomy): Eukaryota > Metazoa > Chordata > Amphibia > Caudata > Salamandridae > Lissotriton > Lissotriton vulgaris. Next base: position 339,529,094 of record NC_141697.1, read on the forward strand.
TGGAAAACCACCAAGGAGTATTATATGGAATCTACCAAGGAGTGACACAAGAGAACCCATTGGAGGAGCACTCAAACCACCATGGTGTATTATATGGAATCTGCCAAGGAGTGACACAAGAGAACCCATTGGAGGAGCACTCAAACCACCATGGAGTATTATATGGAATCTACCAAGGAGTGACACAAGAGAACCCATTGGAGGAGCACTCAAACCACCATGGAGTATTATATGGAATCTGCCAAGGAGTGACACAAGAGAACCCATTGGAGGAGCACTCAAACCACCATGGAGTATTTTATGGCGCCAACTCAGGAGCAACCCAGTGGGGGCACTGCAAAACCATCAAGGAATATAAGGAGTCCATCCAGGAGCGACAGAAGAGCAAATGATTTCGGAGGTACAACCAAGTATTATATGAAGTCTACTCAGGAGCGAGAGTTGCGACACAGAGAAGACACCCATCTGAAGCACTGATAAACTATCTAGGAGTAGGACATTTAGTCTACCCAGAAGCAATAGACGAACAACCCATCTGAGGCAATGTTAAACAACCAAAGGATACATGTATGGTGTTTATTCTGGATGAGTGCCGAAGAGGTTCATGAAGTGATAAGTCAGAGGAAGGGATAGGGGTTCTGGCCCTAGGCCCTAACAGTCTCAAAAGAGGAAGACACAACAGGAAGCAGCAGTTAACCTTCCACACTTTGCCTCGATGCCTGAGCCGACACATTCTGAAGGATTAAACAGGCAGAGAATGGGGAGGAGCAGAAGGGGGGAGAAAGAAGCAGAATGGGTAGAAGTCCCGGACTACACAGAAGGGAGGACTCTGTGTAGGTTGGACAGGGCGAAAGAGAGGAAAGATAACAAGAGAGAAAAAGAGTAAAAGGGAGAAAAGTAGGGAAATCAGAAATACCCCATATGAGAACCAAGAGACTGGACGCCGGGCTAAAACATCTTAGACAAAAGTTTCACAGCTGAGAGGCTCCAAACCTAATAACATAAATACCAGAGTGTCAAACTCACACAAGAGACAGATATAAATGACACACAACAGAATCCCAACTGAGGGCAACTGTAATCTTAAGAAAAAGAATTATCCTCTCCAGTTCTTGGTTATCTTCTGCAAAGGGCTCTGCTTGAAATAAGTGCTGCATACTTTCCTGAGCCCATTCTTGTTCTATTAACAACTATTTGCATTAGGCATTCTATGTTGAGTGCACAAAGGTACTGCCAGAAAAAAAGGTCACAGTTAAGTAAGACTGCACAGATGAGGTCAAGAACTGGCTAGCTAAGGCTGTGTAATATGACACAAGCAAAGTTGCTGATGCTAGGGAAGATCCTTTCATACTTAAGAACTGAACCCGACGCAAAGTTGTAAAGATTTCACTATTGTTTTGTAAACTTCACAAAGGTCAATGGGATATTTGTTTCATACTGCCATGGCTTTCAGTTTTTTGGCTTGTAGTTATCCATGTGATAATTATAACTTTTACGACAACTTATGTTACAAATCCTTCTTAAGTCTAAAATTGTAGTTTATGACAATGTATGTCGTACACAGCCTTTCTCAAAGCTAAAAATGGTTGTGTAGATTTGCTGTACAATGCACTGCCCAAAGATCAGCAAAAGGGGAACTTACCTTGCAGAGAAACCAATCTGCATACATTTTCCAGCAGGAATTATGATGCAAATACTCAAATAGCGCCAATTACACGCTGCAAGTCGTGATATGCGGGCAAAGGGAATCCACATAAAGGGAGAAAAAGGGGAACTTGACAAAACTTTAAGGGCGAAAAAACATTTTTGCTCACACCCAGATCAATCACCAACAATTAACCTCTACCAAAATATATATCACACCACTTTGAATGAGATAGATGTTCAAAACCTAAAGTGCACAGTTCACTGATGCACAGACTGTATATTATTGGTGGGTTTAATGCATCTGGCCTAGAAAGAGCCGTATACAAGTAAAACATTGAAGCAATGATGCATATTGATATTTGTGCAAGCGCAAGTTGGGGATGTTGGAGGTTTGACTCCCAAGTACGAGAAAGATGTCGGGCTGCCCATACTAGTGACATTTGAGGCACTGCTGAGTAGATGTATTAGTACTATGTGTCACCACAATATCACACAAAGTGACACAAAGCGGTACAAACTGTAGAAAAAATGTTTATTTCCCAGAGCAAAACTTTCTTGCACTGGAAAGTAGCCCTTATAGCAACGCAGATAGTGCTTTGTGCTACTTTGCGTCAAGGAAGCATCCCATGGGCGGGACATGGACAATACTGAAAATGTTGGACAAAGGTTTTGCACCAAACAATAACGCCTCTTTTGAGGTAGGCACTAAATAGGGGAAATGTTTACATTTCTCCTACCTTTTTATATATTATAAGTGTGCTACACTGCACTGATAAATCAATTACGAAAAAATAGCTTTTTGAGTAATAACGAAGAAACTCCATAAAACACTGGAAAGAGGTATGTCATCATCATTACAAATAGTAGATCAGTGATATAGTAAGGATTAAGGCTAGGGTGGCTGTAAATCCTCAGGTTAGGTCAAAGGTGTTAGTTAAGGTTATACGAGTGGACTTTACGATTCTGCTTTAAATTAGAGATTTTATTGTTGCTTTGATTAGTGTAAAGTTTAGTGCTTGGTTTTTGGGTTAAGGCTGTGTTGAGGAGTAGGTTTTGGGGTACGCTGAGGGAAAACATTAGGGATTTTTCCAAAGATGTTGGTGATTCTGGTTAGCTATAACAGATTCTTTGTGATTTTTAAGGTGTTGTAAAAATGCCTTTTTATGCTTTTAGGCTCTCACTTTCATTCACTTTTTCATAAATGTATTTGTTCATTTTTGCATTTATTCATTTTACACAAATCGACCAGTGCTTAATGTGTGCCGGTGGCTACAAGTGGTGATTACTCGCACTAATTTTTGGGGCCCGGACTTAATTTTCATCATCAGACTTTGACCTACATTAAGAGAGAGAAAAGTGGAAAAGGGGGAAATAAAAGATAGGATAAGGAGAGAAAGCAGGGGTTCAAAACAACCAGTATAAGTGAGAGGAAGAGTAGGGTGGTGGGAGAAAGAATCATGAGGTGGACAAAAGAGACATGATGTGAAATCTGCAGAACTGACGGAGGGTTCCTGAGAAAAACCCTTATCGCTACACTTAAAAAAAAAAAAAATTAAGCATTGCAGTCACAGCAATGTAAAAACGGGTTTGCCATATGATTTTACTAAAACTGGCATTCTTAAACTAAGTTATAACTCTTGTGTGGTGTGAACAACATGATTAACCTCGTCATCAATAATATGTAAAAAAAGAAAAGTGGCAAGGATGGGGAGCATTTGTTAATGGGTGCATGGGTCCGATCTGGAGAGTAGGCTAAGAAGGTGGTACCTCCATATCTACATGATGTGCTTTATCTTGCTCCTTCTCATTTTCTCTTACTAAAAAATGAATCAGATAATTCAACCGAATAATGCGCCCACTGTGGGTATCTTGCTAAACTCTGGGTCACTGATTATGAACCTTGATTTGAATTCTAGTAGGGCCATCCATTCAACCAGTGTATCCAAGATCACCTACTGATCATCATGTAATGACGATACAATTAAAACATAGGGGCACATCACAATGCGGTGGGACTGCCGCCGACTGGCCATCGGTGGCGTCCCACCAACAGACAGCCCTTCGGGCCAAACACCGCATTAGGATGCAGACGGTCGGACCCTTGTCTGTCGGGGGTGCGGGAAATGAGATTTTGATATCAATTTATGATCAATTTAATAACTTATCTCATTCATCTATTTTGGACCGTTAGTATCTGTCATTGAGTAAAAGACAACCCCCGCATAGGTTTAGACAAACCCCATTAACTGACGCCACTCGGAATAACCACTTACAACTGATAAAGTTTGAAAGTTTTATATAAAAGTCAAAGTTGGATGCAATTACAATCTGCTCAGGATAAACCTCAAAGTATACAAAAGAATACAAAATCAATTCCAATATCAGCAATTTAAAGCTTCGATGTGAAGTGGTTCCTTGGCGTCATCTACAGAAAGAGAAAAGTATCACGTTAACTCTGTCCCTACTCTATGCTATGTGACATCCCTACTTCGCAAGTTCCTAACCTAAAAAGGTGTCAGCAGTTTGACTCCCAAAGAAGTTCAAACTCTCTTAGCCTCTAAAAGGTAACTTAAGTTTAAGAAGCAGTACCCTCTCTGCCTACCCATCCGCTCTTCTTAAGGGTCCTCGGCCTACTGCTCTCTTGCGCTCTGATCTCTCTCAGCGCATCTGCTCAAGTCATCTACCCTTCGCCCTTCTCTCTCTGAGCTGTTCCTAACCTCCAATTGCTACCTCCTCCCCGGGGTGCTGTCCCTAAAATACACAATCCCAGTGTGGGTGAAACGCCCCTTGACGCCCACCACGGACTTTCCCCGATGATGTGAGCTTCTAGCTTCGTCCATTGCTTCATCTCTTTCGCCGTCCGTTAAGTTGACCTTTCTTCTTTAGATGTCATCTTCGTCTTCTTGTTGGCGACTTCTACTGACACTTTCAGATCAAAAGTCATATGAACTTAAACAAGACTTTAACTTACAACTGCTATTCTTGACCCTTCTAGGTCCTGTGAATGGTCATTCAAAAACAAGTTTCAAATTCTTAGCGCTTCCTATCACGTTCAGGCAATAAACCTTGTCCAGCGTTGTCACCTTAAATCTAACAAGTGCTAGACTTCTTGGCTCTCACGTCCACATCAAGCTATTCACGACTCCTGTGAGTCCACTGAATTATACACATTGGACTGTATTCCTGCTAACCCTTGGTCAGTCAGGTTAGAATCACAAATGACCTAAACCTTTCTAACATTCTTACAAAAAGCCTTCTACACAGTATAACCTTTAACATATATTTTCGTATTTAGCAAAAGTCTGTTACATATATGTGAATACATTGTACATAGAATATAAACTACGTAAAGCATAACTTTATATCCTCATTCTCTATATCGTTTTATACATGTTCTACACATTTCTTCACTTTTCATTTCTCGCTGCTTCTCCGTTTAAAGGTTACACACGTACATGAATTCTACTTTGCACGTTCTATATTTCGTAAGCATTTCTACACCATTTCTACATCAGCCCACTACGTATATGGGCCTTCTAAATCTAATACATGTTCTAAAGTGAATACAGTTACATTTCCTATATTACTTTGGGTTATATCGGTTATCTATATGCTATAAGTGTCAACTTCACATTACGATATACGTTTCATTACTACGTTATACGATGTGGTTGTAAATATGGCCTATACATAACTTTTATTCAAATTTGCGCTCTCTCAGTCCCCCCTTTGATGACTTTTAGGAGTCATCACTAAATGCAATTTGAATAATATCTCTAAACAGGACTAGTTACAATATTCCCTCTTTTCATCGTTTCGAGAGCTCTTAAACTTTTGTACTGTTGATCTTGTAAAGCAGCTAATCTCCTTTCTTGCTCTCTCATTGTTCGTTGTAACCGGTTCGACCTATACCATTTATATAATTTTACTAAACCTAACAATGTGATTATACAAATTAATACTATCAATACAGGCTTTATTATGTACCACACTATGCTTTTCCCAAGGTTGGAAAACCAACTCCCAACCTTTCCTACTCCATGACCAACTTTTTCCCAAACATTTATTTTTGATAAATCTTCTATCTCCTGATGAATCTGTGTAATGTTCCGTATGACTTTCTCAAGTGGTTTTGAATTATCAGGAATATAAGTACAACATTCCTGGACCTTCAAAGCCTTACAAACTCCGCCTTCTTTTGCTAGCAGTACATCTAAAGCAAGTCGGTTCTGAAGAACCATTGCTCTAATCGACTGCATCTCTCCCTCTACTAACATTAATGACCTTGCAGTGCTTGCAGATAATCTATCCACAACTGTAGCCAGTCTCCTGATCTTAACATCGTTAAGTATTAAACCTAACATCGGAAACATCGCTCCAAATACATCTCCTACTACTTCTGCATCTCCTACTTCCCTTTTCGCTCTCCTCGAAGCCTTTCCTTCTATTATCGCTACATCCTTTGCATGATATATTTTGGGGAAGACAATTGCCAAGTAACACGAACCATACCAATTGTCAGGTAGTTTTACATAGGCATTTCTTCCACATACAAAATACACATTCGGAATAACTTGCATCTCTTTCATAAAGTCTTTCGTATAGTACTCCAATCTAAAAGCATGTTCGCAATTTACTTCACCTACAAATACATTCTCGTAATACGTTTCGCTTCGAGTTAAACATAACTTCCCTTTCTGCGTCCTATCCAATGCTATTGGACCATTGCTACCTTTCTTTTTATGTGCCTTCTCTTCTTTGGTCCAATCCGTTTTCCATTGTCCTGACATTTTCAGAATCTTCTGCCTTCTGTATCTATCATCTACTTGTCCTATGAACCTTTTCTCAACCTCCGACACTTTGCAAGTTAGATTATTTCTGCGTGCGTATGATGTATCTAGTGTATCCCAAGGAAGAAAGAACTTAGCTAGTCTATCCTCCTTTTTGTAATAGTCCCACTTATTCATTTGCTTATAATTTCGGAACTTCAGGCAGTACCGAATCATAATTTGAAAAGTAGTACTCAAATCCTTCCCTACCATAAAATATACTAAGCAGTAAACTACATGTTATCCCATAAGTCAATGGGAGATGATGATATCTAATGCCTTCGTCTACAGAAGCCGGCAATTGCATACAAACATAGCAATCTTTGGCCTCCATGGCATCGATATATTCATATAACAGTTTAGCATATGCGTTTGACCTAAAGTTTCCCTGTGACTCGTCTACATGTAATCTACGAGCTTCATCTGCCAATAACGCCTTTTCACGTATAACATTGCTCTCCTCGTTCTTTCCCACAAGAGCAGGTTTGAAAGTCGTTACAGGCTTTACATTTGCTGTTTCTTTATCACTTTCATGTCCTATTATGTATGATATTGTCACTACTGTAATTATGAGAAAAATTACTACTGCTATTAGTGTACCTACTATACATCTAGCTTTTCGGTTTGGGTTGCCGTTCTCCATGTTATCAAAACAGCGTAGCTCCTTCTTTTGCGAAAAAGTTCTTCCTTCTGCAGTCTTTGTTTGCTTTATTTGCTTTCTCAGTCTGTAAAGTGCTTTTTATTAACAAAGTCTCTTTTTCGCAACAATGTCTTTTCTCCTTTAACAACAGACAACCCTAACCCTTCTCCGTCCACTAAATGTAATCCCTAATTTTATTCTTCTTTCCACTCGGTGCTAGGTTATCTTCTTCTTTATAGCTTATACACAAAAGTCTCTTATGCATCAACAATTATTCTCGCACCTGCAGCTTTCACAACAATTTCTAATAATTCAAAACGAATAACTTTTTCTTCTTCTTCTGGCATTTGCTGGCCAAAGTTGGAAATTGTAATCTTTTCAGCACTAGATCTTGAATTTGACTCAAATATGGGGGTATGGGAAGTGTGAAAGTCAGTAATCCCTCAGTCTCGAGTCCAGGCGTCAACATCCATATCTCCACTGCCACAAATGGATCGTGATCGATCACTTTCACTTTCTTCACTCTCCCAGATTTCTGTCCCCAAGACATCTGCTAGATAAGTCCACTCTGGGGTGGCGTACCTTCTGCAGGGCACACGTACCCTTCTCGATCTCCTTGGACTTTCAGTTCCTGAGTCTGTAGTTTCCTCCTCCTGGTCTGATTCTTCTGCAATCGGAACAAGAGTTCTTTCTTGCTTTTCTTCCGAGCTTGGCCTTTTCCTTCTCTCCGACCAACTGGCTTCGTCTCTCTTTGTCCTTCTGCTCCTTGTTCTTGGACCTGTCTCTTGGTCACTCTCAGTTTGTTCGATATCTGTGTCGGACTCCCAATTACTTTCTTCTCCTGAGGCGACTTCGGTCTCACTGATGTCCTGACCTTCGTCGACCTGTTCCGTCTCAATCTCAGCCTCTTCGCTCACCTCCCCAGCTTGGCTTTCCCCCTCTATGGCTTCTCCTCTTTCCGCTGGATTCTCATCCGAGAGAGGAGCTGTTTCTTCTAGAGGTGTTGGCACTCTTCGGGTGTGTGAGGCATGTATCCAGTTTGGCAGACCTCCACACTTTACTGCAGTATTCGTCACTAGTATAACTTGAAACGGTCCTCTCCAGCGCACGTCTAAGCAGTTCTTTCTGACATGCTTCTTCACCAGGACCCAGTCCCCCGGACTCAGGTCATGGCACAAATCTTGTGCTGATGGAACCTCTGCAGCCTGGACCTGGAGGGACACAGAATTAACGGCATCAGATAGTCCCTTACAGTAGTCCAAGATCAAATCGTCTGTGATGTTCACTAGCGCTGCAGTCGGAACCGATGGCAATCTCATAGCTCTCCCCATTAGCACTTCATGTGGAGAGAGACCTGTTTTTCTATCCGGTGTGCTACGTATGCTCATAAGAACCACTGGAAGTGCGTCTGGCCAACTCAGGGATGTTGCTGAACAAACTTTGGCAAGTCTGGACTTTATCATGCTGTTGATTTGCTCTACAATCCCTGAAGCTTCTGGTCGATAGCTGCAATGAAGTTTCTGATCGATACCCAAAGCTGAACATAGCATCTTCACTATTTCGCTGTTAAAATGAGTTCCTCTGTCCGATTCCAAAGAGGATGGCACCCCAAACCTCGGTATCAACTCTCTAAGTAACAATTTTGCTACCGTAAGTGTATCGCACCTACGTGTAGGGTAAGCCTCAACCCATCTAGAAAATATGCACACAATCACTAAAACGTATCTGAGTCTGTTGCACGGAGGCATTTCTATAAAATCAAGCTGCATTCTATTGAAAGGCCCCCCAGACCTCCCAATATGACTCAATGTAACTGGTGTTCTCTTGCCCACATTTAGTTGCTGACAGATCGTACATCTCTGACACACTGCTTCTGCCGCTACTCTAAACTTGGGATTAAACCACGTTTGTCTGAATACTCTCACCATAGCATCTCTTCCTATGTGTGCTGATCCATGCAATTTCCTTGCCATTGGACTAACAAGTTCATTTGGTAAAACTGCTCTCCCGTCCACGGAGATCCAGAAATTCATCTCACTTCTGGAACAACCCGCTGTTTCCCAACTCTTTTTCTCATCATCTGGTGCATTTTCCTGAACACTTCTTAATTCATCCCACGTATCTACAGTATCCAACAACATTGTCAATTCAGTTCTTTCCTGGATTCCCCCCACTTTTACATCAGTGTGAGAATATCCCTGTTCTGCGCAGTAACGCGCTACTTCATCCGCATAGCGGTTTCCTAGTGATACAAAATCTACGTTCTTCGTATGCGCAGCACATTTGACCACTGCTATAGCTGTCGGGCCTTGCAATGCCTCTAACAAAAGTCTCACGAATTCTCCATTCCTAATGGGAGAACCCGAGGCGGTCATGTAACCTCTTTGAGACCACAACTGCCCGTAATCATGAACTACCCCGAAACCATACTGGCTATCGGTGTATATGGTGACTCGAAGTTTGTCGCCCGCTAAGCAAGCACGAGTCAAAGCAACAATTTCAGCTACCTGAGCGGAGTGTACTCCTTCCAGGCAAGCGGCTTCTATTACTCTCGTAATTGTGCAAACTGCATAAGCTGCTCTCAGCTGACCGATATTGTCTCTTACACATGAACCATCAACAAAGAAAATTTCATCTGGGTCAGTCAATGGTTCATCCACAATATCGGGTCTCGGTTTGGTGCATAGTTCAGTCACATCAAGGCAGTCATGATCTGTACAAACTTCGTCATCAATCTCGTTTGGAAGTGGCATCAAAGTTGCCGGATTCAAGACGGAGCATCTTTTTAGGGTCACATTCTCGGCAGCCAGTATGACTTGCTCGTAGCGTGTGAGCCTGCTATTTGTCAGATGCTGAGTCTTAGTCCTGGTCATTAACAATTCTACAGAATGAGGTACATACACAACTAACTGATGTCCCATTACTACGCTTTCAGAACGTTCAATGCTGACACCCGTTGCAGCTACGGATTTGAGACATCCGGGCAACGCTGCGGCTACTGGATCTAATGTAGCCGAGAAATACGCCACTGGCCTGCGCGCATCTCCGTGGATCTGAGCTAAAACTGCTAACGCGCATCCCTCTCTTTCGCAGCAGTAAAGCAAAAATGGTTTTGTGTAATCAGGCATTCCTAAAGCCGGGGCACGACATAAGTCCTCCCTCAGCTGCAAAAACGCCATCAAACAATCTTTGTCCCATGGTACCGGATCACTTACTCCTTTATGCGTCAGTTGTAATAAAGGTTTTGCCTTCAGTGAGAAGTTGGCTATCCACTGCCGACAATAACCGACCATGCCTAGAAACATCCTGACTTCTCTTTGTGTTGTAGGCGCGTTCATTTTCATGATCGCCTCTATTCTGTCTGGAGACACCTTCCGCTTTCCCTTTTCAATCCTATGGCCCAAGTATTGCACCTCAGTCATACAATACTGCAATTTACTTGGAGACACCTTGTGTCCGTTCTCGGCCAAGTGATTTAACAAGGTTATGGTGTCTTCTCTGCAAGCTTCCTCAGTTTCTGACGCAACTAGGAGGTCGTCTATGTACTGGACTAGAACCGAATTCTTGGGCAGTACTAGACTTTCAAGATTTCTTTTTAATAACTGGTTAAAGATCGATGGGCTTTCTGTATACCCCTGAGGGATACGACACCATGTTAAGACGCGATCTTCCAGCTTAAAAGCGAAAAGATACTGGCTCTCTTCATCTAAAGGTATCGAAAAGAAAGCCTGGCATAAATCTATCACTGTAAACCATTCAGCTTGGAACGGTATCTGAAATAATATCACTGATGGATTCGGTACCACTGGACAACATGAGACAACAATGGTATTAATCTTCCGAAGATCCTGCACTATTCTGTATTTTCCACTAGGCTTCTGCAAACCCATAATCGGGGAGTTACATGGACTTCCCACGATCTCCTTCAGTATTCCCTGTTTAATCATGTATTCGATCACAGGCTTTATCCCTGCAATCGTCTCTGGAGTCAACTTGTATTGTGGAGTTCTTGGATACTCAGCATTGGGTCTTACCAAGATTTTTACTGGTTCTACTCCTTTGATCAGTCCTATTTCTTCTCCAGTAAAATCCCACACCTCAGCTGACACTTTCTCCCTCAAATCCTGTGGAAGTTCCTCCACTGTTAAGGTAGGATATAGTTCCACGCACTCTTGCGAGTTCACAACCCTAAAATCGGCATCCTCATCATTGGTCTGCACTTCTACTCCTTCAGGTGTGCAATGTATTGTGCAATTTAGTTTACACAACAGATCTCTTCCTAGCAAACACACAGGGCTAGAATCACAGATCACAAACTGATGTTCGTCGCTGTAATTCCCTATTTTTACTGACACTGGTTCTGTCAAAGGATTAGTCATCCTCTTGTTTGCGACTCCTACCACCTGAATCGTTTCTCCCGATATTGGCAAACCTGGGACTACCGCTGATCTCAACGTGGATCGAGTGGCCCCTGTATCCACCAAAAAGGTTGTAGGACATCCAGCTACTTCAGCCTCTACGTATGGTCCTCTCTGATCTACTTCCAGGGCTGCTCCTAGAGTACAGTCTTCCTCCCTATTTACTCGTTGCCCTGTAAGAGGATCAACGTAGTAGCATTCTTCTCCTCCTACAAACAATGGCATTTGTCTATAGGTTTTCCCTCCATTTGTAATGCGAGGTGGTTGAGGAAACGGGGCTCGAGGAGTCTGAGTCCCCCCTTTGATAAACTTTCCCTTCGGGGCTGCGGCTCCCTTAACCACGTTATTCTGTACCTCTTCCTCCTCTTGTTCTAATTCCCCTGTCTCAACATTGTAAGGACACTCGCGTCTCCAATGTCCCACTTCGTTACACTGATGACACCTCGTTGTCTTTTTCAGTGTCGCGATATCCATTCTCGGTCTTTCTTCCTCATCTCTGCTCTGATTATTCTGTTTCTTTACTTGCGTTCCTGTTCCCTGTTGCCGCTGTCCACCCTTTCCAGCTGCTTGCATTTGTACCAGCATTAATTTTTCCTTGAGTTTCTTTGCCTTTGAATCTATCTCATCGCTACAGTACCTTGCATACCTCAAAATTTCATCTAAAGGTTTGTTCTGCCAACAGATCAAATGCTGTTGTATCATCAGGCTTATGTCTGGTCTTAATCCTAGAACAAACTTCGACACAAACTGTCCTATGTCCTTAGGATCCATTACATCTAACCCACTGTATTGTTTAAATGCTTTCAGTAGCCTCTCATAGAACTCGTGAACTGTTTCTTTGGGCTCCTGAGTTGTTCGATCTATCTTAACCCAATCTATGTCTTGTACTGGCACTTTCTCCTTTAGCCATGTTATTACTCTTTCGTATTTTTCCATGACTCTGTCTGACGGACCATTTGTCCGGTTATCTCTCGGAGGCTCACAAGTAGGCCATTCGACATTAAGTTTGCATGCCGTCCATAAATCTCCGGGTACTACGATATCGAACAAGGTGTTCAAATCGATCCACAGCACCTTAGAGATCTTTACGAACCTCTCTACCTGCTTGTACCACTCAACGGGATTCTCTCTAAGCTTCGGGAAGGAATTAGTGAATGCCGCTAAATCCCCCCTACTCCAGGGTACATGAACGTAATTTCCGTTCGCGATTTCTCGCAAAGGGAAAGCTTCCATTCTCATTAGGTCTGTATCCTGGGATTTCACAATTGTACTTCTTCTGACCGATCCCCTCTTAGACCATTTTTCCTCCCATCTATCCAAGTCTCTCCATATTCTAATGCACATGACTAGTTCCCTTATGTGTACTCTTAGTCCAATTGTTCTACGTTCATCTAGATCTCGATCTGTGCAATTTAGCCTATGATTGGGCTGCAAAGCTTTAGTTCGTGACATATCTATCATGTATTTTTCCGCTAATTCAGATAGTTTTTCATGAGCTGCCCTTGCTTTCCGAGTAACATCCTTTGATAAAAACAGTATTTCATCTGGTGCGTACAATTCTAACCTCTCTATTGCCACTGTGCCGTCAATTATTTCATCCAAGTCTGATTTTAAGCTCATTACGTCAATCCGTCTGGCTTTTATTTCAGCTCTCAGTATGTCAGTCCTAGGTGGTTCGCTCATACCCCTCTCACCTCCACTATGCGCCCTACGCCTGAACACAGGTGAGTTATGAGGAGTTTTCCTTCCATCTCTTTGTTCCCACCTCTCTAGATCCCAAGCCTTTCCATCTTCCCGTGGGGTGTGGTGGAACATTGCTCCATCCCCCATCCCTACAGTGAGCCTTTTTGGCTCGGTTTCTCCAGATTTGAGATAGGATCCACCGTTCTGTTCAAAATCACTATAACTCGCTTGCTGTCTGGTGTCGCTCAATAACCGATAAGGTCCTTCATGGCCCTCCATGCTCCCGCGATCTCGTTCTTGATCACCAGAAGTATGGCGAGACGTTTCGCGACTCCATATATTCTCATGACTTCGCTCACGATCACCGGATGCATGGCGAGATCCTTCACGACTCTCCATGTTCCCGTGATTCCAATGTTGCACTGTTTCACCTGGGGTATGGTGAGTGCATCTGAAAGTATTACGGTACTCCTGCGTCCTTCGTTCTCCTTCACTAAAGGTGACGCGAGGCACTTCGCCACACCCTGCACTCCTGTCGTCACACATTTGCCTATTGCCGCTGATAGTAGGACAATTAATTCCTCTGCTTTCCTGACTCCCTCTCTCCCACTCTGGGCTGCTTTCGCCAGCTCCACAATGCGAGAGGATCCTGTTATCCTGGTCCCTCCACTCTGCTCCTGTTTCTAAACTTTTATTCCGAGCCTCTTCGGCAGTATCCCATTCTTTCAGGTATTCCCTTAATTCTTTATGGGTTTTCGGTTTTGGTCCCCTTAAGTCCATTGGCCCTCTTTGACGCCCTTGTTCTACCCAGGGACCTGTTGCGGCATCTAATGGAGTACTCCGACTCCTCGGTGCTAGTATCTGTCTCTGAGGATTCATCATGGTATTCCTATTCTCCATCTCTGCCCTTTCCCTATCCCATCGTGCCTGTTCCTCCTGCTGGACCCCTTCCGGGTTGTAGATTGACACAATAGGGCCTATGGTAACCGGTACTTGTAGAGCATCCGGCATTTGATAAGACCTTGCATGTTGCGTTTCTGGCATTTTCTGGACCACGAATCTTCCCACTACTCTCTGTTCGGAACTGGATTGAGGTACTTCCTCCTCTTTCTTAGCATCCCAATCTGTTACTGGGATCGATTTATATTCCCCCCATCTAGCTCCGTCCTCTTGTGGTAATATAGGACTTGCGGCCCCTCCGCTGTACGGAGGTGGTCTATCTGTCAATAGCCTCTCTATCAGTTCCTCTTCTGTCTCGCTTTCCTCTTCTTCCTCTAGAGGTTTCCTTTCTCCCGTAACTTCTAGCATCGGGTACAGTTTATCTGCTTCTATCTTTTGTACTCTCCACTTTTTCGCTTCATCATCCCATTTAGCATCCTGCACTGCTTTTACCGATCTTCTCACTCTTTCTTGGCGCCTCTTTACGCTCTTTTCGTGTGCTGTTCTAAACCATACACTAAGTGCTTCGAACTGTGTTGGCCTCGGTAGAGGTCTTGTTGCAAGCATTACCGCTTTTAGTTCGTTCAACACATCTAGCTTAAACGTTCCGAATCTCGGAAACGTCAGTTCCTTATTCCCTTCAGTTAGCTTATTCCACTCGGAGATCCATAGTATCGAGTGCAAGCCTACATTCACTGCCATATAATAAGCTGGTGTGCCTTCTGGTGGAGCTTCTTCTCCGGCATATAAATTTCTTCTATTCCTCCTAAAGAGTGCTCTCAAGTTCTTAAAACACTTCATTTTCGATGATCTACAATTTTCCTCTTACTCTTCCTTGTTTATGTCCCGAGGACAACCAACCAATCCCTACGCGGCTCTCGCTAATCGGCCTATCCCAGTGCGACTCTCCGCTGACGTCTGACAAACTAACCAATCTCAGCGCGGTTCTATGCTGACGTCACTCGTTCCCTCTTGCAGCAATTCTCCTTCTTTCTCAACCCGTCTCACGATTTCGCATGCGTTTTCATTCATACACCGAAAAATGACTACTTCCGTCCAAGCGATCACTTTTCTCTGACTGTACGGCCACAGTCTAACTGTAATTGTCACCTCAACTGACGAAACGTCTTCCCTCTTACGGTCAGACGATCGCCTCAACTGATAGGTTACTTACACACAGTAAACGTACGACCAGCGTCCGTTACTCATTCACTCACTCTTACGCTCCCCCTATCATCGGTCTGTCGGGAAATCAATGGTACCTCATGACTCCCTTTCAATGGTAGACAAATTACTCTGGGTGTTCGATACACCCGAACCACTTAAGTCCTTCCCTGGAGCTTAAGATTTCATCCGGTTGCGCGCGCTCACAACCTTCCCTCAATCACACTACAGGCATTCAACTCCGCTTGACATTACAACACAGGAACAACATAAAATACCGCAATCTTACAACGCATGACCCTTATACTCACTCTCGACCGACTCTGCTGCTTTTCTCTCGTCGCACCGTCAGCACCGTCTTCGGCTGCAATTCTTCTTCTGGTCGTCGATGACTAGGGACCTTGGGGTAAACTAAACCTGGCCTAGGTCGTCTTCCTCAAGAAGATAACCATCATTACTCTGCTACCAACTGCGGGAAATGAGATTTTGATATCAATTTATGATCAATTTAATAACTTATCTCATTCATCTATTTTGGACCGTTAGTATCTGTCATTGAGTAAAAGACAACCCCCGCATAGGTTTAGACAAACCCCATTAACTGACGCCACTCGGAAGAACCACTTACAACTGATAAAGTTTGAAAGTTTTATATAAAAGTCAAAGTTGGATGCAATTACAATCTGCTCAGGATAAACCTCAAAGTATACAAAAGAATACAAAATCAATTCCAATATCAGCAATTTAAAGCTTCGATGTGAAGTGGTTCCTTGGCGTCATCTACAGAAAGAGAAAAGTATCACGTTAACTCTGTCCCTACTCTATGCTATGTGACATCCCTACTTCGCAAGTTCCTAACCTAAAAAGGTGTCAGCAGTTTGACTCCCAAAGAAGTTCAAACTCTCTTAGCCTCTAAAAGGTAACTTAAGTTTAAGAAGCAGTACCCTCTCTGCCTACCCATCCGCTCTTCTTAAGGGTCCTCGGCCTACTGCTATCTTGCGCTCTGATCTCTCTCAGCGCATCTGCTCAAGTCATCTACCCTTCGCCCTTCTCTCTCTGAGCTGTTCCTAACCTCCAATTGCTACCTCCTCCCCGGGGTGCTGTCCCTAAAATACACAATCCCAGTGTGGGTGAAACGCCCCTTGACGCCCACCACGGACTTTCCCCGATGATGTCAGCTTCTAGCTTCGTCCATTGCTTCATCTCTTTCGCCGTCCGTTAAGTTGACCTTTCTTCTTTAGATGTCATCTTCGTCTTCTTGTTGGCGACTTCTACTGACACTTTCAGATCAAAAGTCATATGAACTTAAACAAGACTTTAACTTACAACTGCTATTCTTGACCCTTCTAGGTCCTGTGAATGGTCATTCAAAAACAAGTTTCAAATTCTTAGCGCTTCCTATCACGTTCAGGCAATAAACCTTGTCCAGCGTTGTCACCTTAAATCTAACAAGTGCTAGACTTCTTGGCTCTCACGTCCACATCAAGCTATTCACGACTCCTGTGAGTCCACTAAATTATACACATTGGACTGTATTCCTGCTAACCCTTGGTCAGTCAGGTTAGAATCACAAATGACCTAAACCTTTCTAACATTCTTACAAAAAGCCTTCTACACAGTATAACCTTTAACATATATTTTCGTATTTAGCAAAAGTCTGTTACATATATGTGAATACATTGTACATAGAATATAAACTACGTAAAGCATAACTTTATATCCTCATTCTCTATATCGTTTTATACATGTTCTACACATTTCTTCACTTTTCATT
Source organism: Lissotriton vulgaris (assembly GCF_964263255.1). NCBI lineage: Eukaryota > Metazoa > Chordata > Amphibia > Caudata > Salamandridae > Lissotriton > Lissotriton vulgaris. The sequence goes on from NC_141697.1 coordinate 339,546,188, forward strand.
TCTCGCTGCTTCTCCGTTTAAAGGTTACACACGTACATGAATTCTACTTTGCACGTTCTATATTTCGTAAGCATTTCTACACCATTTCTACATCAGCCCACTACGTATACGGGCCTTCTAAATCTAATACATGTTCTAAAGTGAATACAGTTACATTTCCTATATTACTTTGGATTATATCGGTTATCTATATGCTATAAGTATCAACTTCACATTACGATATACGTTTCATTACTACGTTATACGATGTGGTTGTAAATATGGCCTATACATAACTTTTATTCAAATTTGCGCTCTCTCAGGGGACAGACCCCAGCCAGGATCTACGGATCCCAACTGGGCCGCAGTAGGACTCGTGATCCTGAATGGAGGTGGTGCCTGCTCTGGCACAGCTGTCACGATCACCATGTCTATTTCCCACAGCCTTTTTATGGCAGTACCACCACCATGAAAAGTCTGTTGGAAAGGGCTTTGGAGCAGTGGCGTAACTAACCTTGAGGGGGCACCCCTGCAGGGTACGTGAAGGGGCCCGCTCCGGACTCAATCTCGAGCTCCCCAGCAGAAGTGCGGTGCTGACGGGGCCCCCTGAAGGGTGAGGGCCCCCCGCATCGTGGGGGCTGCAGAGGCCTGTGCTACGCCCCTGCTTTGGAGGCCCCAAGCAGGGCCCCCGTCCCCTGTGGGCCACTGCTAAGTGGCAGGTGCCCCCACCCCCCCAAACACCCATGCCCCGTCTGCCAGGCACCACATGCGGCTTGGCAGACGGTGCATACATGTTTGAAAAATGCTTTTTTCTACTGCGGGTTGTGCTTCGGTCCTTTTCCGAAACGCAGCACAAGCCGCAGTAGAAAAAGTTAGTTTCCGACCACCTACCCATCAGACTGATCCATATATGGTGGGTGGGACCGCTGGCTCCTTGCCAGAAATTCACTTTTGGTGCAATTCATTGGTCAAACAGTGTTTTCTTTTTTTTTACTAGTCTTGCTTCGGATTATGAGTAATGTAGTTGTGTATCATACAGTTAATATTTCCCAACTTCATTATATTCAGTCCCTTTTCTCTGTAGCCCATGCCAGTAAATTATTATCATTAACATGGTGGAAGATAAATGAAAAACACACGATGAGAATACAAAATAAATGTGTGGGAGGGAAAGAGAGAGAGAGAGAGAAAAGCTGGAACAGTTTCTAAATGCAGGAAGACTTGCTTAAATTATGTTGCACACCTGTTAAGCTGCAAAACATTTAGTTTGAACATGCCTCCTATAAAGGGGAAGCAGATGACTGTGATGTTCACTGGTCGACACTTCCTCAACGTGACTAAATAAATGTTTATTCAGGTATTAGCTGAGTTAGGTGTGTTTTTTTTCTACACAGTGCAATACATATATGGAGTGTAACTTCTGATATGTATTTCACACTTTTTGGAGCTCCGGAGAGAAATGTAACCCGGCTCATCTGAAAGCAGATTAAATTTCAATTTTTCACATAATAGAATGAGTACCTGATCAATAACAGCCTCTTTGCTGGGGTGTTATCTTCTATTGAGTAGTGATTGTTCCATTAAAACCTTTTAGTGTACTGCAAGAACTTACAAAGAGAGCACTGGGAAGTATGGAAGTATTGCTGTCATGCTGATTTGCCGTCTTTACTTGTAAACTTGTATGTCGCCTTCTTTGTTTCTTTACAAATCTATTGCAACTGTGCATGTAACCTTACGCACAATCAATCAATCAGGGAGTTTTAAGCATGCTATTCACCTGTGAGGGTCTCAAGCTGCTGGTCGGAGGGGCAGCAGCTCCGGTTAGTTGAAGAGCCAGGTTTTGAGGGGTCTCCTGAACAGCCACGGCCCGTGGAGGGTGTTTCGGTGGGGCAGAGAGGCTGGGCGGGGGAGGGGCAGGGTGGGGGGTGCTAAAAACTGGAGTATGGATAATTGCAGGTAAGTAAACAATTTAATTAATAAAACGAATTTCGTAGCGCGCCCTGCATCGAAAAATTCGATGCAGGGTGCACTACGAAATTCGTTTTATTTATGAATTGTTTTACTTACCTTCAATTATTCATACTCCTGTTTTTAGCATCCCCCACCCTGCCCTTCCCCCGCCCCGCCTCTACGCCCCACCGCAACTCCCTCCACGGGCCGTGGCTGCTCCTGAAGATCTGCAGGGTGGGGACATGTCTGATGTCGATCGGGCGCTCATTCCAGGTCTTGACCGCGATTTAGGAGAAGGTTCTTCCTCCCTTTCTTACTCTGCGGATGCGTGGGGGTTTGGCGAGGGGGAGGTTGGCGGATCAGAGGATCCTCTTGGGTATGTAGAAGGAGATACTTTTGCTGAGATATTGGGGTCCGGTGTTGTGGAGGCATTTGAAAGCATCGGTGAGCATTTTGAAGGTTACTCTCTTTTCAACGGGGAGCCAGTGGAGGTTACGCAGGTGTTGGGTGATGTGTTCGCGATAAGGGGTGCCGAGGACGAGTCTGGCTGCGGCTTTCTGTATGGTCTGGAGTTTGTGGAGCAGAGACTTGTTGATCCCAGTGTAGAGGGCATTTCCATAGTCCAGTCTACTGGTTATGAGTACGTTGTCATGGTCTTCCATGATTCGGGGGGACCCATTTGAAGGTCTTTCAGAGGATGCTAAGGGTGTTAAAGCAGGTGGAGGCGACGCGTTGACCTGTCGGGTCATGGAGAGGGAGGAGTCAAGTACGATGCTGAGGTTTAGGGTGTGGGGGCTGCCAAGGGTGGTGGGCCACAAGGTGTTGTCCCATGCCGAGGAGCATCTGAGGATGAGGACCTCTTTCTTTTCCGAGGTGAGCTTCAGGCATCTGCTGCTCATCCAGGATGCAACGTCATTTCGTCTTGGAAGTTGAGTCTGATGGTGATGGGATCCTTGGTCAGGGAGAGGATGAGCTGGGTGTCGTTGGCATAGGATACTATGTTGAGTCCGTGCGGTCTGACAATGGCAGCGAGGGGGGCCATGTAGATGTTGAAGAGCGTGGGGGCTGAGCGACGATCCTTGGGGTACTCCGCAGTTGATTTCCGTGGGGTCGGAGAGGAAGGGTTGCAGTCTGATTCTTTTGGTTCTGCCGGTGAGAAAGGAGCAGAGCCAGTAGAGGTTGGTTCCCTGTATGCCGGCAGCATGGAGTCTGGCGGTGAGTGTGCAGTGGGAGACGGTGTTGAATGCTGCAGAGAGGTTGAGTAGGTCAGAGCTGCGGTGTGTCCTTGGTCGAGAAGGGTGCGGATGTCGTCTGTGGTGGCGAGTAGGGCAGTCTTGGTGCTGAGGTTATTGCAGAGTTCGGATTGGGAGGGGTCGAGAATGGAGTTTTCTTCGATGAATTTCGTTATTTGGACGTTGACAGTCTTTTCAGTGACTTTGGCCGTGAAGGGGATGAGGGAGATGGGTAGGTAGCTCTTGAAGTCTCTGGGCTCTGCTGAAGGCTTCTTGAGAAGAGGTCTGACTTCTGCGTGTTTCCAGTCATCGGGAAAGATGCCGGCTTTGAAGGTGGCATTGATGGTGCGTCATAGTTCCAGAGCGAGGGCACCGGCGTCTCTGTGGAAGATGTGCGGGAGGTAGTGGTCCGTGGGGGCCCCTGAGTGGATGCCTTTCATGGTCGATGCAGTATCTTCAGTGGTGACTGGGGTCCAAGAGGAGATGGTGGGCTGGTCGGTGTTGCAGGAGGAGACAGTGGTTTCAGAGTCAGGTGTCTGGTGGTTGAAGTTGTCGTAGAGGCCCTTGATTTTTAGATGGAAGCATGAGTTGAGCTTGTTGCAGAGGTCCTGGGAGGGGGTGATGTCTGTGGTTTTGCAGGGGGATTTGGTGTATCCCTGGATGATGTTGAAGAGTTCCTTGGCGTTGCTGGAGTTGGCGAGGTTTTTGTTCTGGATGAAGGTCCTTTTGGTGGATCTGATGTGTTGATGGTGTTCTGTCATGACATTGTTGTAGGTGGTGCGGTCTTCTGAGGATTTGCTGTTTCTCCAGTTCTTCTTGAGACATCTGCAGGTGTGTTTGGATTCTTAGAGGTCGGCGGTGAACCAGGTGGCCTTTCTGGGGCGCTGTCTGTCGGGTTACGTAGGGGTGCGAGTTTGTCTGCGCAGTTGGTGATCCATCTGTGGAGTTCTTTGGCCATGTGGGGGCGTCGCGTTGAGGGTGGAGTTGAGCTGCTCCTCGGTGACCTTGCTCCAGTTTCTTAGTGGAGGGCGAGGTGCGGGTTTGGGCAGCGTGGGTTTATTAACGTGGAAGTGTACGCAGTGGTGGTCTGTCCATGGGGGTTGCGGGTGTGGTTGACGTGGATGTTGTTACTTCCTGTAATGATGGGGTCGAAGGTATGTCCTGCCTTGTGGGTGGTTAGGATGGTCCTTCCTCTGGATCTTGTATCCGTCAGGGATGGCGGTGGCAATGTCAGGGGCACAAGTGGCATTGGTCCAAGTTTCTGTGAAGAAGGCGACGTCTGGCGAGAGGGTGTTGAGGAGACCCTAGATTTCTACTGTGTGCCTGTGCAGGGCGTGCACATGAGGAGGATGCACCTCAGTGCTTCAGTGGTGTTGGCATCCGGTGTGTGGGCGGCAGCGGTTGGCAAAGGTTTGGTGACAGTGGTGGCAGGAAAACTGACCGTGGGTGGTATTAGGCATGAACAGCTGCCAGTTGTTTTTTCCGGGGTTGAGTGCAGGGAGGGTAGCTGAGTCGAAGCGGTAGGAGGTTGGAGAACCAGGGGCCATGGCGCTGGTCGCGATCGGGTCGCGGACGGGCGCAGACGTGCTTGTCATTGGCGCATCTTCTGTGAGCCAGCGGCGCATCCAGTGCGCGCGGCGCCATTATATAGGGGAGGGAAGCGCACCTGGGAGAGGGAACTGGCAGGGGAGAGGGCCAGCGAGGGCAGCAGCAGCAGGAAAGGGAAACGGTCAGAAAAACAAAATAAGCAGAGAGTGACAAAGACAAAACAAGCAGAGAATGACATGGCAACAATTAACAGATTATAAATAAAAGTGCAGAGGCACAATAAGAGTAGGACAGAAAAAAGGGCACAGTGACAACAAACAGAACAAGCATTTACAATGCAATGGTCTCGGCATTGTTAAAGTTAGAGTTATTGGCATTGCTCATGACATTATTTTTATTTATGTTTTTGTTTTTAAAACATAAATAAATGGCATTCTCATTTACAATGCCAATAGCTTAATCGCTCGCAAATGTGAGACCTATTGCATTTGCACCCATAGAGCCACACACACAAAGCCACCCACACACACACACATACAGAGCCACCCACACAGAGTCATTCACACAGATCCACCCACACAGACACACACAGAGCCACCTACACAGAGCCACCCACACGCACAGAGAGCCACACACACACACAGAGCCACACAGTCACACACACACACAGAGCCACACACAGAGCTAAACACACACACAGAGCCAAACACACACACACACACACACACAGACAGACACACACAGAGCCACACATACACATACAGAGCCACACATACACATACAGAGCCACACACAGAGCCACACACACACACAGAGCCACACACACAGAGAGCCACACACACAGAGAGCCACACACACAGAGAGCCACACACACACAGAGACAGAGAAAGAGAGAGACACACACAGAGCCACACGCACACACACAGAGCCACACACACACACACAGAGCCACGCACACACACACAGAGCCACAGACACACACACAGAGCCACACACACACAGAGCCACACACACACAGAGCCACACACACAGAGAGCCACACACACAGAGAGCCACACACACAGAGAGCCACATATACACACAGAGAGCCACACACACACACACACAGAGCCACACACACACCTCTCTGCCCAGTAATGCCCTAGGGAACAGAGGCACGAAAAACCAGATCACAAGCAGGGCACAAAGGCACAAGCAGGGCACAGAGGCACAAAAACTGGATCACAAGCAAGCACAACCAACGAGGGGGCAGGACAGCAAGCGCAATCAACGAGGGGGCAGGGGGAGGAGAGCAACACAAAAACCGGATCACAAGCAGGGCACAGAGGCACAAAAACCGGATCACAAGCAGGGCACAGAGGCACAAGCAGGGCACAGAGGCACAAGCAGGGCACAGAGGCACAAGCAGGGAGCAGAGGCACAAGCAGGGAGCAGAGGAACAAGCGGGGAGCAGAGGAACAAAAACCATATCACAAGCAGAGAACAGAGGCACAAGCAGGGCGCAGAGGCACAAAAACTGGATCACAAGCAAGCACAACCAACGAGGGGAGGGGGGGCAAGACAGCAAGCACAACCAACGAGGGGGGGAGGGGCAGGACAGCAAGCACAACCAACGAGGGGGGGCGGGGCAGGACAGCAAGCACAACCAATGAGGGTGGGGGGGGTCAGGACAGCAAGCACAACTAACAAGGGTGGGGGGGTCAGGACAGCAAGCACAACCAACGAGGGTGGGGGGAGAGTCAGGACAGCAAGCACAACCAATGAGGGTGGGTGGGGGGGTCAGGACAGCAAGCACAACCAACGAGGGTGGGGTCAGGACTGCAAGCACAACCAACGAGGGTGGTGGGGGTCAGGACAGCAAGCACAGAAAATGGGCTTTAAAAAGAACCCCCAGATGTTGGAATTTAACGCAGTAGTGAGGATAAGAAGGACGTTATGCCAGCCAGTCGGATGCCAGTGGAAACATTTTTTAAGGTAAATAGGAAACAGGTAGGAGAGGGAACGGGCTCTTAGATTAAATACACACAGTGCAAACATTCTGGGGTAATACAGGCCTCAAACAATCTTTTTTTCGTCTCGGTCTCTTTAGCTCCGCAGTAACGAGAGGAAACTTGATAACGCAGAGCACGGTGAAGAACTAATTACTAATCCATCTCTACGACTGGATAAGTGAAAGTGAGGCGTGCTAAGGTATGCGTAATTTAAATAGTGAGGGGCACGCGTTTTTAGCGGCTGTGCGGGGGAAATCTCTACGACTGGATAAGTGAAAGTGGGGCGTGCTAAGGTATGCGTAATTTTAAGTGTGGTGCCTGACAGATTTTACTTCCTTATTTTTCTTTGCAAAAGTGTGAAAGCTTTTATTTAGATTCCTAAAAAGTAACAGTAACCCCATAAATCCTCAGTTCTTAGCTGTTTAAGGTTTTTTCCTTGGCTTTATTTAATAAATCTTGCATTAGGCAAGCTAGACGAATCTTAGACAAAAAAAAATCACGTTTTTACATTTGCATGAGATTGGGAAGACGTGGTGCTTTACATAAGAGATGGTGCTGTATATAAGCGATGACGGACTGCAGTTTGGGTCCAGTTGTTATTGGATTAGCACCGAGTTGTTTATTTTTTAAACACAAAGGACTGACGTGATGCCTAGAATAATTACCAGTGGCTGAGATTAATTGATGTATTGAAGCCGCCATCATTTTCTTTTCCTTTGGAGACCAGACTAGCACAACAATGTGGACCAGATAGTTCTTCGCACTTTCAGAGAACGTTTATTGTTAATGTAGCACCTAATACCGGTGCTCTGCTCTTCATGATCGCATCAACCTCGGCAGAGGTTAGAACTAGGAACAAGACGATATGGCCCGGTTGGCCGTTTCTAGCAAATTGACAATCTGAGAACAGGACTCCGGTCTTCCGGTACTAAAGACCTGCAAAAAAGACACCCATGTAGAGAAAACATTTAGAAAGTTTCACCGCTAGTGAACAAATCTCTAGCTATAAAAACTTGCATAAACTAGGAACATTCCTGTGCCAAGAAATCCACATTCGTCAAAATATTCTGATGAAAAGGTTTGTTTTATTTGAAGATTAAATCCTTTTGCACTTTACACCACATAATTTGATTAATTGTATTCTCTAGCATGCAATGGTCAGTTAAGATGTGAGTATGTTCCTCTCAGGAATGCACTACAGTCTGCCAAACGACAATACCATTCATTGTACCAGGTATAACTTCAAGCCTTCTGAAAGTAGAGGAATTTCTTAAAATAAAAAAAAGCCTTGACTCGTCCCTATATAGTTGAATAACTCACAGTAGTTTGCCATTTATCCATTTTAATTTTATGTATTTCGGCAAACAGTTACTGTTGCCTGGCAAAACACAACGAGTTCTGTCTAGCAAACGTAGACTTAAAAACAACGTAAATGAAATGGTCTCCAGAGTCGAAGTGACATGTACATAACAAATAAGATAACCATCTTATTGCCACAGCCGACCAGACAAGCAATTGCGTGTATGCATCAATCCTTGCGAGAGCCTACACCAGGGGTACGCAAATTATTTAAAACCGTAAAGTGAGATCTTTTGTTTGGAGTTGGAGGACCACCACCATCAAGCAGCCTGGATAAACCCGAAGATAAACACGTTTTGCTCTCAGCAAGGATAACCAACAATATGTGTATGTTGTCGCTAAGATAAGGACACTTATCATGTAAACTGCTACTTACGCTCACCTGGGCATTTTTGTAGCTATCCCAGAGCTTATGACCCCTGTTCAATAATCAAATACGAAACGGTACCCTTTCTACCATGGAAGGAGGGCGCTTATGAAAAGGAATCTGTAATTAACTGTGGTCCTTTTCAACGTTAATGAACTGCATTTGTAACGCTTTTATTAGAAAGTTCAAAAGACACTGAATTTCAAACGTATTTTTTTAATCTACATAACACTGGATATAGCCGTATTGGTGTAAAGCTGTAGCACACACTGGTACATATAAGTAAAAAAACAAGGTTTGTGCAGAAAATGCCCCCGGAATCCCGCCGCGGCCGCACCAGAAGTCAGGCAAGGTCGCCTGTGACGGGGGCGGGCCTGGTCCGGACCGGAAGAGGAGGCAGGCAAAGTCAATGCGTCTCACGGCCCGGGGCTCCTGTGAGCGGTGGAGAGCCCCGGAGCCGCCAGCAGGAGGTTGCGCGACATTGGCCCGGTAAGTTCCAAAGGGCTGGGGGGGCTTGGTGCACTTGTGTGTGTGTGTGTATGCTCGTGTGTGTATGTATGTGTGCGACGGTGACTTTGGGGGTGGGCTCGGTGCACTTGTGTGTGTGTGCGCGCGTGTGTGTATGTGTGGGGGGGGGTGTCTCTGTATGTATGTGCGTGCGTGTACACTTGTGTGTGTGTTTCTGTTTATGCGCATGCGTGTGTTGTATTGGAGCTGCGCGCATTGCAAGAAACTGGCAACAGCGCTCGTACTTGTGCGCGTGTCAGTTTGAAATCGCCTCCAAGGCGATGCGCGCGGCCAGGATTGTCTCCTGGGAAGCACACACGCCGACAATAGGTTCTCAGCAAGAACGCGCTTCCGCGCGCTTAGCGGAGACCTAAAAACGTGCACAATACAACACAGATAGCAGCGGACCAGCAGAAGAGTAAGGTTCTTCCACTGGACCACCAGAGATGAGGCGCAGGCAGGAGCCTAAGGGTGGAGGAGGGCCTTAAACACCTACCTGCACAGGGCAATGTACAGGCAGTGGCGGCACAGCCGAGCTGCAGGGGGAGAGAGCAGGTATCTGACCAGGAGGCCAGAGGTCTTGCTCGCAAACCCTCGCAGCGGCCCCTATTAAATAGGGAAGGGGGAGGGAAGCGCAGCTGGGAGGCGGGGTCAGGAACCAGCAGGGGCCACAGGGGCAGCAGCAGCGGAAAGGGAAACGGGCAGAACAACAAAACAGGCAGAGAATGACAAAGACAAAACAAGCAGAGAATGACAAGGAAACAATTAACAGATTTAAAATAAAAGTACAGAGGCACAATAAGAGTATGACAGAAAAAGGGTCACAGTGACAACAGCCGGAAAAACGGGCATAACACAATACAGATAGAGCCGGAGCCAGAAGAAGAGTAAGGCTCTCCCACTGGACCACAAAGGATGAGGCGCAGGCAGGAGCCTAAGGGTGGAGGAGGGCCCGAACACCTACCTGCACAGGGCGCTGCACAGGCAGCAGCACAACAGCAGGGCTAAAGGGGAGAGAGCAGGTCTCTGACGCACAAACATTTTTGCAAACCAAGTTATCATAATTGCATTTTTCATACGCATAGGCTCCCTATGCGTATGAAAAATGCAATTATGATAACTTGCACTTATGACAGCATAAAATCTATCAATGTGGTGGATTTTCTGCTGGCATAAATTTAGGGTTAGGGTGGTAAAGGGGACATTACAAGAGGTGGTCCTGCAAAATAAGTGAACACCTACAAACTCAAATGTTTTGGGGTACCCCCGATCATTTTGCAGATGGTTTTTCACCATAGAAATGCCGCTGGCCGCGCGACGCGAAGGGGAGATAACGCGAGATAGCGTCTTAGTGCCACATGCCGCGCGAGCACAACTAGCGCGCCGGCCCGGGAGCCGCCCCCTTTTGAAACGGCCAATCGGTGGCGAGACTGTGCAAGCGGGGGGCGGACTCACGGGACTTATAATCAGCAGAGCAAGCTTTGCTCGGTCTTTTCTGCCGCGTTTCCTGGGCTGCTCTGCGCTGTTCCCACCCTGGCCCCGACCCAGCAGCAGAGCGGCAGGCGAATTGTGAACAATTGATGGTCTGTTTTGTGTTGCAGGCGGAGTCACAGGGCGATCTGGAAGCAGATGGACAGTAAGGGTACCTCTGCGGCAGAAGGATACAGTCAATACCTCTGCCTGGCACAGTAGGGGTGCCTGAGCCAAGAACCTGGAGCCGAGGGGGCCCAGGAAACAGCGTCGGTGCCCCGTTAGTCCTTCGGGCGGTCGGGGGGCCTGAACCGACCGGGGGTGTGCCTCATCGCTCCGCCCTGACAGGGGGGGCGGGAGTAAACCGAAATAAAGTATTAACGTATTGCACCGTCAAGAGCATCGACTTACCGTGCAAGATGGCTAATTAGGCATGCGGGTCAGCGAGGGGCTGCCGCATTGGATCGCCTGTAAGATGACCCACCTTATCTGCTACTTGTTATGCAAAATAAACCTGCACCACCGTTTTCCCACATTTATGTCTCATGAGTCTCCTTGGTATGGAAGTTGCATGGGGGCGCAAGGTGGAGGGAGCGCTGGCGTTGTGGGCACTATGCAAATAATGCTACTATAGGCAATTACCTTTCACGGGTAAGAAAGGAGAGGTAACGCCAGCTATATATCGCAGCAGTTAGGAGGAAGGTATTTCTCTATTGTGAAAAATATTCTCCCTATGGAGAAAAAAATGTATATGTGCAAACACAGATATCACAATGCCATTCTCTGCATAATAGAAAATACTTTGTGCAGTAAAATGGCAACTCTACAACTATAACAGTCAGAGATTTCCCCAAGTGCTCTTGTGATTCTTGTAAATCCTCAAGAGGATAAAAATGTACTTCTTGCATACGTGGAGTCCTAGCGCAACAGGTTTACACCTTCATGTAACTCTTCCTTGAGGATTGGGGCCACAAGAGTAGCTCCCTACGTTCCATCTTCCTTCCAGCGAATGTTGCTTGATTCATTGAGTGTGTAAAGCAGAGGGTACTACTTTTATTGAAACTATGTAATGTAGGTGAGAAAAATTGACACCTTTTCTATTGTCTTAAATTTTGGATTACTCATGGTGAACAAGATGCAATAGGAATGAAAAGAAAGAAATGAAAAAACGAAAAAACAAAGCTACAATCTTTTTCCATTTATGCACAAATGATATGGAGCAACAGCTCAGTATCCTTCAGAACCAGCCTGACACTGCTCCAATTTAGGATAAAGCTGTATACACACCTCTTTAACTAAAGGTAATCAAGTCCTTCTAGTCAGATAGGGAACATGTGGCAATGGAAGCATACTCCTTAGATCAGTTCAGGCTGCCATGTGGGGAATCGCAGGGCTTCTCACTGAGCCCAACTCTTTTCAATCTGGCCAGGCTCATCAGATCCTCCGGCTTCTCAATCAACTCCTACGCTGACAATACCCTGTTTATTGTCTCTGTATCCAGCAGCTCAGAAGAACGTTTTAACATCTGCATGGCCCAGATTAATGAAAGGATGAAGACCAGTTGCCTAAAACGTAACTCTGGGAACATGGAGCTTCTCCTCCTGGGCAATGACACCTCTTTCTGGTCATCTAGCTGGTGGCCTATAGACTTGTGCTCGATACCATCGCCCGTGAGAAAGGTAAGGAATCTAGGGATCATCTTTGATGATAGATTGACCACCAAAAATCAGATCAATACCCTGGTATCAGAAGTCTATTTCATCCTAAAGATGATTAGGAAGATATGTCCCTTCATTCCGTCTGACCTCCAGAAGGCAGATGTGACTGCTCCTGCCCTGTCCAAACTGGATCATGAAAATGCATTATTTCTAAATATCCAATGAAGATTCTTACAGAGACAGCAGATGCTACAAATGCATCTACACGATTGCTCCTGGGCATCCCCTAGTACAAATGTTGCCCCAGGGACTTATCTAACTACACTGGCTCCCAATCGACAAAAAGGATTTAATTGAAATCACTATGCACAGCTTTTAAGACGCTACATAATATTGGCACAGACTATCTGAGAGATGGCTTCACATGGTACTCTCCATCAAGAAGTGTAAGATCATCTGCTACTAAGCTCCTGGTGGTCAACAGAACGAAAAGAGCTCAGTGGGACGGGAGAGGTTTCATTGTAGGAACAGCTAAACTTTGGCATTTGCTCCCCTTAACCCTAAAAGACAGTCCTAATCTTTGGTCCTTTAGAAAATCTTTTAAAACCTGGCTCTTTAACAACTAATATTAGCAACGTTCAGCATCCTGCACCATTAGATGCAGCGCTAAGACACCTCAGGGCATTTGAGTGCTATATAAATATTCAGATCAAATCAAACAATATGCCAAAACAGTAACTGTCTACTGGTACTCGCAGAACCCATACCCCTCCAATCACGCATTGATTGTATCTTTGTCTGTGATCTTTTACAGCCATTCACTACCTTTGGAAAGACATGAACTAAACCAATAAAACTTACTAGCATACATATTACATGGGAAGTGACATATGTAAAATCCATTGAACATCCACAAACGTATAATTTTGCCGGGACTCATATACATTTTGCAGGTAGTCAAACTATTCATGTGTAGTAAGTTATTTCATGCCAGCCCACTCAATTCAGATTGGAGACGACCGATGTCAAGGCTAGCATCCTGATTCCTGCATGCAGAACCCCGATTTGATTGTCGAATCATAATCTTTCGGAAACAAGGCAGCTCCAGTTCGGAAATATATATTCTGAGCCAGAACGTTTTGCTCTTCATTCTTGGCGGGGCAGATTAGAGTGTGTGTTGACAGTTTTACATAGCACATTAACCCCTTCCAGGCTGAAGACGGCCCCCGGCCGTCATGCATCACGGTGGGCGTGTGCTGATGACGGCTGGGGGCCGTCATGACGACACCCGCGATCGGAATGTGCCGCACATGCGCAGAATTCCGGCTGCGGCGGAGGGGTTAAAAAAAGAGTTTACAACTCTGTTTTCATTTGCACTATGTTATTAAACTGCCAAAAATGAAATGCTGATTGTCTATTGTCTGTAACCACACATGCCAATAGACCCGATTCATGCAGATTGCTTCAGCTTCAATCTAAATCAATGGGGAAAATACATTATCCAGGCTATTGTTTTTTTTAAATATCCCACTTGCCTGCTCTACAATGTTGGCATGTATTTGAGTTAGTGATTTTGCATGTTAAAAAATGGCAAGAAACAGACATATTTCATGGGGGTGAAGCTGAAAAGTGTTTCTCGACATGGAAAACATCCTTGTGGAGAAAACAGATCTAAAAAATAAAGGGTTCAAACACATTTCCGCAGGATCTACTCATTCAGAATGCCCACTTTTTTGTAAAATCCTCATTAGTAAATCTTACACTGTAGGCGGTACTCCTTGCATTCTACAGCTGCAATACATTAAAAAAAATATCCCTAACATTTTTCGGCTCCAAAAAAGCTGTCATTCCACTCAAAACCTAGGAGGAAACCAGGAATAGATTTCTGGATTTCGCTAAGCGGTGTACGTAAATCAGGCCAGTGACATTGCATGCCAGGTCTTTCTCTGTACTGAAGGAAAAATAATTCGCACACTAATACTAGAAACAAATCCTAAATCATGACCCTTAAAATGAAATTAACTAAAATCTTGGATTATGACAGAAACAGAAAGCTGCTACCATCATAATCTTGACCCAGGGCTACTAAGATTTCACGTATGCCACGTATCCTACATATGGTGCAAACCTCTGTATTGAAATTGGCTGTGAATATTACACCCTGTGAGCACACTTTGGAGTCTCATAAATCCATCCATTGCTCCCTGCTCGGGTCTGTATCAACATCAAGGTGCTTTGGAACCGGATGAATTCAAGCCCACCACCTCTACTCCTGTCTGACAGGATTCCAGGCTGGTCCCACTGTATCATCCAAATTGTATTGCGGTGTAGTATGGGGGTACTAGGACACATGTCCGGGGGACCGCCCAGCCACAAATCTAAAAGGACAATTATTTTGTCAGTATTATGTTCTGGCTTGACGCAGATGTTGGAGGTCAAAGAAAGGTCATATGCATACGGCCATAACCAGTATCCACATGCAAGTCACCATCAGGCGAAACAAAGGTACACTCTGGATGTCATAGCACAAGTTGATCACGAGATAAAGCAAGATATGAATATGGTTTACATTGCCAAACCTTATTTACAAGCCCATTACGCAGCCGGTGCGTCACTTTTTTGATACACAGGCAGCGCAATGGGCTTGCTCATATTTACAAGGCCACGTAAAGTCACCATGCGTGACTTTTCATGGCCTTGTGAATTTGGGCCCCTTTCACACATTACTCTGCGTGAAAGGGACATTCCGTGGGGTTGCAGTGGGTGTTCTGCCATGCAACATCCATGGAACTTTATGCATTCCCAGATTAACAAAGTTTTGAAAAACTGGGAATATGTCAGAATCCTATGCCTCCATGAGGCATAGGAAAGGTGCACCTATTAAAAAGACTTTTATTTCTCCTCGACATTCTGCAGCACGCATAGAAAGAGGAAAATGTCACTAATTATTATTTATTTGCAGGAAGGTATACTTTCCTGCACAAAAACAATCACCCCCACAGCTCAGGCACTCTTGCATAATGAAGAAAAGGTGTCTGTGCTGGCTCATGGCAGCCAATTGTGCGCCAGAGCAGGGGAAAGCACAGGGATACGTCATATTGTTAATACGACACATCCCTGTACTTTGAAAATGACGCAGCACGGCGCAGCTAAATGGCTTGCCATGCAAAATCATTTTCTTGTAGATGAGGCGTCTAGTGTCTATGTGAAGTATGTTTTTCTATTTGTGCAACTACAGGAAAACAACTATTTCCATAGGACCCTATACAAAATTAATTGTAATTACGTACAATTCAATGATGCTCATTTTCTCGGAATTAGAAGATTACAACAAATGTCTTGCAGATTACATGCAGGTGCTTGTACTAGACGCATAACACACTGAGCTACATTACAAGCCTGTAATTTGTGATCTCCCCATAACACAGCAATCTCTGCAACAAACACTCTAACCCACTGAACTATCTAATTAGGACAGAAACATGTAATGTTAGGTTATGTTAGCTAGCATTTGTATAGCACACAGCTTGTTTTTCTTGCCTTGCAGGTAATGAGCTAGTTTCTGACTCCAGGATGCGGGCGTAACCACATACGTAGTTTCAATACACCCAGATGTGATCCACCTTGCATTGCTACACTAAAGGAAAGTCACAAATTAATGATAAAAATGAATTGAAAACCTCACGCTGTAGGACTCCTGGGCCTGGCTTCCCGGAAGAGGCAATGACCCTAAATCTCTCTCTGCTGCAATCTGTTCCGCTTGCCAAAGTTGTCTGTTTTTAGGCCCACGCCCTCCCTGCCAGAGTCCCCTTGGACTCCATGACCTCCTCTTGTCCCTCGTAAATTTTTTAAGTGTGTGTGAGAACTGGCAGCCCTGCTTAGGGCTGCTTCAAAAGTATTCACTTCAACTAAACAATTGTGTTCAAAATCCTAACACCAAAACAGGAGGAAACAAGAAACTTTGGGTCTGATTTAGTTTTAGGCGGAAGGGATACTTCTTCCCAAACGTAGCAGATATTCCGTTTGCCATGTTATAAGTGCCTTACATCCTATGGCACTTGTAATAGGGTGGACAGGACAGAGTATCCCGTCTGCCAAAATTAATATCAGGCCATAATACAAACAAATGCTGGTACTGTCTTCCACTAATCTCACCCCAACAGGAACACCCCAGGAATTACCTCTGCTTGTAGAAACGCACAAGGTGGAAGCCAAGAACACTTCACCATAGTGTATGTAAAGTTTGAACATTTCTTACAGCTATAATAAAAACCAAAGGGGATGATGGACAGAGTGTTGAACATTGCAGGCACTCATCCCAAGTCAACTGATCTGGGTTTAATCCATCACCCTTCTTTAGCTCACTCCGCCACCCCAGTTCAGACATGGCCATATGCAAATCAATCTGACCCTGTGCCTCATGGGAACAGGCCATCCCGAACTGGCAAGCCATGTCTTCCCTGGACCGGAAAGAAGCATCCTGGGATCGGTTTCTGGCTAATCAGCCTCCATCAGCCAGGCTAGCTTAAATCCAGTGGCAAAGTGAACAAGGGGCCCACGTCTGGGCATACCCTGCCAACTTAGGGCAAACAAAGCAAAACCAAAGGGGATGATGGACGGAGTGTTGAACATTGCAAGCACTCACCCCCAGTCAACTGATCTGGGTTTAATCCATCATCATTCTTCAGCTCACTCCGCCACCCCAGTTTAGACATGGCCATATGCAAATCAGTCTGACCCTGTGCCTCATGGGAACAGTCCAGCCCAAACTGCCAAGGCATTCCCTGGACCGGAAACAAACATCCTGAGACCGGTTTCTGGCTAATCAGCCGTCATTAGCCAGGCGAGCTTGAATCCAGTGGCAAAGTGAGCAAGGGACCCACGTCTGGGCATGCCCTGCCAACTTAGGGCGAACAAAGCAAAACCAAAGGGGATGATGGGAGGAGTGTTGAACGTTGCAAGCACTCACCCCCAGTCAACTGATCTGTGTTTAATCCATCATCATTCTTTAGCTCACTCCGCCACCCCAGTTCAGACATGGCCATATGCAAATCAGTCTGACCCTGTGCATCATGGGAACAGTCCAGCCCGAACGGCCAAGCCATGTCTTCCCTGTACCGGAAATCCTGGAGACTGGTGAGTATGTTTCCAACATGCGGCTCTGTTAACAAAAGTAAATGTAACTACATTTACCAGCTTTACCAGCTTTACACTTGGCGAGGACTCACAAAGGAATTCCTGGCAAGCCTAAACCCAATTAATATGTGTGGAAGTTTCTGCCACAACTGTTAAGTTCTCTGCACCCTTAAGTTGTGCTCAGGGATGTAAAATAGGCATTTCTGTGACATCAACAAACTCTTCTAATTCCTCTTTCCATTATAAAAACAGCAGAATTTTTACTCTAGGGCTGGTATACATTCCTTCAAGAGAGGAAATGGAAGGTGCACTCATTGTGAAGTCAATACACAAGCGTCAGGGATTTGTTCCGGGAACAAATCCCTAACGCTTGTGTATTGACTTGTGTATTGACTTCACAACGAGTGCACCTTCCATTTCCTCTCGTGAATTTGGCAACTATTGACACCCCTGGACGGCTGGTGTGGGAAGTGATTGCACCACCTTCTGATTTGACTGTACATATGGACTGGATGTGCTTGACCTTGGTCTGCCGTTTGTTCTTTCTTTACTGCTGTACATTCCTTGCCAGGGTGGAGAGAGGGAAGGCTCAGAAGAACTCCTGTCTATGCTTGTGGTTACTGCTTCTGATTATTAACATTTGGGGTCTCCCGCTAAGGATAACATTCTAGGACCGGCTAGAGCAGAGTGACTGTGATGCCACTGCGGATGTTGAGACTGGAGCTGACTGCAGGGCCCAGGCTTCTGAATTATTGACTCAGTTCAGGAATGCCATATTATTACTTTACAGTGTTTAAGTGAGACACCCTACAACACCAGACTGGTAGGCGAGCCAGCCAAATTCCATTTTAGTGGCACTGTTGGAAGTTCTGAGTCACCGGACGTTGATATGACAGCAGCGAGTAGGACTGACAGTCCTGAGAGCATTAATGAGGGTGAATATGTCCCCAATATGTATTCTATTGTGCTGAATACCTCCTTAAAATGGTTTGCCAGAGTGTCAGACAGTTTCTAAAAAAGCTACTTTGACAAAAAAGGAGGGGGTGACGCAATATAGGAAGATAAATATGCAGCGAGAAGTTTAGCCCTTGAATAAAATACGTTTCTCATATATCCTTTTGGTAATGATCAAACTAGGACACACAGACATCAGAATTATGTTGTTTGATTTATTGGCTGAAATCGCTTCACTAGGAGTATACGTATTAATTAAGAGAGATATTTGGAATAAATATGATCAGGGAAAATATAATATTCACAGAGGAGCAAAGGAATTGCTGCTGTAGGTGCAGGCTGATAAGACCTTGATAAAGATAAAATTGCAAACGAACTTTCCCTATCAATTTCAGCTACAGGCTAGACTATCTAATAGTGCTCAACTAGTGAGTGTGCAAGCAGATTTGACACAAACCAGGGACCTCTCAAGGCTTTTCAAGATTAATTTGTGTGCTGGAAAATATAGCGTCCATTATGTGCCCTGCTCTATGTGTCAGTCCCATGGGACTCCTAGATAAACTGACGGTTCCAAGTGTATCTGTCAGGTTCTCAGCAGAGTTGTCTGAAGGATTGTCGAAATGAATCTTAAAATTACTCAGAATGGTAAAGCTAGCATACTTTATGATTTTATGAGCAAGTACTTGGGTGATAGCTTTGATGAAGTCGCCAGTATATCCTGGTGGGCGATACAAAAGGGCCCCGCAAAGGGGCAGTGAGCAGAAGGATAAATGTAGAAGACCAAGGCCTCAGCTCCTGTCGGTTCTTCGGTCTGAAACGTATTGCATCTAAGGGCTAGGGCAACTCCTCCCTCCCCCCCTCGCCAACACCTCTGCATCTAGATGCACACAGGCATAGTTTGGGGGAATGGTCAGTTGGAGGTCTGGACATGAATGGTCATTAAGCCAAGTTTGGTCATAAAGAGGATATCTAAGTGCTCCTCTTCAATCTGGTTATACAGTTAAGCTTAAAAGGTTTAGCCCCATTAGTATAGAAGAGTCCCGTCGGGCCATATTAGCTAGTATATCTGGCTCACCCTTTGACCCTTGCCCCCCGATGTTGCTACATGCCCTAGTAGACACGGTGAACCCGATTAATAATGGCATCATCAACTCTTCACTTTCCACTGCTGAGATCCCGCTGGATTGGAAACTCGCTGCTGTAAAGCCTCTACAGAAAAAACCTTTGGCAGATCCTACTACACTCTCCAATCTCCGCCCCATCTCGCTGCTTCCAGTATTATTCAAACTGACGGAAGCAGTTGTAAATAAACAACTTACAAGGTTCCTGGAGGATAATGATATCCTGCCCCCTAACCAGTCCGGGTTTAGGGCTATGCACTCTATGGAGTCCGCCTTGTTGTTTACTGTGGAGACCTTGAGGACCGCCATGGACCAGGGGAAGAAGGCTGTACTGATTTTACTAGATCTATCGGCGTCCTTCGATACGGTATCACACTCCATATTGATTGGCCGCCTAGTAACATCAGGGATAGCAGGAGTTGTACTTGAGTGGCTGAAAAACTTCCTCCTCAGTCATAGGCGGCAAGTCACGGTACTGGGAGAGTTTTGTTTGGAGGAGAAAGCGATGACGAAAGGGGTGCCGCAGGGCTCCAGCTTGAGCCCCTTACTTTTCAATCTGTACATGGTCCCCCTGATCGAGCTGATCTCATCCTTTCAGATCAGCACTATATTGTACGCTGATGACACTCAGCTCATCCTAGTACTGGATGGCGAAGTGTCGGGAGCAGAAGAAAATATTAGAAACTGCCTCGCAGCCACCTTCGACTGGATGAGGAATAACCACTCCAAGTGCAATTCGGGCAAAACCGAAATCCTGCCTTTTGGACAGTAAAATCTGTTCTTCCCAAACTATGGTGGCCGCAAGATGCAGAAGTTCTTCCTAACACCATTGACACGGCCCGTAACTTGGGCATCAAGTTCGATGAGTCATTGTCATTTGAACAACAGGCGGTGGCTGTGGCCGGCACCTGCTTTAACACCATTAGAGGCCTAAGGAAATTTTTTGATTTTGTTCCACTGGCAGCCAGGTAAACGGTGGCGGTTGCACTTATAACATCTCGACTGGACTACTGCAACAGCCTGTATGCAGGATTAAATAAATCGCTCCTGCACAGGCTGCAGATGGTCCACATGCAGCCGCCCGCCTAGTCCTGGGCTGGCCGCGGAAGTTGTCCGCCTCGGCGGCGCTTAAGGCCCTTCACTGGCTGCCAATTCATAAGCGCATCCTGTTTAAAATACTAGTTATCACATTCAGGGCATACCACTAGCGAGGGCCTAAATACTTTCTGAATCGCTTCAGACGTTACATGCCATCCCGTAACCTTAGGTCTTCAAACATGAATCTGTTGTTCATTCCCAAATTTAAGCTTGTCACGAAGGGAGGGAAATCTCTTGGAGTGATAGGTTCCAGGGCGTGGAACAAGCTCCTGCCGCAATTGCGGCAAATTCCCGCTGAGAACCTATTTAGGAAAGCTTTGAATACCTGGATTTTCAATCTTACGGACACCGCGTGCAAAGCTTTGGTATAAGTATGCAGGGCCCGATGCTTGAGTAGTTTTCCGGCCTGTTCCATCTGGCTACGGGCTACAGCGCCAAGATGCTCCCTGGAGTGATAGCTGCGCTATAGAACAGCACAATTACATTACATTACATTACATTACATGTCCAGTGCATGTTTACGGAGTGAGCGAACATTGATTATGGCTGCTTTCAGACTTAAAAGTGTGTCTGACTTCCCTGACTTCGTCCTGATTTCTAGGTTTACTGAGAGAAGGTGCTGTTTATGAAAAAGGCAAGTAAAATGACCCACACAGTCCTCTAGTACTGATTTACCATAGTTCCTCTTACGGGAACCTAGTTTGTGAAGTTCTGCAGAGGGATAGGTTATGGGAGGACTCACCACTGAAGTGGATCCAGCATTATGGCTGGCGCTGGCCACATTGACATCATAATGGCAGGGAAAGTGTGGTGGATGAAAGAACATGTGTTTGAGGGAGAGAACTATACCCTCCAATGTCAAATTTCAATTAGTACTATACCCACCAGTGTCAAATTACAATTATACTTTACATTCACTCTTCCCTGTCCACATTTAAGGATTTCAAGACTGGAAGAGACGAAGCACAGAATGGAAAAAGATCCTGTCGCCTTTGTATCCAGGTTCCGTTGAAGAGAAAGTAGAAGAGAAGCTGCCCATAGTTTCCACTTGAATTCTCTTGTTGGAAAGGATTTGTTTCAACCAGCCTCCTCACTGACCTCCAGGAACAATGAGATTTGATTTTGCTGTGAAGAGTCTAAATTGCTATCTGGGGACACATGCCTCCTAAAAAGCCTGACAGAGATAGAAAACACAGACCGGGAGACAGAAGTACCTACCAGAGACTCAAGTATTCCAAGTTATCTAAAAGTGATGGGAATGGGGAGAGAATGTGTATGAGGTGTGTGGGGTCATCCACAGACTCCACTGGTCTCGAGAGCTGGGCTGCCTGGAAATAGACATTGTCTTGCAACTGAAGAAACATAACATATTTGCTGTGTACTGGGAAGACTTTTGTGGACGTGCTTTGAGGAACTTAAAGAATATATTTGTTTGTCTTTGCTTTAACTGCTTTTGCAGACAAAAACTGCATATTTGTAGCTATCAGTGTCCTAGAAAAACTATTTCACAAAGATGCGACCTCATTGGATGCCTTCACAGCCTTATCTCAATTTGCGTATTTTCATCTCCACAAAAGTACTCATCATGGTTTCCTGCTATGCCTATCTGATCTCATAAAACTCTTGCTGAATGTTCTCTATGACTTCATCCTGCTTAGTGGCATTGCTTCGGGTGGAAGGGGGGTGGGTTGGGATGTCAAACCCCACTAACAAATGTATTTTCTGGTAAATATTTGACTGGAGGTGCTTTCAGTCGAGTATGGTGAGGCGTCTGTCAGATTTCACAATTTTTTACTGACAAAAATGCACACACACTCTCTCACTTTTATGAAGCTTTCAAAAATGTTGTTTATTTTACAAAATACTGTGATTTCTCTCACTTATTACCCCTTCCAATCCATATTCCTCTCCCTCTCATGCGCCCTGCTTGTGGTATAATGTATTTTAACATTTTATTTGTTGTAAAATGTGAAGCTCATAGCTCCTCAAGCTTACAGACCAAGCTACTCCCCCATTCCTCCTTAAATGTTTCTAAGTGGGAAAGTAAAAATATTCACCAAGAAGCACTCCCAACTTTAGGTTGGCACTGTCAGTTTCATACGTCCCTTACTTGGCTGCTTGGGTGTTTTTAGGTCTCGCCTAGCGAAGCAGCGCAACCTCTGCTCGCCTTGGCGAGATCTATTGTTGTCGCTTTCTTTGCCGAAGGGGGACAGGACATGTGCACGCGTACGGAAGACAGGAGATGTGCACGCGTACAGCTGACGGCGATAGCATAAAAGACAGCAGATGTGCGCATACAGAGGACAGGAGATGTGCATGCGTATGGCTTGGTTCGCTCGCTCCCTTTCTCCCTCCCTGTCTGTGCGTACGGATGACAGGAGATATGCACGCGTTCAGCTCATGACGTTAGCCCAACTCCTGCTCGCTCGCTCCCTCCCTCCCTGCCCATTAACTCCTTCGCGCCACAGGAAAACCTTCGTCCAGACAGCCGCCCGCCTTTCAGTGCCTTCTTTTTTTAAATGGTTACTTTGCAAAGGTAGACGTGTTCGAAACACAGCTGTTTGAGCCAGTAGCTTGCAGGGTGCTCACATGCTTCTGCAACAGGCTCATTAACCCACAGACACACCACACTAGCTTGTTTTTTTAAATGTACCGACACCTTAGAGCCTTGCGGCACCGCTTCGCTGAGCCACCTGGAGGAACTTCTGTCCTGCCAGAAACTGTACATTGAAACAGCAAACAGCACAGTGGCGCCGTTCAAAGGAGTAGCACCATGGCAGGATCGGCCGCTGCCATGAGTAGCACTTGGCCGGTGACCTCCTGTCCCGAGGAAAGCTGCGAAAACGCATACAAATTTCTTATGTATGGCCATGTTTGGGAGACACAGCTGACTCAGCACATCTGCTGTCGGCCCCCAGCCCAGTGCAGGGTGACTGCAGCCTCCTCGGATAGAGGCGAAGTCACGTTGACCTGTCTCGACTCCTGCCTGAGATGTGTAGCTTTTAAACACATCTCTACCTCTGATACACACCTAAAACAAAGTGTCCCCCCAACACACACACACTTACCCACCTGCTGCACACTGCCTGAGGGGCGCAGAGCCTTCTTTTCTCTGAGTTAAGGCAGTAGCCTCTTCATGGAAGGGCCCTACACGAAAGCGAGCCAGCAGGCACCAGAGCAGACTGGTGCGGCTCGGGGGCTGGGGCTTCGAGGCACCTAACATGTGACTGATACCAGTGGACTGCCTGGAAGTCTCCTCAAACCACAGCAACTCTTAGTCCCAGTCTCACACAGTGCGGTGATCAGCACAACGCAGTGTAAGTCCCCCCCCCCACTGACACTTACACTGGTTCTGCACAATTTGCTCTACGCGAACTAGCGGGTCAGACTCTCAATGTGGACTCTGAGGGGTTAAATGAAGAAACCATAACTCGTTACCTAGTCAAATACCGTCACTGACGAGGGTTCCAGGTTATTGTTTAACCTGGTCCTGGTTGGGGCGTGTGAATCTCGCACTATTTTCCCATCACCACTCTCCACACAGGAGCAGCGCATAGAAAGCTCCCAAAGACTAACATATGCATGGCCAACTTAGGGCAATATGGCTACGTCTTAAAGCGCCTTAAGGCACATTCATTTTCCAGTGATACGCTACCTAAACATAACAAGCATTTGCAAAGCAACAGGTCTCGCATTTGCGTGAGTTTGAGCTATTGGCATTGTAAATGGCAATGGCTTTTATTTATATTTTAAAACCCAAAACATAAATAAATGTTATTTAAAATGCCAATAGCTCAAACTTGTGTAAATGCAAGACATATGGCATTGCAAATGCTTGTTTAAGTAGTACAATTACAGCTCCACCATCATAGTTTCTAACTCTGGAAGCCCTGCTCCAACACAGCCCAAAGATTACTTCAACGAGACAATTTTTTGCCCCATAAGTTTTTCTAGGTTGAAGTATAAAAGCGTTACTGAGACAAACACCCAATTTGAATATGACCACGTGCAGCTGTGGGTCGACCACCAGTGGTGTCTATTTGTGGATCAAGCCTCCGGAGGACACTATATTTTCACTGCTTTTTTGCCATCCATTTTTAAATGAATTATTTTCTGATTGATTTTCAATGGTGATTTTTTTATGTTCCCACAATCCTTAAACTCCTCATATATTTCCTCCACTTTTGCTACACTTTCCCTATTAAAATTCCATCTTTTTACTGGAACTTTGAGTTGAGATTAAGTTCTTTGCTTCTCTGACCACATTGTTGCTTGCTTGCTTGGTTTGCTAACCATAACACACAAGTTATCCTAGGTAAGCTATCACTGGGAAGAGTGGACGCTAAACACCAGCACAAATAATAAATAACTACAACCGGTTGGCCTTTTTTTCACTAAAGCGCGCTAGAAAGATATGGGTAGTCAAATAATTCGTAATAAAAATAAGAATGCAATCCGCTCCTTTGATTGCTATCCACAGAGCAGAGCACTAAGACAGCAATGGTGGTCAGTCATTTATTTTCCCTGTCTAAGCAGCAGCGGCCCGTGCAGGTAAGAGCAGTGGGGCTGAGTGGGGATGGAGTATTTCAACAGACGATGAGGGAAAATTAATTATTTATTTAATTTTCCCTCGTGGTCGTCTTCGAATGCCCCACCCAACCCGGCCCCCACCACCCCACCACTCTTATGTGCACGGCCCACTGCTGTGTCCAAGGCTGTCTCTTTTAAACCAATGTTGTGGGCTAAACCAAGGTTTTCAATGTACACAAATGTACAATACTTCTTTATAATATACTGGAACTCGGCTGATTGCTACTTATTTTCCAGCCCTAACAAATGGGCCTACACCCCAGTGCTGGATTAAACTCAGTGGAGGCCCCTAGGCAGTCAAAATTTCGGGGCTCCCCTCGCAAATTATCTCCTAATACCCAATGCGCCAGATTTTTTTTACAAAATGACGGCTGCCAGAAGACAAACTGTTATGTGAATCTGACGTTGCTGTTTTTTTACTTTAAGTTGCTAATGTGTACATCACATTCATACAGTATTTTCACTATAGAATCTTTAATGTAAAGTTTTCGTTCTATTTGAGTTGATTAATTTTTTTATTTGGAAAAAGTATTGCGAGCCCCTAAAAGTAGTGGTCCCCTAGGCCGGTTCCTACTTTGCCTGTTTGGTACATCAGAAGTGCTGTAACCCCCTTTAAATAAAGCTGCATGGCTTAGGTAGGAACTGTGTGTGCATGCTTAGCATGAATATAGCATAAAGGTGTTAGTGACAGAGAAGTGGCAGTAAGGAGCAGCATGCTGACAGAGTGCCATGAAACCAATGGGGCTGAAAGTTGGTGGTGTGTGCCGGGATGCGCTCTCATTAGATGATTGCGTAAGGTGCATAACAACTTAACATTAGCACAGGGATCACTGAACCACGATGATCATAGGGATGAAACAAAACTGTGGTGCTCCTGTAAAAAAGAACACTAAATGCGAAGGTAAAATCCCTTTAGCATTAGTAACTTTTCTGTGCTTGACCACTCAACTAAGCATGATCTTTTTTAAGAATAAAATGAAATATGATACCATCCAGCACTGTTTCTATATGTTTTTAGATAGAGTCTGAGCAGCGCATGCGCTGGTCTGCGAGGCATGCTGTATTGAGGTAGGGACTTGAAGTGTCTACTCTCCGCACACATTTGTCATTGGCTTGTGTCATTGTCCACTGTAAATTGCGGCTGTTCATTGGTGAAAACGCTTAGTAGATCCTCCTTAGTACCGCCTTGTCTCATTTTGTAACCTCCCATGGTGTCATTTACAATGCCAAAAGCTCAAACTCTCATAAACGCGAAACCTATTGCATTGCATTGCAAATGCTTGTTTTACATTGTTCTGTACAGCTTGTTTCTGGCGATAAAGGGACACTTTTCACATGGCGTGATGCGAATCTACCTTTTCATTGATGTGGGGAATCTACCTCAGACAAGACACTTTACCAGAAAACTCATAATGCTCTCAGCCGACGTGTTCATGTCAGGTTTCCGCCCATTCTTACCGTGTAGGCAGGCGCATCTCTCTCAAGTAGGGCCAGTATGTAAGGGGGAAGTTAAGTGGCATGATATGTGCCAATAATATACTGGCTTAACTAACATTTAACAAAAATACGGTTCGGTTTCAGTTTGCAGTTGTGTCTATTTTAAATGAAAACAGGAAATACTTAAAAGAGAAAAATAATTAGAGCAGTTTGACTTCGTATACATCATGCAAAATACAATGAATTTCTCTTGGTTTATTTTGAAAATACCAACATTTTTATTTAATCACATTTTAGGATTAAGATACAATGTTTTTATTTATATGTGTGTTAGAATTGTCCTCTATTTCCAGACTCTTCTCTACCAGTAAGAGTGCCCCCTTGGTTCAATATACAAAATTGTCCACCTTTGCAGCCAGAGGAAGGAAACATTAACATATATGACAAAATAATGAGCAGATGTTTTTGGACAAGCATCTAATCCTACCAGACGACAAACATTTCAAGTGTCTCTTTATTGCTCTTCTGCTTTTTTAACTCTTTCAAGGTTATCTCAACCCCACCTCCCGCACCCCAGGTTCTACCACCCCTGCGCAACAATGCCATTTTTCAGATAATGTTATGGTCACATGGGAGTCAGTGTCAGTCCTGCTCAAATCAGATGCAGGAGATTCAGTTAGTAGCGAGAGTATAGCCAGATATGTGCCTCGCTTTCCCCAACCCCACTGGCTTTGAAGGGACCCCTGGCTCGAGCAGACGCCTGGCATCCTTCAAATGTCACTCAATCTGCCATATCCACCCAACCCCTACAGAGGCATCCTGGGCTGATCCTACCCACCTGTCGAGGCATCAACCTGTGCGAACATCTCGCGTTGCCATCAGTGTCACGGCATACTGCAGCGTGAACATGGGATATGTGGTCTCGAAGACTGCTGGAAATTCCAGTTTATGAGCAGCTTACCTTGAAATGCTCAAACTCAGCCCACACTGAAAAGAAAGGCTCTTCGCCCCATTTGTTTTACAATGTAATTGAGCCAATATTCCTTCTTTCAAGTGCTTATAGGGTATGTTTTGAATTTCTGGTCTGGATCATAAATCAGTGCTCAGGAGCAGACTGACATGGGAGCACAGACGTAATGCATAACAGACATTTGGCCACAAAACAAGTCTGGCTGACAAATCCTAGAAGTGTGAGGCACAAGTGAAACAATAGATGAGTTGACTACTTGGCATCATGCAGAGCATGCCAGCAGATTGACGCAGGGCAGAAAACCAAAGTGCTGAAAGAAATAATATGAAAACGTGATGATGGACAAGCAGCCTTTTGCAGTTTTCAAACCAATTCGAATTAACCAGATGACTTCCAGTGCACTGTCGAGTGTGCTTTTTGTAGTGACTCCATATCCAATAGTGGAGCCCGGTGACCTGCAGTCTATTTCCAGTTTCCTGCACCTAACTAATACAGTTAAATGTACTATATCAAACAAAATACATTTCAATTAAAACTTGAGATCCAAGGTAAGTTCGACTGGTAAGGTTTGGTCTCTAGATAAAGAAGATTACAACACTGGAATGTTGAGATCTCCTTTGAAGACAATGAAGTGGCTCAGAGCTGATAACGGCGGGTATAAGCCTTCTGCTCCAACATTCCAATGTTTGAATGTTCTAATAGCATTATAGCTCTTCTGTACTGGGTTACAGCGCTGCGAGGCCTCCGGGTAGCTATGCGCTATACAAGTGCAATTTTCATTTCATTTCATTTCATTCATTTCATTTCATTTCATTTCATTTCATTTCTGTACTGGGTTATATGAGTTGCCAAAGGCCCTCTCCCATCGTTATAGGCCCTCGTCTCCAGCTCAGGCCTATCACTTGGGTTCAGTGCCTTTAACACTCATTAGAATATTGGAATTTTGAGAGCTTCTTTAAAGACAAAGAAGTGGCTTCGGGGTAATAATAGCCAGCATGGGCGTTCTGCTCCAACATTCCAATGTT
This sequence comes from Lissotriton vulgaris, assembly GCF_964263255.1. Taxonomy (NCBI): domain Eukaryota; kingdom Metazoa; phylum Chordata; class Amphibia; order Caudata; family Salamandridae; genus Lissotriton; species Lissotriton vulgaris. The sequence continues at coordinate 339,574,580 of NC_141697.1, forward strand.
TGACTTTTCGTTTCTCCAGTTTTAATTCAGAACAGTCTACCTTTAGTGGGTAGAATGTTCTAATAGCCTTATAATAGCCCTTCTGTCTCAGGCTACACTGGTTGTCAAAGGCTCTCTCATTTGTTATAGGTCCTCACCTGCAGCTCGGGGTTATAACATGGGTTGAGGGCCTTAAACAACTGTTATTGGACTCAACAGCTGGCTATAAAGCTATAATAGAACACTGGATTGTCGAGAACTCCATTGTGTACAAGGGAGCAGCAGTGCCTATATAAACTGGTATAGGACCGCTGTTATCAACATTACAATGTCCTAATACACAGCCTCTGCAGCTCTCTTTATCTTGTCTATCGAAAATATATGGATTGGGCAGGAAAAAGCGAAAGGCTGAGCCTGTGCAGCAGGTCCCACCGGGGCCTTAGCTGCCCCCTCCTCTCATAGCTCACAGTGTCTCTGGAGCCTTGCAAGGAGGGAGGGGGAATTCTGCTCAGCTCCGGGGTCTCCTTGGCTCAAGTGAACGAGGAAAAGCAGTTTAGTCAACCCAGGGAGACCATGGCTGACTTCATCCTCCTTTCACAGCTATTGCTGTGAATGTTCAACAGCTAACAATCGTGGTGTTGCGCACGGCTGTTATCTGTTGACCAATCACAGCAAAAGCTGTGAAACAAAGGCTTTGGAGCCACAGGGGGTTTCAACACGCTCATGCTCCGAGAGGCCTTTGTTTTTTTAATTAGGACATTCTGGCTTCATGGGGCGGAATGTTCTAATAGCCTTACATCCTGCCTTAGCGGGCTACACCGGCCATTAAATGCCCGCTCCCTTGTTAAAGGCCCTCGCCAATGCTGGAGCTGACTTTTAATGGCCTGTATTGCCCCCTAGTGGGCTAATATGTATAGTATGGCCCGGGGTAACATGTTATAAGGTTAAATTAATACATCTGCTAAGCATGCATAAGTATACGATATTAAATGCAGATGTCGGTGGCCAGCATCAACTAGTTAAGAAAGAACAAACTATGCTAGACGAGAATGTTGCTACATCATTTTATGATTAATAATAATAACATGGTAAAAATCCTGTACAGCAGAAGTTGTGAGAGGAGCCACTTATATAGACAACCCATTTCAGCAGTATGGATCGTTATGCCAAGTATGTATCAGCTAATAATAACTAATATTAAATACTAAGCTGGGAAAATATTTTAGTGATATATGTTGTGAGGACTATGGCTATGTGCCAGTCCCTAGTGCGACGAAGATCTATCTTCAACCTGCTTCACCTGCTAAACTTTGCATTCATTTTTGTTGGGAGTTTATTGGAAACATTATTTATTCCTTTCTTTCCAGCTTTACTTCGCGGATAGCTAAAATGGAACTTGCACATCTAGGTTTTGCCACGTAATGTATTAAGAACACCAGATTTGGCTGATAAAACATAGATCGTTTTTTCGATTATTTTTAATTTTGCATAGGTTATCTGAAAGTCATGAGGTCAGCATCTAGCTAACCTGTTTCATAGTGAATACAAATTAAATAAAGCATATCCAAGCCAATAACAATAATAGTGGAGCCAAGGAAAGCAGCAATAGTGATGTCATCCAAAGCTGTCCTTTCAAACACACAAATCACATTAATTCTACACTCGTCTGAAAACACCAGCTGTCATTGTGTGAGCCAGTGAGAAATGAAGTATATTTTCAGAGCAGATAATCAGATTATACTATGCCTCAATATTTATAAGGATTGAATTAGTATTAATCAGGGCCATTAAATATCGACTAAACGCAATGGATATCATGCAGGACAAAGCAATAGCTGTCAGGTTATGCAGGACTTTAGAGTTGTTTGTCATTTGTCAAAAGGGTAACTGTTCTCGCATACCTAATTCACTCAGGGGTCTTTACGAATCCTTTAAAATCAGGAGAGATCTTCTTTTCATTGTCTTCTCCTTTCCCTCCTTTGATTTTGGTTATCGAATATGACATGTTTCCCTTTTCTGGATGTCCTGGAGGTCCAGGTTCCAGATCGGATGCAGAACTCGCCACTGTTTTCCCAAACCAAGAGAAGCATACACTCAACACTGAGTGCACTATATCTTTTATAGATTGACCGTCACATTTTCATAGTCAGTAAATATGTGTTCTTTTCCGAAGAGCACCGAGCACTAGTTCTTACATGGTCCTGCTCAGATATCCAGTGCCTGTCCTCAACCAGTGTCTCCGGTGTCTCTTCCTACCTCTATTTTTACCCTGGTTCCTAATTGAGAAATTTGTCTATATTGTACCGATCATAACACGTGGACAAGTGGGATTTTCGTTGGCTTCACTTACTATTACCGGCAAGTCTTCATCATCAGTAAAATTGGATATTGACACAACAAAAAACTCCTTTATTGTTAAAATTTATGCCAGGAGTTTTTATTATTATTGTCAATGCAATGTATAAATTTTACATATCACCTTCAATTGTCAACCACCCACCTTTAGCTTTTTTGTGAGCACTTGAACTATACTTCTAAATGTTTTTTACTTATTAATACTAATAAATGCTTTATTATGTCAATTTCTATCTTGTGTCCCGTCGTACAATTTTAAACTACCTACTATTGCTCCAGTTCGACGTTTATTGACTGATATGTCCTATTCCATAGGCAAATAGATTAACACTTTCTCCAATTATGGTTGTTATGCTAAAAGGGACACTTAGCCACCTGTGAACCATTGTTTTTCCTAACATCATCGACTACCTCAGGTTCAAGTATTGGGGCACCCTTATCTTCTATACAATTCACTGTGTGAGGCTCACATAGGATAAGCATTCACAGTTCCCTCCACCCTTCCAGCCTTGCTTCTTGAATGTTTCTATGGATAACTCACTCCCCATTTGTTCTCGCTTGTTCCATCCCCACTCTGCCCCATAGTCTCTACTTGCCTGTCCTCGTGTCACACTCATCCCCATCTGGAAACAACCCAACACCCATGGTCCCCCTGATCTTGCATAACATTTGCTCATTTACTGGCCGGACAAGGAGTTGCTGCTAGCTTCATGTAAGGTCAGCATCTGGCCAGATTTCGTAATAACCTTAAACAATCTAGGCCAGTGCCTTTTTCCCCTCCTGCACCCCAAACTCCCCCAAAGGCCACTAGTGAAACACAATTTTTTTTTATACATAAATTAATCATTTGACAACATGATGACCATCAAATTTCCTGCGCCTGTCAATGAATTGGTAATTGTGGATTAATTAACAATTGAACTAATTAACTAATTTGATTGATGAATAATTTTTGAAACATCAAGGCCTTACATTGTGGTAAAGCATGGCAGTTTTGTTTGGTTCTTTCATGCTGTAAATCCCTGACAAAGAGGCACGGCGTATCCTTTGGGGACATGAATGTTAATATTGAAAGCAGCAGTTTATTTTCCCACAAATCCTATTTTTAAGAAAATATGGTTTTAGAAATGGATTTTACGTTTTGTATATCTCTTATGCCTCTCGTTGATTGACTGTATTACATTTTATATTTATGCTGTTTTTGGTTTCAATAAACTTGAACTTAAAAAAAAGAAAGAATCTTTACTGGCTGTGCGGATGAGTTGTTGGTTGATGGCATTGTTTGCAGTTCAGTTGAATTTTGCTGGCTGCATCTGATACTTCCGCCAGCACTACGGTTCCACTCAGAAATGTGCTCAAAGTGGGAGGCACAGAGCACAAGAGCATTCGGAACATATTTTTCATTTAGTGGACCTCGCAAATACCCCTCAGAACTACTGAACTCTCCAGTTCTCAAATCCCACCTAGAAGGACCTCACATACACTGCTAGGAAGAGACAAGCTTTTTAGGTTCTACATAAATCACAACTGGCTGGACACCGCAAATACTATAAGGAACTGAGTACTACAGAGGCTCCGCATAAATAGAATCTGGGAGACCACTGCATATACCGAGAGGAAACGAGAAACTCCATAGGTTTCACACACCACAAACACATTGTACCCCGAGAAATAAAACGATGCATATGTGAAATGAATGCTTTAGTTCTGTCTCACTTATTCAGTGTGATACACGACTAAATGGCAACACCATGAACTATCAAAAGATGATTGTTTGCTTTTCTCCCACAAACAACCCAGGCCTCAATAAGGCTTCCTTGACAGAATATCTCACAGGCATGCAGCACGGTTCGAGTCTGGCATATGGGCATCTTTGACAGGGCTTCATTATGTCCACCCAAACCCAGTATTGCACAGTAGAGAGACCATAACCTTATGCACCCTACACACAAGCCATCACTGGCTACCATCAAAAACAGCACTTCCCACCAACTACCTTTACACATCACCTTTTCAATTCCATGTATAGTTCACCTTAATCAATGACAAGTTGCTAAAACACTGTTGATACTTTCATGTATGTAAAGTAGCAAAGTGATTTAAACTGAACAGCACTTCATTTCCCCTCACTGCATTAATACACATCTAAGAACCATTAAAATAAAGTTATCTTAAACATAACACATACTCACGTGCACAGTTTACCATACATGGGCAAAACAAGCTGCCCATTCTGGGCAATGGAAAACTGACCAATTAAGTGCAATGAAATGCAGAAAAGTTCTGTGGCACACCCCTCGATGGGTATAACATTGGGAAAACAGCTATATTCGAATGAAAATAATTTTCCTTTCACATCAACCAACACAAACCATTAATAAATCAGACAGTCACCAACTATCAACCAGACACAACATGCAAAACTATCACAACTGATCAATGGAAATTAACAAACTTTATGAACAGGGTGCCCAGATTGCAAAGCGCTGCAGTCCCATACTAATGGAAGAAGAGAGTTAGACAAATGCTTTTAATGTAGCATTATGTTAACTACTGAGCAACTCACTACTATTTTTATATCATGACCTCTCACAATAGAGTAATGCCTCTGCTAGAACACGATAACCAACCTCAACTGAATTCGCCTTCATTTATTCCATTCAACACACACCGACTTGGTTGCCCGTCACCAGACAGTGCCTAATATATCTTATTTATCCTTCTAGAGATGTAGCCTCTTGAACTGACCACTATAACTCTGCACCAATGAATGGAACAGTTCGAATGTACAATTTTTCTGCTAGGTAAACCGCTCACTATTTAGTGGGCCCGGCTACTCTGGCTTTCCATCTGTGGGTCGCGTCTCTTGGACTCCTTGTACCTCCACCGTGCCTCTTGTGAGCACCACTCAGAAGCAGACAATCAAAATGCAGGTTTACGCTCTTCCGCAGGCAGATTTGTAAGTTTGATTCTGTTTTCAGACCTGTACGTAGAAGAGGAGGGACTCCTGTGGTCCAACTATAGTTCGGAGAATACCATGTCCCTACTTTTTGAATCACAGTTAGGTTTTTATTACAGATTCTGTGTATTACATAGTGATGCTTTGAACTATAGTTTGGAGATGAATGTATCTCTACTTTTTGAATCATAATTAATGGTTTTGTTTTTTACGCAGGCAACCTTTGAAGCAGACCAGAAGTCCTCTGTTATTGAATTGCCGTGAAAGATCTAGATATGCTGTATATAAAAGTTAGATGTTGGACATTGAAGTATCAAACCATTCACGTTTCCTAGTGTTGAATCAGTTATAGATCCTCATCTGTCCATTAAAAATTATAATCCTGAAATTACAATAGTTCTATTTGTTTATTATAAAAGCCTTTTGTTTTCAAGTGTTAGTTCATTTTATGGATAAAGTATGTTACACGTTCTGTTTTAGGGAAGGTTAGACAGCCTTTACATTTGAAAAATACTAACATTTCTGTAGAAACTGTACTTTAAATGCATATTTTAGAGAGGAAAGGTAAACTCGATTGTTTTCATTAGCATTTTCGGATAGATTATTACCTTATTTTCACTGTCCTTCTAGTTTAGATTTTATTTACTAATTAAGCAAATACAACTCACTACTTACGACAAGACTTGTAGACCCCTCCTCTCTTTGTCTAGGACCACCCCACTATTTCATATCACACATTCTTGAAGGCTAAAGATTTGCAGTCAAAGACACTGCACTTCCACACCTGCTCAGAAACACCCCTAAAATGTTCTGTTTCACAAAGCATCGGAAAGCCAAGGCGGTCACTTCATTGGCTTATCTGTCCCCCTTCCTCTTCTATTGCTACCTGACAGGGTGTCTTGAGGTTTAGCATGTCTGCTGTGCCCTACGTGTCTCTTTAAATAAAATTAGAGTAACTAGAAAGGCTCCCCCTTTACATTCCCAGAATGTCTACCCTTCTCTAAAACCTGTGCAAGACTCAGAAATTCGAGCCACGCCATGACTCAATCAGCTTTTAACACTTGAGCCTGGCCCCTCTTTACATTAACACTAAAATCAGCTTCTATTGTCAACAACAACAGAATCCTTATTCAACCAATGTATTGGTCATAAAAGCACATAGAAATTAATCCAAAGATCACAGTTAATAAAGACAAAACAATTCATCAAATGCAATCAATGAGATTAAAAAAACATCTGAAATCACAGCAAAGAGTAACATTGCAGAAAATGTCCTAAGCTTCAGAGCTGCAATGATACAGCTACGTACAGCGTTGCAATTTTTTAGGTTAGCTAAAGGTTGAATATATCCCAGACCAGCTTCTATTGCCAAACCTCGGCCACTTAGATGCGGGAAAAGGTCACTGACTCTGAAACTAGCTAGTAATTTGTGTCTAAGAGCAAAAAATGATATTCTGTACAAGCAGCTGTGACTTAGATCCACCTCCAGGCCCACATCCACTTCGGTTCAGTCTGAATAGCTTTAGGCAGTACTCAAGGCACACGTATTCTACATGGAAGTGTTGAATTGATAGAACCAGTAGACGGGTCAGGATGTTAGTGCTCTGTATACGTATACGGGCATCAATCAATAGACAGTGACAAATTACTTACTGTAATTCATTGGCACTGTTGCATCAAAATTCTACATAAAAAATGGATATTGCAAGGCATGTGGTGCCTCTTGTGGTAAGTTCTCAAATGTAGCAGTATAAAAGTAGTTTAGTCGGATTACTCACTTGTTGAATGGCAAATAAATGTAAATACAGTTTTCAAAATCAAACAAACATACATATAAAGACACATTAAAAAAATATATAAAATAAACTAGCTACAATGTTAATTTATGAACGCAATTCGAACCCAAGCCTTTGGACTTTTTCGGCCTCCTTTTCTAACTTTAAACTTTCTTCACAATTATTAGCAGAAAGAAATGGGAATGTTGCCTTAGTTACTGATGCATGTTTCATCTTTTTCTTGAATATTGCTCACACCCTTTTCCCTAAATACACTGTAACTAATGCAAAAAATATCGACATAGACACAATGTCCTCAGGTGCACCAAATCAACATTTACAAATCAGCAATAGCTAATGTTCACCAATAACATATCACTACTAATGGAACTACATTAGTTCTAAGAGGAGAAATGTTTATGAGATCTATTTTATAAATTTAGCATTAAATGATACATTAAAGACCAATACACAAGAAAACAGGTGCAGGTTTACTACGTTTGGGAATTCTCAACCATTCCTTGGAAACTGCAACAGGTATTGGTGGTTTCCAGGTATAATGCTGGGAATATCAAATGGCATGGAATTGTATGCAGGTGACAATTCCACACCAAGGAAATACAGCCCGGTGTGCAAACGCACATTTTTTAATGTTTATTTTTTCCACAAAGGATGTTTTTCCCCATAAGGAAATATCTTCCCAACACCCTCAAGTTTGGAGTCAACAATTTCCCTTTCCTCTGTAGAAGGTGAGTTACTTCATCCCCTTTCTGGAGTCAAACTTACCATTTCCGGGGTGGGAAATGGTCAGATCGAAAGTTGCGGATGCCCACAAACTCACACACACATATTTGAGATAGTTCCAAAACTTCCAGGGCAAACCACATGTTAATCTTCCGACTCACCAGTGCTTGTGTGTGGTTTACTACTGTGAAAAAGGGCTTTGTGATTCGGGCCCATAGTATATCTTCCAGGCACTCGGTGCAGCATCACTGTTACTGGCACCCACTCCCCGTTTAAGTGCAAAACTGAGTTTAGCCAGATATACTGCCCCAGGATATATGGAGCCAAGAGGACTGCTGTTTTGTAAAATGTGTTTTTTTCTAACTGCATTAGGGAGCAGCCTGAGCACATTTTCAAAAGCGCATGCTTGACATAAAATGACAAAAGAAATTCTGTAGGCAGTCACCTTCAAATCTCCTTGAGAGCCCACAGTACTATATAGAGCACTCTGAGGCTTCCATGGTGGCTGCTGACATCCTATTAACCTTCACAGATACACGATACAAGATCACTCCACTGGACGAGAATTAATCTGTACAGTGTCCTAGTAAAATTCAAAACCCTAGACTTCTTAGAAATTATTTGAAAACATTGAAGTGGACATCTTTCCTAGAATTCACAGATTTCAGATTCACTCTCAGATGCATTCGACTGATGCTGCCCCACGCGCCAAAGTTACATATGACTTACCAACACACTGGTTGCTTTCATCCATTGTGTACCCAAAGCGGCAGAGTGGAGGCCTGGAGGCAGAAGGGAAGTTGGGCGCGGGTACAGGTGCAGGAGGAGGTGGGTAGGCATTGGGGCGCTCATAAGGACTTGCATAAGGGTCGCGGTACACAGTACTTCTTCGGGGAATGCATAGGTATCCTCCGTTCTGATTTACACACATCATATCTCCTCGGCAGGCTTCAGCGATGGTGCGGCATTCATCAACATCTTAAGAATCAAATAAATCATGAAAGAGAAGGATCAGCAATGAGATGATGTCCAAATCCTACACAATTGTCCCACTACCCATTAGCATATAAAGGTACACTGTACATACACTTTTCAGGATGGACAATATATGGTGTAATTGTTACACTCTGGACTGAGATCTAGACAAGACATTATGCACCGTCTATTTTCTAAGTTCCTGTCTGTACATTGTGAAATGCACATATAAATAATTTATTTACAAATTTGGTATCATGCACATACATTCGAATTAGAATTGTAATTAATCTACTGCATATACACTACATACAAGTACTGTAGGTTTGTACTTTTTGTCACACAGAAGCTAGACATATGCCTTGCATCTGACGTAATGCACATAAGATGGACCTAGGCCTATATTCATCACTAGGAGTATAGAGAGGACATAGCTGGTATCCGAGCAAACCTTTACAGATGATCTTGTATATAGTGTCATGCTTGTGACCTCTGCAATGGGAGGTGTCATACACATACAAGAACTTTGGAGGGAATGTGTCTGTTGGGATGAGAATTAACTTGACAAAGGCCAATATAAAGATTGTGCACATGGATTTAGGGCTCAGACTCGTGTTGGAATTCCAAACTGGTGTTAGGGCTGTATCTGGCACCATGCCCTAGGATTTGAGAATGTGGTTACACTGCTTTACATCCATGGAGGGAAAAATTACATTAAATAGTTGTTCTTTCAATTAACTATCCATTAAGTTCCATTGCCATTTCTTACCTAGGCACTGTCCAGATATGCGGTCCATTTCAAATCCATTGCTGCATTCCTGCGGAAAGAAAATAGAACAGAATTGTAATATTTGAGTCCATGAGAGCGACAAAGGGAATAACAATAGTGACCATTTATAGTGCGTACAATAAACTGAATTCACTATTGGATGCTGATTACAATGTCACTAGTAGGCAACCAATGCTATAAGACTCTAGTAGTCCCTCCATACCATAAACCTGGGAGAAGGTTTTAAAAGCAGCAAGGGGGCATGTGTCCGGTAGCAGATCTACTACCAAGCAAATCCCGAGCATCACACATATTCCCGAATAAATGTCTGTTTTTTGGGAAGTGACAGGAAAGGGAATATCTTTATTTTCACTTTCTTCCAAAGGCCAGTTTTATTGAGGAATTTCATAAGCGTATTGATTTATTATGTTATTTCGTGTAGAGCAAATTCAGTTCACTGCTACATCTGAGTGCATGATTGTTAAGAAAATGGCATATAGTAATGCCATTTCGTTTGTTTTAGGGGACTATCTCCGATTGAATGGTGTCTTCTCAGCTGAGGTTCCATTGGGTGTGTATCATAGAACCTGCCTCAGGAACCTTTATCTGGTGGTTTGTGAATGAAGGCTGAAACATCCTACTTCTAATCAGAAAAATCTGTCAAACTTACAAAGGATTTTAAAGTGATCGCTTGCTATATGCCTCAAGGCAGAGGCCAAATATGGTAGTTTCCACTCTGTATTCTCTACAGCAAATGCTTTAGCGAATAGCGAGGTTTTCAAGTCGTCCACTCATTTTCAAGAGAGCAGCTTGGATCTCAGGTTTGTATCCGAGTCATTCCAAAGATGATGCCAGGATCCTTGAGGGTTTTGCACCCATTTTTCAGTGTATGATGGCACAAAAACACCTTCTCATTGGATCATAAGGTTTGAGGGGAAAAGTAGGAAGAAGACAACAATTGACAGTAGAGGGAGGAGGGATTACATCTGAATCTAAAAAAACAGGAGTATAGTAGTAATGTTTTTTGAGAGTCAGCCACAACTTCTGTACATTGGTTATTTACCCATAAATTCTTCCATCTGTGTAATAATAGTCTCATAGCTCTGGATGGTATATTGAGCCTGCATGCTCTTGAGAAACATGTGACATTCTTGCCTTATCGTTCCAAGGCCCTAAAAGGTGGTCATCTCACAACCCATTTCAGAGCTCTGGAATGCTTGGAATTAAGATTGTGTAGCTTCATGATTTTGGCGGTTCAGCATTGTAACCACTATTTATGACTGTGACCATTTTTGGTCACTTTATATACATTGAGAATAAATTCCATGGTCTTACAATAGAATGCAATTATATTGTAATTTACACATATGCCAAAAAGTCACCTCATGAATAAACAATCTGGGTTATGCATGCTTACTTGTGCACTCCCTTGGTGTCTGAAGCCGATGGCAAGCAGGAAGAGGGCCAGTATCCTGGAAAAAGAAGAGAAAAGTACAAGAAGTTGGATTTTTTGTCTGACAGGCGGGTTTTCTAGGAAGCTATTATTGACTTGTGACATAATGTGTCACTATATTTCTGTCTTTTTGTCTGTGAGGTTTTATGCCAGTGCAGGGAACTATAATCTCCTTCTGACGAGGCATAGTTTGAATTGTATTAACAAAGGAAGGGTTGGACTGACCATATGAGCCACATGAAAAATTCATGGTGTGGTTGGGACAGTGGGCCGCATTCAGATCTGCATGAACTGAGGCATTCTTAGTCCATACAACCCTAAAACATTGACAACCATCACGATTTCAGAACATTCTTCACGCAAGCCCTGACACCACACTAAGCATACTGTAACACACCACAGACCATACATACCTTTCTATGCAGCTCAGCACACAATATCACAAATATTGAGGATTAAATATCAAATCAGAATATTGTGAAAGTATCAATCGTTGGTGCACTCTTACTTTACTTAACTCCATATATGTGTACCTTGAATATATATATATATATATATCCTGAATGTGATCAAGGGCTCTTGAAGCCCGAAACGCGTCGTTGCAGGCTGCGTGTGAAACGCAAATAAACGTACATCTTGCCTGAATTGCTGTGGCGGTCTGAGTTCCTTCTTCGCCGGGAAACGGAAGTGGTGGGAATTGTGTGGCGCATATATATATATATATATATATATATATATATATATATATATATATATATATATATATATACACATATTACCTACTGGCGGTTGCCAGTAGGTAGTTATAATTAGGACCTATTTTCCATAGGAAATCCGCAACATTCTATTTACAATAACTTTGGCACTGGTTGACGAATCTTCGCGATAATTTCAAAACTCGTGGGGCGCTTCAGTCTGCTCCTATCCTGAAAGTTTGGGGGTGATTCGTAAAGCAGGGGCAGAGAAAAAGGGGGGTCCCAAAACGTGTTTTGCCCATGCAATTTCCCATAGGAACCTTTAGTCACAGGTACAGCTCGAACTGCTGAACGGAATTACACTAAATTTGGAAAAGAGGTAGTCCTTGGTTCAGACTCGTGCCTTTTTGTTAAATGGTGTTAATCTGTTCAGTAGCTTTTTAGATATTTAAGGAAAAAAAAAATATATATATATGATCGGAACCTAACAACACATCTCATTGTGAGATCTGAATGGCTGTCAGCACTTCATCCAAGAAGTGTTGGCAGCCATCTTGGGACCAATATACATGATAGCACCTCATTAAAAAGCATTGCAGTTAATAGAAGGTTTTAAGACTTTAGTTACATTATAAATCATTTGTTGTTGGTACCATACTCATTTTAGGAATTGTGTTGTGTTCTAAGGTGATTTTACCATGTGAAAAACCCTTCTGCTGGGATATCATGCATCATGTTCCAGAGAAAACTATTTTCTCATGCTTTTCCCACAGAGGTTTGGAAAGTGATCTATAAGCTAAACTGAGAGCATATTTTCTGTAAATTCACATTATCTTTTTCAGTCATGTGAGAATGAAGTCTGACATTCTCAGTAAAACATGTACATCCAACAAGGGCAGAGACTGTTTAGCACACCTGAAACCATCTTGATTAGAATAAAGTGGTAACTCTTAAAACATTTAATTTGCAAAGGAACAAAATGAGGGGGTTCATTTTGCCATAGAAATTATGATTAGTGCTGTAGAAAGAAACATTAGGGCACATTTTGAGTGACTTTTCAAATCATCTTCTGTTTCATTAAAAAAAATCTGACATGCAGACTGAAACATGTACTTTCAATACCAGCAGCAGACTTCCCTGGTGAGCAGTAGCTTTACTACAGTGATCTAATGAGAAACTAGAGTGCAAACATTCAGAATTTACGGCAAATGTGTGATACATCTGAATGCCTTCTTGATGGAATCAAAGTAAAAAAACTGAAAGTATTTCCTACTGAGGAGACTGTAGTAAAAAAGGAAATTAGGAAATTTCATAACAAATAAGTCTCCCAAGATTGCCACCAGAGACAAAAGAGCCCAAATGTAGCACAAATATCACGCAGCTGTAGCCCAAGTATAGCCCATTGACAGAATGTCCCAGAGTGTTCTAAATAACAACTAGAGCGCTAACAGTCTTACTTATGACAAAAGTATGGAACAACTGAAGCCATCTTGATTGGAATAAAGTGGTAACACTTCAAACATTTAATTTGCTAAGGAACAAAATGTGGGTGTTCATTTTGCCATACAAATTATGATTAGTGCTGCAGAAAGAAAAATTAGGGCACATTTTGACTTCTCAAATCCTCTTCTATTTCATTAAAAAATGCAGACTGAAACCTGCACTATGAATACCAGCAGCAGACTTCCCTGGTGTGCTGTAGCTTTACTACAGTGATCTAATGAGCAACTAGAGTGCTAACATTCAGAATTTATGGCAAATGCGTGACACATCTGAATGCCTTCTTGATGGAACCAAAGTAAAAAACTGAAAGCATTTCTTACTGAGGAGACTGTAGTAAATGAGGAAATTAGAAAACTTCATAACAAATAAGTCTCCCAGATGTGGGTCCCGTGCTCTCCATGCCACTGGAGTCATGCGTTGCGTACCATAATTTACATGCGTTGCGAATACGCGGGAGCAGGAGTCGCGGACTGGTCGCATACCAATCGCACACATCACGTAATAATAAATGGATATGATGTAACTGAAAAACACGCAGCCATCACACACCGCACGCAGTTCCTTCACGACTTTTCTAAAATGGCGGTTAGAATCCACGCACCCACTGTGATGTGTACGCTTTGGGTGCGCGACTCAGAAGAACATTTGGAATTTTTTTTTAAAGAAAATAATATAAATATATTAAAACAAAAAATAAAACAAAAAAATTAAACAATATTTCAGTTTGATTTAAAAAAAAATCTTTTTTTGCAATTTTCTGAAAAATATATGTTATTTAATGAATAAAATATTTATAAATAACCAGTTAAAAAATTGTAGAAAATCAGTTTAAAAAATAGGGTTAACTACTATTACACTTAAAAATTTGCATTTAAAAAACCTTTGAAATTCACTGAAAAAACCATAGGTTTCGGAGACATTATAGTTAGAAAATGGCATTTGAAAAAGCTTTGAAATTCACTGAAAAAACCATAGGTTTCGGAGACATTATAGTTAGAAAATGGCATTTGAAAAAGCTTTGAAATTCACTGAAAAAACCATAGGTTTCAGGAACGTTATAGTTAGAAATCAGCATTTAAAAAACATTGAAATTCACAGAAAAAAACATACGTTTCAAGGATGTTATAGTTAGCTGGACAATTCACTCGTATAGTTAGTTCTGCTAACTATAACTTGCGTGCCCGCAATGCACTGCTAATGATGTCACATATTACATCCTTCATGACATGGTCAGTGACATCACTGATGACATCACTGATGAAATCATCCACGTGACAATCTGATACACCTCATCATACACTAGTATAACCTTTCATCACTCACTGTAAAATACAGAGTACCATATTTGAAACCATTGACACACCAATATCAGTTACTAAATACCCACTCACTGATTCCTAAGTCTACGCACACAACTACCCATTCAACAACAGAATTACTTATACATGCAGTCACTAATTAATAGAACACTATCAAATGCACTTATACACATATATAGACATTGACACATCAGCAGTCCTCTTAGTCAGTTATGCATTCATCCTACTCACTCATGAAAAAAAATAATCACACTTACATTTACTCACACATTTATACACACACCTCATTTATTCAAACACATAGTAACTCATAGTTAATATGTTGAAAAATCACCATTACAATTATACACTCATTCATATAGTTACTCTCACAATCACTGACTCTTACATATACTTATTTATATACACCAACTCTCACATACAATGCCTTTTATTTTTTTACTTTGTTGAAGATGTACAACTAAAACATATATTCGCTCACCAACACACAAATAAATACACCCAAACAACTGTTTCCACATGCACTCTTAAACCTATACACCTAGTCAATCAACCATTCACACATCTATGCATAGAGTTACACACACCCCTTCCAACCACACACAAACTCAGTTTCCCATACAAATACTCACACAACTAATCAATAACTAATATACACACTCATGTAGTTAGTGACCAACTGATGCAGTATGTTATACAACAACAGAGACAGTGATGCACACATTCACATAGTTTAGTTACTAATCCATGTATTAAGTGAGACACTTTTAATTACTCACTTAAACAGACAGTCAGACAGCTACTAAATCCTCCATCCATACCGTTATATATCCACTCAATCTTCAATACAGATTGGTATATATATATATTTATATATAATACATATTTAAATTTCAAACTAAACCACATTCACTGGATGATGTCTTCAGTGATGTCATCAGTGATGTCATTTGAGATGTCATCAGTGATGTCACCGACCATGTCATGAATGATGTAATATGTGACATCATCAGCAGATCATTGCGGGTGCGCAAGTTATAGTTAGCAGAACTATAACTCCCCATCTTCGCAAGAAACCTCAAAACCTGGCTCTTCGACAGACCCCCTCCTTGATGGAATGGAACCTGCACCCCCTCCACCCCCCCCGCCCCTAGCGCCTTGAGACCCTTACGGGTGTGTAGTCGCGCTTTAACAAACTCCTGATTGATTGATTGAGTAGAGAGTGAGTAATAGAGAGTACAGAGTGAGTAGTAGAGAGCAGTAGAGAGAGTAGCAGAGAGTGAGCAAGAGAGAGTAGTAGAGTGAATAGAAGAGTGAGTAGTAGAGAGTAGTAGAGAGTGAGTAGTAGAGAGTGAGTAGTAGAGAGTAGTAGAGAGTAAGTAGTAGAGTGAGTAGTAGAGAGCAGTAGAGTGAGTAGTAGAGAGTAGTAAAGAGTGAGTAGTAGAGAGTGAGTAGTAGAGATTGAGTAGCAGAGAGAGAATAGTAGAGAGTAGTAGAGAGTGAGTAGTAGAGTGAGTAGTAGAGAGTAGTAGAGAGAGTAGTAGAGAGTGAGTAGTAGAGAGTAGTAGAGAGTGAGTAGTAGAGTGAGTAGTAGAGAGTGAGTAGTAGAGAGTAGTAGAGAGTGAGAAGTAGAGAGTGAGTAGTAGAGAGTAGTAGAGAGTGAGTAGTAAAGAGTGAGTAGTAAAGAGTGAGTAGTAGAGAGTGAGTAGTAGATAGTGAGTAGTAGGGAGAGAGTAGTAGAGAGAGAGTAGTAGAGTAGTAGAGAATGAGTAGTAGAGAGTGAATATTAGAGAGTAGTGGAGTAGTAGAGAGTAAGTAGTAGAGAGTAGTGGATAATATTCCAAAGTTTGGCACAGCACCACTTGCACAATAAGTCCAATCAAATCATATCACTTAGAGTCCTTATTGAAGCGCTGAATCTTGGTGTATATTCAAATGCTTTTATTTTCCTTAAGTTTATGTACCACAGCCAGCCGACGCGTTTCGTTCTGTACAACAGAACTTCTTCAGGGCGTTCTTATTTCCTTCAAGTTATGTCGGTATCCTGTTGTCATATAACTAGATATTTCTTCCAAATGTTAGACGAGACGTAAGTACATTCTTATTCAAAGTGACTAGGTATCAATTTTACCCACACAATTCGGGCAGACTTGAGTAATTTATAGCATCCTCAAAGTCAGTCTTTCAAAAATTCCAAAGTATAGGACATGATAATCCAAATCCAAATGTTTCTCAAGAAAAGTCATTTTCAATCGTTCGGAATATCGGCGTTTGGGCAGATATGACCCTGGGACCCCCAGTATGCAAGGGGAATTAGTCCCCCCTCTGCAAACGCGCCAGTGGCCTGCGTTGCAGAGAGGTGTAAAAAGGGGCATAGCCTCATTACACCTCTCTGCAATGCAGCCCCCTGGCGCATACTTGAGGTTCCAGGTGGGCTAGTTGGCCCCCAGGGACCCCCATTATGCAAGGGGAATTAGTTCCCCCTCTTCAAACATGCACGGGGGATGCGTTGCAGAGAGGTGTAACAAGGGGCATAGCCTCATTACACCTCTGCAATGCAGTCCCCTGGCGCATACTGGAGATTCCTGGTGGGCTTTCAGGTCTTATATAGTTAGGAGTTAGCATTAAAAAAAACTTTGAAATTCACTGAAAAAAACATAGGTTTCAGGCCTTATATAGTTAGGAATTAGCATTTAAAAACCTTGCAAATTCACTGAAAAAACCATAGGTTTCAGGCCTTATATAGTTAGGAATTAGAATTTAAAAAACCTTTGAAATTCACTGAAAAAACCATAGGTTTCAGGCCCTATATAGTTAGGAATTAGTATTTAAAAAACCTTTAAAATTCACTCAAAAAACTATAAGTTTTAGGGGTGTTATAGTTAGTTGGACATTTCACTCATACAAAACCATTGAAATTGCTATATTTCGCGCACCCGCAATCCACTGCTGATGATGTCACATATTACATCATTCATGACATGGTCAGTGACATCTGATGTCATCTCAAATGACATCACTGATGACATCATCCACGTGACAATCACATACACCTTTTCATACACTAGTAAAATCTTTCATCACTTTTTGTAAAATACAAGAGTATCATATTTGAATCCATTGTTACAGCAACACAAGTATCTAAAAACCCACTCAGTGATTCATCACACATCTAATCACTTACCTGTAGATTCACTATTCACTCATACATGCTGTCAATGAACAATAGAACACTATCAAAAATACTTATACACCTAAATCGACATTACACACCATCACACATCCTATTCACATATGAAGTCATCCTACTCACTTATGCAAACAATGGATCATACTTACATATTTACTTAGCTACACACTTATAAAAACACAACTTCATCTATTCATTTAGATAGTAAGTCATACTTAGTAAATTATAAAATCATTATTACAAGTATAAAGTTATCCATACAGTCACTCACACAATCATTGGGTCTTATGTATACTCATTTATATACAACAACTGACACATACACTGCCTTTTATTTTTCTAGTTTGTTGGACATGTATCATTGAGAAATATATTTGCTCATCACCACACTCATAAAGATATTCACTCACCCAAACAACTGTTAGAGCATGTAGTTTTAACTTCATATATCTAGTGAATCAACTATTCACACATCTTTGGGCAGTCACACACACCCCACCGAACCACACACACATTCACTCTCCCATACAAATACTCAGTTAACTAATCAATAACTAATATAGACTTTCACATAGCTAGTAACCAACTGGAGAACCAGTTTACACAACAACTGACAAAGTGATACAGATATTCAAACAGTTTAGTCACTATCCACTATATTTAGTGAGACACTATAAATTGGTCAAGTAAACAGTCAATTACACTGCTACTAACCTCTTAGGTGCTGCGCCTATTCCAACGGCCGCCGGCACCACTACCTCAGGAGTGCTGCCGTCGTCCGTTGGACGTTCGAACCTCACCTGCGCAATGGAACGTTCAGCACTGGAGCTGGACGTTCCATAGCTGCTAAGAGGCTAAATCCTCCATCCAAATATTTATTTTTATATATCCACTCATTCTTCAATGGAAATTGCTATATATATATAATGCATATTTAAATAACGAAGCAAACCACATTCACTGGATGATGTCATCAGTGATGTCATCAGTGATGTCATTTGAGATGTCATCAGTGATGTCACTGACCATGTCATGAATGATGTAATATGTGACATCATCAGCAGTGGATTGCGGGTGCGCGAAATATAGTTAGTACAACTAACTATATAGGAGAAATTTCAATGGTTTTGTATGAGTGAAATGTCCAGCTAACTAAAACACCCCTAAAACTATAAGTTTTTTGAATGAATTTTAAAGGTTTTTTAAATGCTAATTCCTAACTATATAAGGCCTGAAACCTTTGGTTTTTTCAGTGAATATATATATATATATATATATATATATATATGATACCAAACTCCTCCACGGAAAGAAGAGCAGCAGCCACACGGGGGAAACCCTTGGAAGCAACTTTATTCAGATTTTGATGGCGAATGCATTTCGGCGATTTGTGCCTTCCTCAGCGCCCAAGATGTGTTGCACGCACTTCCAATTATCGCTGAATGTTCAAACGAGCCGCCCCCTCTTGATAAAGCAAGCGGCCACGCCCCCCTGATATCATACCACGCATCTGTTGCACTTCCTTGCATGCTACGGAACTGCAACTCCCAGAATACAGTTCCAGGTTCCAGGTAGGTAGCGCTGTAGAGGTTTAACACAGTTGTTTGGGGCGTCGGTATGACTGGCCTGTTCCTCTGGTTTTTCCTCTGTTTCCTCGTCCACCTCCCCTCTGAGCCCCTCCTTCTTGATGATCTGTCCGGTTTTGGCTCATGACCTGGAACTGCAATAAAAAATTATTCGATTTCTTTTGTTGGTTGGGAGTGGCTTCTTGGCTTATCGCTGATGAAGGAGCAGGTTGCCATGGAGATGGCTGAACTTTCCAACATTACCCTGTGGCTGCGCTATATTGATGATATTTTTTTCATTTGGTGTGGTACAGAAGAAGCTGCAACATCCTTCATAGACAAGTTCAATAAAAACAATCTAAATTTGCAGTTCACTAGTAACATCAGTAGGGAGTCCATTGAATTCCTAGATGTTCTGGTAGAAGTGAAGGAGGACAAGATTAAATCTAAACTGTTCCGGAAAAGCACAGCCGGTAACAGTATATTAAATGCAAGAAGCAGTCACCCCTCTAATTTGGTACGCAGCATACCATATGGGGAATTGCTACGCGCAAAAAGAAATTGCAGTGATGACTCATCTTTTGAACAGGAACAAGAAATTATGTGTAAGAGATTTCTTGAGAGAGGCTACAGCAGGAATATCATAAACAAAGCCAAACTCAGGGTACAATCGTTAAACAGGAATGACCTACTATATCCAAAAGTGCAAGACAACAAACAGAACGACACTGTCAGATTTATCACTACATTCTCAGGACAGGCTAACTCTGTAAGGCACATCTTAAAGAAACACTGGCATGTGTTGTTAACAGACACTCACCTGAGTACAAACCTGAGTAGTAATCCTCAGATTACTTTAAAAAAAAGCAAAACTCTGAGAGACGAACTTAGTCACAATCACATTAGATCCAGGGATGTCTCCAACATCAAGAAACCGGCTGGTTTTCGATGTTGTAAGAAGTGTAAAGCCTGCAGGAATAGCATTGACTGTAAATCCTTGCAAATACCAAACTCCAACAGAGAATTTGTGATAAAGAAAAATCTTACTTGTACCACCACGCACTGCATATATGTTCTAATTTGCCCATGTCAGAAATGGTATATTGGCAGCACCAAGTACGAAGCAAAAAAACGAGTGCTGGAGCATTAAAGAGCCATTAAAAATAAGAACAAGCAGTATCCTGTGTCTCGCCACTTTGCGGAACATCATTTTAGTGACGAGAATCAGGTACGAGTAGTGGTGATTGACAGTGTCGACCTTGGTGTGAGAGGGGGAAATCGCGAACTATCAATGCGCAAATTGGAATCCAGATATATTGTTGATTTGGAAAGTCTCGCCCCGAATGGGCTGAATATCAGTGAGGAGCTAGCAATTCACTTACATGAATGATATGTTTTTAATCTGAATACAGTTTGCTAAGTGTAATAATATCATGTTTTTAATTCCAGATTGTTTTGAGCACTGATACATGTAAAGACAACTGATGGTTAGAAGATCAAGGCCAACATATCATGAACACGTAGGAGAGAACTATGTAGAATCTGTTGACATATGATTTGTTGATAGCCCACTTGGGCGAGACTCAAAGAACGGACTAGCCCACTGGGGCAAGACAATGACACACGCGTATGTCGTAGTTAAATACCGCATGAACTCAATCGCCGTATTTACGGAAATGAATGGGAATTACAATTACTAAATGTGGCTATGACATCGCAATCAAAGATGTAATCATTGAAATATGTCATGAATTGATACATATTACACTTACACTTACGTGTTTCTGAGGCTGAAATGCATGTTAAAAGATGGCCGCCACAGTTGTGTGTGTGTAAGTCACGTGAGGTGCAGAGTTTTTTATGTATTTAAACATGGTGGCACTTATTGTTTACGAGCGTGATCAAGGGCTAATCCCCGAAACGCGTCGTTTTTCCCTTTGCTAAATAAATCTAAGCTGCAGCACTCAAGGTGTCCGAGTGGTTCTTTATTGTTTTGGAACCTGGGAGCGGATATATATATATATATATACATATATATATATATATATATATATATATATATATATATATATATATATATATAGAGAGAGAGAGAGAGATCTTCAAGGTCCTGGTATGATGTATTCAAATAATTTTGACCTCTTTAAAGCTTCCCATTGTAATATAGAACAAAAAAAACATGGTTAACTTTCCACACATAGGGGCTGATTACGATGGTGGTGTCTAGCACATCCGCGGTGCTGGCGGAAAACATCCTTTTCCACACTCCTGCGGCAGTCCCCGCGTCCGCCACATTACAATGGGCAAAGATAGCCCATTTCCCGCCCGCTACAGAGTTTTCAGATCCGCAAGAAATTTCTTTCTGCAACGGTGGCGGAGGGAGCCAATAGAGAGAGACCACCATGCGGAATGACGTTACGACCGCCGGACAAATCACGATGCCTCAAACAGCCCATTACACCACAGCAGAAAATCTAGCCATTCGGAGACGGTGGAAGCACTACTGCGGAGAGCAAAAATTAAATCGGGACACCTCCACGCATTCCTGACCGCTGGTTGAACAGCGGTTTTGGGTCTTTCGGCAGGAATTCCGACCGCAGTGGACAGATTTTCAGCTTTTACGGATGTTCTCGGCAGAGTATCGTGGAATCGGTCCGCCGCGGTAGAATTTTTCAGGCAGTGCATCCTAATCTGACCGCCGGTTTTGCCGCGGTACCTGCGACAGTAATTTTCCGCTACCACGACAGTTGAAATGCTTTTCCGACCGCCATCGTAATCAACCCCTTAGTTCCGCCCAGAATTATGCATTCCTTATTCCTTAGATGGCGTAGGCAAAGTTCACTGAATACCAACAAAAATTAGAAATTACTTTCTAAAGTCTGAAAGGTCATAGCTCAAATATTTGTTTTTATCTGTTTTCTACAGCATGCGTAGTTGTGAACTTCCACTTTGGATTTGTTGTGTGGCAAAGATTTGCCTGTGGATGCAGGCAATGGCAGTGGGACTGGAGATCTCAGTTGCATGCAGGATACATTAAAAGAAGAAAAGGTTTAGCAGTGGTCTTCTCTGCACTCATCTGGAGAATAAGTCTTGAGCACACTGTAGGGGATTGGAGATGAGATCTAGTGGTTAAATTCCTGTTTCGGAAAACTTGGGACCTGGGCCCTAATGCTGGCTTCCATACCTTACTAAAAATGTTGTGGATCTGGACACATTACTTAACCTACCTCTCCACAAAAAACAATATATGTGAAATCGTAATACAATTTTAAATAGGGTTATAACAAATGTTTGAAAAATCTCTATTTGATGTAATGTGCCTTGTTGCTCAAAAGGTGCCATTTCCTATATTTTTAAAGCAGTTTGAACTTCAGTTGTTGCTATCATACTAGGAACGCTTCACACTTAATAAAGGTGGGGAAAGCTGCCTGACTTTGCTCAAGGTAGAGTTTAACTTTTGGTAGTGATTTTTTTACACCCAGATATCTAACTATCTAAGATGAGTGGAATGTCAGTCTACAGGGAATAATTTTGACTGCTACCATTACAGGCTGCACTTAGCTCAGAGTAGCAGCGAGGATGTTCCAGACATCTGATTATTATCCATTCCTCACTCAGCAGAAGTCCCACACAATCTGGTTGGATTAACGCACAGTTCTGAGAAAATGTATGCTCAAATCCAGGTGAGTGTGGTACAAGCAGGAAGCAGTCCCCAGAGACATGTGAGTTAAACTCAAGCAGTATAAACTATTTTAAAGTAAAAAACACAACCAAATAAATCCCAAACTAATTTAGAAAATTTGAGAAAACGCTGATGAGAAAAAGACACCAAGAGCATCAAAATAGGATGCGGGAGTCTGACTTTTTTTATTGAATCCACAGATCCTCTGCAGCGCTGATTTAAAAAAAAATCCCTTCCACAGGCATCCCTAACCCCCTCAACTAAGTCTGGGTGGGTGGGGTATCTCTATCCTGCCCCCCACCCCGAATATTTTTTATTTGTACTTTTATCTTGGACAAGGGACTGAGGGCCAGATGTACGACCATTGATGTTTGCGACTTGCAAACTGCATTAAATTGGGAGTCGCAAACATCAATGTAGAACAGTGTCAGAGACACTATTTGCGATTCCCAGTGGGGTCCCAAATTGCATGCCTCCTATGCATATTAATGAGGCTGTCACAGTTTGCGACCCCAGTGGGAATGGCTGGCACTCCCAGGGATGGTGGCCTGCTGGGTTCAGCAGACCACCATGTCTGGGACTGCTTTGTCAATAAAGCAGTTTTTTTTTTTTAAAGAAACCCGTTTCCTTAAAGGAAAACGGGATGCAAAAAAAAAAAAAAAAAAATGAAAGTTTTTGTTTCATTTCTTAAGGGCAGGTAGTGGTCCTTGGGACCACTGTCTGCTCTTAAAAATGTTTGTGCACCCATTCACAAATGAGAAAGGGGTCCCCTGGGGATCCCTTCCCATTTGGGAAAGGTTTACCACCCTCTAGAAGAGGGTGGTAAACTGCAAGCTTTTTGTGACCGCATATGCAGTCGTAAAACATTCTTACATAGGGTTCAGAGTTGCTATTAGGAAGGGACACCCTTCGGAACGCCCCTTCCTAATAGAGATTCGCTAACCCTATTTTGCGAGTCGCTATTACATTAGCAATTCGCAAAAAAGGGTTGGTACATTGTGCTACCGTTTTTTTGCCATTGCAAAAGGGCAAAATGCTCCTCTGCGACCGCAAAAATGGTTGTACATCTGGCCATGAATACGCAAGTCTTAAGATGGCTGCTGCCACATTTTTCATAATGAGGTGGCAGCCTATCAGATCTCATCTAGAAATCTGTCAGCTCCACGGTCCCTCTGCTGCTCAATATATACAAATAAACAAAGTGGAATCCACTCAGAGTGGTGGTGATCCCTAAAGTGATGGGGAGCACACAGTGTTGTTTAAATGCCCCTCACACACCAACAGGCCCCTTGGTGTCATGCTTCATCATCGGGGCCTTCGCACCCCTCTACGGGATGCGGCGTGCTATGACTCGCGGCTACGCAGGAGCACTAAATAGTGAACTATGTGAGGGGGTGTGTATGCTAATGAGTGAGTGAGGTGAGGTGAAAAGTGAGTAGTTAAAAAATACCTGGCACGAAGGTAAAAAATAATTTTATTAAATCCTCGGCTGGTATCATTAAAAGAAGTGCAAAGATGGGGTTGTAAAAATACGTATTGGGGTATTACAACCACCTCAAAAGTGTCAACATGTTTCGGAGCGCGGGGGCTCCTTCTTCAGGACAAGGATAAGCACATATCCTCCCCTTACTCACATGTAAATGTAAAAGTGAAAAAATACTATTACAGCAATGTGTAATGTACCTGGCAGTGTTTTTATGTAGATATGTTCAGTTGCGCCCAATTGGCGTTAGATGAAAACCTGCAAAAAGAAAGCACAATGAACACACTGGTCTGCAGTGCCCAAACCAAGAGAGAAAAGCTGCTTCTCCTAGTGTGACAGGGTAAACCCAAAAATGAGGGTCAAGAAATCCTGTAAGGATAATGAAAAATGAAAAAATACATATAAATGGACAAACACAGTACACAAAGACATACACTCACAATATCAGTTGGAAGCGCGATTTAAACGCGCATATTCAGTATTGAGCCACTCGTGAAGGGTGGTATTACAACAAGATTGGAGCAGTGTAGGACAAGGGGAATGCATGTTAGATTAGGCTAATGTCATGCATGTATAGGCCCTGGAGGTTTAGAGAATAAATAATGAATAATGAGCCTGATGGTAGTATGATCATTACTGGCAAAGTGGAGACACCACATGGGGGACAGTATTATCCTAATGAGCCTGATGGTGGTATGATCCTTATTGGCAAAGTGGAGACACAACATGGGGGACCGTATTACCCTAATGGAACACCCATGATGTTTATAACGGCCCCATTGGCTATGGCCCTCCCATGCAAAATGTAGAGTTCATGAGGGACAGCATGGTATAGTTTATCTAAGCAGGTTCCAAGGAATGGAGTCATTGAGGCCGGTGGTATCGGTCCCAAGACGGAACACCCACCGCTGTTCTTTCTCCAGAAGACCTATTTCAGAGGACAATTGTTCGATCACTGTCCACTGTAACTCGTTGACACAGTGTTGATGTTCGATAAAGTGGGCTGACATTTTTGTTGTAAGTTTTTAGCACCTAATGTTGCTTTTATGCTCGTTGAGTCTTACCTTAACTGGTCTTGTTGTCATTCCCACATACTCTTCCCCACAAGGACATGTCCTTGTCCTACACTGCTCCAATCTTGTTGTAATACCACCCTTCACAAGTGGCTCAATACTGAATATGTAGTTCTCGGAGGAGAGGGCCTGTAGGCTGATGAAATCAGTGATGTCTTCGTTGAATTGTGTGCGGGATCCTGGTGGTCTGTAGATGAGGGTGCCTCTAAGTGTGGTCCTGGGGTCGGTGTGGATCTGGAAGTGGAGGTGTTCGGCGGTTGAAAGGTTATCGTCGGAGCTGGTCGTGATTTTGATGGTGTTCTTATGGACGATGGCGATGCCTCCTCCTGTTTGGATGGTGCGGTCTTTTCGGATGATCTTGTAATTGTCCGGGATGGCTATCGCGATGTCGGGTGTTGATGAGGCGTTCATCCATGTTTCAGTAAGGAAGGCGACGTCCGGTGATGTAGTATCGAGTAGATCCCAGAGTTCGGTGGCGTGTCTGTGGACCGAGCGGGTGTTCAGCAGGATGCACTTCAGGTGGTTGTAGTCGGAGCTGAGTTTGGGGTTAGTGGTGGTGGTAAGGGTCTTGATGCTGGTAAATTTGCAGGAGCGGCAGGCGAAAGGACCGTGGGTACGTCTCGGGGCAGCTTCGTAGCATTGAGGTGTGCGTCCGGGGTTAAGGGCTAGGAGGGTGGCGGCGTCATACGTGATGTTGGAGGAATGGATTTTGCGGGGACCAGGGAGTCTGGCGCTGGGCGCGGTCCAGGCGCGGACGGGCGTAGACGGGCTTACCTTCGGCGCGACTGGGGCGCGAACGCTGCGCGTGAACGCTGCGCGCTAAGGTGTCTGTCATATATGGATGATGGAGGAGGGAGGAGGGGCGAGGTGGGGTCAGCTGGGAGGTGGGAGCGGGGTGGAGAGAGGGGCTGGGGGGCAGAACAACAAAATGGTGGCAGCAAATAATCGAACATGAAAACGACACAAGCAGGGCTATGCAAGAGTAAACAATGTTAGCTTTACAGTCAGCGCTACGATCAAATTCAGTTACAAATCAAATTATGCAACGTGGGCAGCCAGGAGCAGTGAAGCGCTACGATGATAACCAGGCTACAATTACTAATTTAAATGCAAGAGCAGTGAAGCGCTACGATGATAACCAGGCTACAATTACTAATAGGCTTAAATTCACATCAGGAGCAGGGAAGCGCTACGATGTCTGTGGAGCACCAGCAGTGAAGCGCTACGATACCAATGCAGGGAGAGACCGCTTCTGAGCCAGCCAGGACGGTCACAACCACAGGTTAGGAAAAACAAGGGAGGAAGAAGCAAAAAGTTTGGGGGTAACCCTGCAAAAAGGGCCATTTCCAACAGTAATCAATACGACTCAGATTTGAGGTTCGATTGTAGGTATTTGACACTGTTTTATCGGACGTAGTCCAGCCATTGGCCGCCCTTAGTCCAAACGCAAGAGTTAATGCGTTAAGCTGTATTGCTGTACGTGACTATTTTTTGGTAGGGGGGAACGAGCCACATCTCTTCCACCCTGTCACTATCAGTAATCTCTTGAGAGTTCAAAGGCTCGAAGGTGTTGCTAAAGTCCCCAGCCACTATAGCAGGCAACTGGGGGTCCCTCTCTTCTAAACAATTCTCTAATTCAAGAATAGTAGAAGAGCTACACCCTGCCCTAGAACCCCAGACATAAACATTGAAGAGATCGAATCCTTTGCCATTCCTGCCCCTGATGCTGACAGCTAGAATGTCAGGGCTTTTTATATTAAATTCTCCGACATTGCATTGGAGGTTGATTTTGATACAAATAAGCAGCCCCCCTGAAGGCCGTCCAAACCTGCTGGCTACTCGAGGATAGCAATAGGTAAAATATCCAGGGATGAAGACAAGAGTAAGAGACCAAGGTTCCTGCAAGAGACAAATATCAAATTGCTCTATGTAATGGATCCAATGCGGGAACACCAACTTAGGCCTCACCTCAGCTACATTCCACGATAGAATACGCAGATTGGGAGGTGTTCCTCCCGGGGCTGTGGGAGTGAGTTGAATCTCGTTCAATAATTGTTCTGTTTCTGGATCAACTAAGCGATGAGTCCCAATTGAAGCCCCCTTACTGCTTGTGATGGTAGTGGACTGTTGTGTTTCAGGAGACCTGTAATTAGTGGACTTTGAAGCCGAGAGTGAGGGTCCAGCATGTTCCCTCAGTGTGGATCCTAAATACCTAAATCCTAAAGCCTTTCTTATAGGGGACAGTGGCAGGTAGGCTGAGCCAGCTCGACTTGCCAATCAGTCATTGGTGGCTAAGGAAGAGTCAGAGCCCATTTTAAAATATAATTAATGTTTTTTATTTAAATATTTATAAACGAATTTTATATTACCATTCACTGAACTAAAAAAACCTTTCTGCCCTTATACCTCGCATTTCTGAACCCTAAAAACTACCACTAAACGGTAACCATCCCTGAAACCTAAAAACTCCTTTATAGCCAGGGTCGAACTGGAGATCCAAAAGCAGCCTTGGCACAAATGCCCAAACCAGCATCACTTCCATCCTCTTAGCCTCATATCTCTCTTTCCATCCATCCATTCTCCCTCTCTCTCTCCTACCTTTATAATTGCTTGCTCACTCCATCCCTCTGTCTCCCTTTTTCTCTCTTGAAGCCACCTGCAATTAATCTTAGGGAGCTGGGGGAGTGACAGAAACCCTGTGCTTTAAAAACCAGCCTCCAAAGGCCCCAGCTGATCATGGAATAAAAAGCCAGTCCGGCCCTGTTGCAACTCCCATATACTATCCATCCGTAGACCATAAAAAACACCTTAAAACGCTTACATTTACCCTTCCCAGGACCTTAAAAAATTGTTACACCCGCTAAACACTATCTATCCCTTAATCCTAAAAAAAACTAACTATGCCTAAACACTACACACACCTGAATCCCGAAAAACAAAACCTTACTAAATGCTGTCCATCCCGAGTCCTATAATGATAAGACTAAGGACTTTAAACAATCAAAAAAGTACTTACTTACTTACCAAATAAAATCATGTGATTACCGGTTACTTACCGGTAATATTCATTACTCCGAGTCCTGGTCTTCCCGTCCCATTCCTGACCAGTAAGCAGCTAGTCTGCTTCCCAGAACCCTATACCTAGCAGAACGTTTTTCGCACTTCACCCAATATGGCGCCACCAATCAGGCGAGCATATAGGGGGAAGTGCGTCACGCAAACTTCCTAAGAATACCAAAGAAAACCCAGAAAGAAAAAACAATCACCTCAAAGAAAAAACAAGGGGAGGGAGAGAAGGGCTCAGGAATGGGACGGGAAGACCAGGACTCGGAGTAATGAATATTACCGTGAATAACCAGGCATTACCTCTTCGTCCTGTCTTCCCGTCCCATTCCTTATCAGTGAGCCCATACCAAAGCACACAGTGATTTCAAGAAAGAAAGACCAGAAATCTGAGCAAAAACAGGTCTATTTAATCAATGAAAGCAGTACAACTCAAACATCATGTACAGCAGACAAAACATGAGAACCAAAAGCAGCCGAGGCCACCATCTCCAACTGAAGAGGCCCAAGTGGCAGCTTTCCAAATGTCACGCAAGGGGGCACCCTTGAACATGGCCCAAGATGAAGAGACACCTCTGGTAGAACGACCCTGCAGCGAAGAAGGGAGGGGACAGTGAGCTGACTCATAAGCAGAAATCACAGCACATTTCACCCAACGGGACAAGGTGGACAGGGAGGAACGAAGCCCCTTACCCGATGTCCCGTAGGTAACAAATAAAGAATTGACCTTACGAAAGGCACTGGAGCAATCTAAATAAATGCGGAGAGCCCGCAAGACATCCAAAGTATGCAGAACCACCTCCTCCGGGGTAGAGGGGTCCAGGAAAAAGACAGGCAGGATGATATCCTCCTGAGAGTGGAAATCAGACAACACTTTGGGAAGAAAAAACTGACATGAACGAAGAATCACTTTGTCCAAGCAGAAACGTAAAAAGGGGAGAGGGCATCAAGGCACCAATCTCATCAACCCGCCGACCAGAAGAAACGGCCACCAAAATCATGACCTTAGACATAAGGAACTTAAGGTCCACCGAAAGCAAAGGCTCAAAGGCTCAAAGGGGGGCCCAGTCAAGGCCTGCAGAACAAGGGAAAGATCCCAGGTCGGGACAGTAGAGTAGGAAACAGGACGCTGAATCCGAAAACTCTGCAGAAGGCGGGCCACCAAGGGGGAGACAGAGGACAACTCAGAACCCCGGAAAGCAAGAATGGCAGCCCACTGCGCACAGCGACACCCAAGACAAAGCCATCACGCAAAAAGTCCAGGACCTGAGCAGCCGCACAGGAGAAGGACAACAAACCCTTTGCAAGGCACCATGAGGAAAAGTTATTCCAATGAGGGCCGTAAGACTTCAAGGTGGAAGGACACCTAGACAACTGGATACTACATGCCACTTCATCAGAACAACCCTGGACCAACAAATTCAACCTTTCAAGTGCCAGACCCCCAGCCAGAGGCGGTGCAGACGTCCGCAGGGGGGGCGGCCACAGAGGAAACTGCCAATGGCGGCAAACCGCCAAGGACAATAGAAGGAGAAACCAAGGGCGCCATTCCGGCACCACCAGAAGAACCTTCGCCCTATCCAATTGACGCTTCCGGAGGAGCCAGGGGATCAAAGCAAAAGGCAGGAAGGCAAACAGAAGACGCAGGGACCAAGGAACTGTGAAGGCGTCTATCGCCCAGGCAAAGCGAGAAGGAACCAGGTTGCAAAAACGGGGAAGACGGGCCTACTCCACCGAGGCAAACAGATCCAGCCAGGGAAGGCCGAACCGGAGGACAATCTGCTGAAACAGAAGAGGAGACAGACACATCATCCCAGAGGACGGGAACATCCTGCTCAAAGAGTCCGCAGGCCCATTCTCTGTCTCCAGGAGATACACCGACGTCAGAGACAACAGATTTTGCTCGGCCCAAAGACCGATCATCTTGGAGAGAAGAAACAGAGACCGGCACATGCCCCCTTGAAGATTCACATAAGCCCGAACAACCTGGTTGTCGGTCTGAACCGAGACAGCATGACCCAGAAGAAGCAGAGCAAACCATAGGAGAGCCAACCAAACCGCCCCCAACTCATTCCAGTTCGATGACTGGTGAGAATCGAACAGGGACCACCGACCCTGAGCCTTGGACGGTCCCAAGACCTCCCCCCAACCAATGGCACTGGCATCCGTCGACAGAACAACCACGGCTTGAGGAGGAAGCAGGTTGAATCCCCGGGAAAGAGACTGAGGGGACAACCACCATTGGAGGGCAGCCCAAATCTCCGGGGTCACAGGAATAAGAGTCTCGTAGTCCAGAGAGGCAGGGTTCCAGTGGGCCAGAACATGATGCAGGAGGGGATGCAAATGCAGCCGGGCCCATGGAAGGAGATGAAAAGTGGAAGCCATCTCCCCCTGACTCCGCAACCAGAGCCGGGCAGACACCTGGGATCGGGTCAGAACCCAGGAAAGGGGACAAAACAAAGTCAGCTGACGCTCCATGGAAAGGAACACCAACCCCAGATCCATGCGGAACAGAGCCCCCAGGAACTTCAGAGATTGGGAGGGCACCAGGCAGGACTTCCGGTGGTTGATGAGGACCACCGGAAGTCCTCCTGGGAAGCCCCAGAGGCAGGATGGACAACAAAGTCACCATCTTGAACATGCGATGGGGGATGAAGTGATTGACTCGCTTGAGATCCAATACAGGGCGCAGATCCGATGTATCCTTTTTGGAAACCAGGAAGAGGATTGAATAACAGCCCTGGCCCCACTCCAGAGGAGGAACCTCCACTATAGCTGCCTTGTCCAACAGAAGGCGGACACCGTCCAACAAAGCCGCCCGATGGAGAAGATGATGGGGAAGGGGGGTCACCCGGAAGACTGGGGAGGGAGAGAGAACTCGATCCGGTAGCCCTTGGACACAGTCTGCACCTCTCAGGCATCCGGAACCGTCAACCACTGGGACAGGAAAAAACGCAGGCGACCCCCAACTGGAAAAAGCAGACAGTCATTTTGCAGAGGAAGGGGTGGGGGCAGCACCACCGGCAGGGGCACAGGGCTTGGCACCTCCTGGGGCCCCCCGTCCATGACCCCTGCCTCGAAAGGACTGCGAAGCACCTCGAGCTGCAGGACCAAAGGGACGGTGATAGCCAAAACCACAACCCCGAGAAGGAGTACGGACAGGAGCCACCAGCTTGAGGTTCTGCGCCGACTGTTTGATCATGTCCTCCAGCTTGGGCCTGAACAACTTGGACCCCGCAAACGACAACTGAAGTAGAACCACCTTCTGAGAAGACTCAGCCTTCCAGGAACGTGTCCATATATGATGTCTCGCAGCAATAGAAGCACCCGAAGCAGCCGCAGAGGCACTCAAATTGTCAAAGGAGAAATCAGACAAATAGCACACCTGCAACTCCATGAGGGCCAAGAGAGAGGAGGCATCCTCACCATCCTGCAAAAGAAGAGCCAGGGACTGGAAATCCTTCGGCAGGGACTGGACCATATAATTGGAATAGGCCGTCGCCCTGACAGAAAAGTTGGAAGCTGCGTAGGAACGCTTCACCGCCCCCTCAACACACTTATCCACAGCGAAGGAAGGGCGTCATCAGACAGGGCCAAACCCTGTGAGGAAAGGCCAGCCATCAAATTGTCCACCTTGACGGCCTGTGGAAACTCAACCGCAAACCCCTCCAAAGGGTAACGCCTGGACAAAAATTGCAGGAAGGCAGACTTGTCAACCTCCTTCCACTCATGATCCAGCACCCTGCGCACAGCACCATGCAAGGGGAAGGACTCCGGCGCCGGCTGGTGATACTGGGTAAAGAAGTCATCCTCCAGGATCTCAGAAGCAGGAGGTGCGAAACCCAAATTATCACGTACATGGGATAACAAATCAGAGAGCTCAGCACCCTGAACAAAACGCCCACGCACACACTTCTCCTCCTCAGCCAATTAGTTGGTAGGAGCATCAGGTGGATCAACGGACTCACATGGCACCTTGGCAGGAGGGCCAGCTGCCTCCGGAGCGTGGAAAGCAGCAGAGACAGCCTCATTAATAAGGAGGCGCAGGGCATCCAAAGTAGGAGCAGCAGAGCCTGAGGCACCCTGGTCCAAGGCAGCGAGAATGGCAAAAAAAGGCAGAATCAGGCACTCCAATAACCAGCAAAAGGTCGAGGACCCACAGAAAAAACACCCTTTTAAAGGGAAGGAAATCCTGAGGCCCCCCGACCTCTCGCGAAACTGACCAAGAGGCGAAAGCACAAAGGAGAGCCCTGGCCGCTGGAAACCTCTTAACGAGGCGGGGAACCCTGGAGGACGCTCCGCACCGCAGGGAACCAAAGAACACCTGCGCCCGCTAAAGCAGGGCACAAACGGGACAACAAACAGGGGAGGGGCTGCTACAGCATGCTGCACACCACACACGAAGACAAAAACAGGCGCAGACGGCCGCTAGAGCGAGCCATGGAAAAGCACACACACAGAGTCATCACACACAATAAAAACAGAAGAAGGAAACCGCTACAGCAGGCCGCCGGCAACATGAAAAGAAAAAAATGATAAACTTACCGTATCACATCCACCCACATCCTGCTAGGCAAAGAGACTGTGAAGGCAGAAAAAAATTAACAGGAAGTTTGTGTGACGCACTTCCCCTTATATGCTCACCTGATTGGTGGCGCCATATTGGGGGGAAGTGCTAAAAACGTTCTGCTAGGTATAGGGTTCTGGGGAGTAGACTAGCTGCTCACTAATCAGGAATGGGACGGGAAGACAGGACGAGGAGGTAATGAAAACCCTACCTACAGGGCAAAGACTCCGATGTACTTACCTGTGATGCAATAATCCACAAAGTAAAAACTGCGAAGTAATGGCATCATACTTCACTCTTGCTTTCATAAATGCAAGGCATTCTTCGTGGGGCTGTATCGCCATATAGTCCTGCATCCTGTTTCTTGGGTAAAAGATGCTAGGCAAGGAAACGTATTTCATGCTGGATAATGTGCACCTTTCTGAATCTCGTGCGTGTGGCTTTTTTTTTGCAGTAATTGTATTGGCCTTTGCGTTTGTCTTTCAGAAAAGAAAGCACGCAATTGGTCTACAGCTGGTACATGTCCCACATTATTCTCAAAA
The DNA here is from genome assembly GCF_964263255.1 of Lissotriton vulgaris. Classification (NCBI taxonomy): domain Eukaryota; kingdom Metazoa; phylum Chordata; class Amphibia; order Caudata; family Salamandridae; genus Lissotriton; species Lissotriton vulgaris. The sequence continues at coordinate 339,608,271 of NC_141697.1, forward strand.
TGTTGACACCCATGGCATCCACCTTGTGGGAGCGAGCAGCGGCGCACAGGGACCATCTGTTTCTAATTAGCGTGGCAGCGCTTGTTTACACTTGCCTGTCTCCTGGTTGATTTCACTTTCGTGCCGTGCTTGTTTCTTTCAGTCGCTCCACTTCGAGGTCCATTGCAGTATGTTTTTTGTCTTTGCGTTTTTTGCAAACCTTTACCAAGCCTCGGCAATGCTTTTTTTTTTAAAGCCAAGGTGTAAAGGAGGTTAGGTTACAGTGGTGATCATTCAACTGCCACTTTTAATATGCTCAAAAGAGTGAATTTGGTCGACAAAGGATGAAATAAGATACAAGCCTGCGCACTCCAAAGTCCTGTCTACACCCATCAATGTAATATCATATGGACATCTTTGCCTGTTGTGCGTGCATTCTTTGTGTTGGCTCCGCAGCAGCCCTTTCTCTTTTTGCAGAAGAATATCAAATGTGTTGCGATTGACCACGCGCTGCTAAAATAAGACAAGTTCTGCGTAGACTACTAAGCACCGTGTGTTGCGGACTGAAATCCCTCAGCGCCAGGTTTGCGATTCCTCAGGTGCACCTACAGTGACTGCTATATTATTGTGCGCATAATGCGATTCTCCACATGAGTGTAGAAATGCGGGGCATCCTTGATTAAAATATGTTTTCCGCAATCATGTATTCACAGACCCTGAAAAGGATCCTGAGCGATGAAAAGTTGAGTGATTGTCAAGATCAAGTTTGTACTTCAGAATGTTATTTTTCGTGTTTTTTGCTTCTGCTGAGAATCACTAATTCTTGCAAATTCTAGAATTCTCTATTGAAGCATACTCCAGTTTTTCTCTCCCTCTCTTTCAATGGCATGTCCCTTCCTCTTTCTCCCTCTTCCTCATTCAGAAAGCAAATTCAAAATCTGGTGGGCCATCTCCACCGTTCATCTTTCTCAGGTTAATAAATTGCGTACTGTTAAACAGGGTAATATTCACACTTATGAATGGTGCAGCAGGTGCAATGGCACCGGGCCAAAAAGTTGTCAGAACTCCTCTAAACACCTAATAGTGCTATATTTTACCACTAAATGGGCAGTCAAATTGCAGTTACCTTGCAGTTGAAAGAGGCTTCATTTAGATGGTGCAGCAGGTGTAGTGACACTGGGGACCAAAGCTCGAGGAGCCCCTCTAACCACCAACTATTGCAATTTTTTGCTACTAAACAGGCCGTCACAAGTGCTCTACAACATAGCTTAAACACGAGGTGGCGCAAGGCGAAGATGGCCACGCGCTTGGGAAGCTCTCACCAGTCCGGGCGCTAAAAACATATTAGGACACATCCCGCAATGCCATGAAGCCCTGAAAACTTCCAACTATGAAAGAAGTACTTCCATGCAACAACGCGGTGCAGTCCGGACAGCATTAAAGACCCGCATGACCTCCTGGGACCTCGGAAAACAGCTGCGCAGAGTGAGAGGAGCGAGGTCTGGTGCTCCTGTGCGGCTGCCGCATCTGCGCAAGCCCGGTGCTGGCCGCGTGTACGTGGGCCCCACAGGCGGCCGCAGCATGGGCGGCGCTGCAGGAGGGCTGGCCGCGGTGGGGACGGAGAACAAAGAGACCATTCTCGTGGGCCTGAGAGGTGAGCCACCTGTACGGGACAACGCGACTGCCAGACAGCCCTCAACGCACTTATTAAGCACACCCGGAGGGCGGGTGGGGAGAGACGGAATCAGGGAGTGGCAGCTGCGGGACCCGGTGACATAACATACATCCTTGGAAGTGCGGCTGAAGAACCCCCCCTGCAGTGCGCAGATAGAACCGGGGGGACGAGGACTACAGCACAGTGAGAAGTGCGACGTGGCCTAAACTGGCTCTGACGGCCCTCTCCCCCGCATTGCCGGTAAGAATACCCACCATTTTGAGAACCCAGCCGGAGAGCTCGCACTAGCAGCGGGCGTAATTGATTCCTGTTTGTGGGCCCAAGTAACCCTACAACAGAGGTCTTCAAACTTTTGTAGCTTGAGCCCCCCAGCTGAATTATTTTAGATGTTGGGCCCCCCACCACCTGACAGAAATTTCTGGACTCGACCGCCACGCGCACATTCCGGGAATATTTAGCTCATGTCCCGGTTTTTGGAGAGGGTCGACTAAAAACAGGGGGAGGTGTTTTTAAGTATTTACCACGCAGGGATAGTTAGCAGTTGTACCTGATTAACAATCCACTGTGGGCGGACTATTTCCCACTGGGTGATAAAAATTTGATATTCTTCAAATATTTTCTGTAAATCCGAGCTCCCTATTCTAGTTAATGCCTTTAAGAGGGGCGGTGGTGTGTGTTCTTCCCAAAGTTGCTGCCAAGGTCTCCTCAGATGTAAAGACCTGTTGGCATTCGATCGCCCCCCTCCGGCCTCGGTCAGGCCGACCCATGGTCTCTTTACCCATGTGCCCAGAGCTGATAATCTAAGTAACCGGGGCCCACAGCTCTGCCACTAGCCAGATCAGACCCCCTCTGCTGCTGGGTGCTAGGGTTGCATCTTTAGTAATGGTGCCCTGCGCAGGGTTGCCTTACCATCTAAACCGGTCCCTCCCATTGAGGTGGTCTTGCTGGACACAGTCCTTAAGCCCAGTGCGGTGCCTCCTGCCAGTCTTCACGCAGTGGTCTCATGTGTGTCCAGATCTGTGCATCCCAAACTGCCCACAGCCTCTCTCCACCCAGGCGTGCCACAGATTCTCCCCATTTCAGCCCCGCAGTCTCCTCTCAGGCTGGCACAGCTCTGCATTTCAGCCCCGCAGTCTCCTCTCAGGCTGGCACCGCTCCGCATTTCAGCCCCGCAGTCTCCTCTCAGGCTGGCACCGCTCTGCATTTCAGCTCCACGTTCTCCTTGTGCTGGCTCAGCCTGGCCCTCTCCTTATGGCACTACCTGGCCCTGTTCTTATTTTAGTCCCTGGGTCTCCTCACGCTGGCCCTCCTCCTTATTTCAGGCAGCTGTCTCCCCAAGCTTGTTCTGCATTGCCATTCCCTTTGGATGGAATCAACATGGCATTTATGAGGGTTTCCCCAGTCTGTTGCTGTTAATAACCTGGATTGTCCACTTACAACAGTACAAATTTGGGGACTTCAGTGCACTTTTAAATTCAAGCCACACTATTGTCCTCTGTTGAACTACCAACCATCTCCTCCTTTGTACTTTTGGCTTCATGCTGAGAGAAAAGAATTGAGATGTGTGAATTGGCGCATTCAGAAGTAGTCAGAACATGTCCGAGCAGCCTGAACACGTGGCATTTATGTACCAGGCTCTCAAAATCTTAACTTATGCTTCGCAAGTTATATTCCAGTTCCATTGCCTGTGGCTTGGAACAGACCCCATAAATCTTAAAGATGTGGAGTTTGGACTTAATTCCAGGCAAGTTTGAAGTGTACCTTGTACTATTTGGAACGGCCTTAGGTGTCCTACTGAAGGATTGAGTGGCAACATTTGTTTATCTTTGGATCCCTCTTGGAGCAGATGGAGTACATGCAGATGCACTTTCTCCCATAATGGGTTCTCTGCAGCCCTGGCTGGGAGAAAATGCAGCATAATATAGTGACATTTGTGATCTTTCTCCCTGTCTGTGGGTGCTTTTCTGGTCCCTTATTTCGTTTCTTTGCTGCCACTGGTGAGGCTTACCAGTCTCTCAGTAGCCAATTTCAGTGCACATATGTAGACCCATCAAGCTACTTAAATCAAAGACTGGTCTATGGCATTGGTGTATATTACAATCCCTGTGTTCGAGTAGCATCCCTCTGATACATTGACCTAATCTGCATGTGTTGACTCTGTATTAGTCTTGTCACCTGATTCTTTAGCCACTTGTTTTTGTTAGGGGAGATTAAGTGATTTGCCCAGAATCACAGGATTTTGGGTTTCATTGCAGAGACTCGAACTCTGAAAACTTTGTCTCCGTTCTGGGAAGAGCTAACTCTCCCAGGAGGGGGTTAATTCAGCTGCAGTGGGAGGCAGGATATCTCCTTTGCTAAAACAGAAAGCAAAACAAACAGACACGCTTTCAGTTTTAGCAGAGGAGACCCCTTACCCACTGCAGCTGAAGCTGTCAGCTCGTTGAATTAACCCCCTCCTGGGAGAGTGAACAGGACAAAAGAACGGGCACCTCCTGCCCCATCGATCTCCCCTCCCTCCCCCTTCCACATACCGGAGTCTTCTTGCACGGACGCAGGGAACAAAGGTGAGATTGAAGTGGAGTGCGCGCCCCCCCTTGGAAGGTGTTGCGCCCCCCAGGGGGGCGCGCCCCACAGATTGAAGAACACTGCCCTACAAGATCTCATTCTGCGGCGAGCGCACACTAGCTTTCAGCGGTACACAACGATTGAACACCTGCTATCAGATAGCCAACACTGAGCCCTGCGCTGCCATCGGAGGTTACCGCCATTTTGATACACCTGCCATAGAAGTGCTAGCCGCACACGATACTGGCTTCCCCACTGCTCTTCTAGAGAAAGCCATGCACGAAAGAACACACGAAGCGCACTTCACCCTTGAAACACAGACGTGATTCACGGATGCCACCCACATACCAGCCTCCTCAACAACATACCACCTGCTGATAGCAAAAAATACACCTCCGGGAACAGCCCCCCGTGACGGGGCCTGCCACCATGTGGCGCGCCGACGCAAAGCAGACGAAAGTCCTGTTTGAAACCAGGAAAACGCCCAGGAACGGCGCGGCGAAGCAAACGCACCAGGAGGCAGATGAAAAATCAAGGAGAAGATTGGAAAGCCTTACTCCTCAGCATGAAACACAGTCTGACTTCCATAGACGCCAAAATGGACACCATGAATTCAAGACTGGACTCAGTAGTGCACAAATTGGACCAGCATGACCAGAGACTCAAAGAGGCGGAAACCAGAATATCGGACCTAGAGGATGGAGCAAATGCCTCCAAAGACCGTGCCTCACAAATGGACAAACTCCTCAAAATAATAGTGGACAAAAACAAGGACTTGGAAGCCCGCTCACGTTGGAACAATGTGCGGATTCTTGGCCTGGTGGAAACAACCAACACAGAGCGCATGGAGGACTTTTTTGAGAAGCTCCTCGTTGACCTATTTGGGAGAGATCACTTCTCCACTCACCTGACGGTGGAGAAAGCTCATAAATCCCTCACTATACGCCCGCTTCCGGGAGCACCCCCGAGACCGGTGATTGCCCGATTTCTCAACTACCGAGACCGCGACACGGTACTGTGCCTAGCCAGAGAGAAAAAGCAAGTCCCATATGGGAACACCACTCTGGCGTTCTTTCCAGACTTTACACAAAACGTGCAAGAAGCCAGGCTCAAGTATGCAGCAGTAAAAAAGAAACTTCAGACACAGGAGATACCACATGCCATGATGTATCCAGCCAAACTGCGGATCACATACCTGGGGAAGCAACACCTCTTCCAGAACCCCCAACAAGTTGAACATTACCTCAAACACCACCGACGAGCGGCTTCCAAGGAGGCGTAAGCCCGACAGCGCTCCAGATCTGGATCACCGCTCTCCGGCCTGGAATAATGGCAGTGCACAATCCATACTGACAGCTCAGTCTGCAATTTGCGTGAGATTAACAACAAACCCTCTATTTCCTAATCTCAGTCAAACAAACATAAATGGCATTGTGACCTTGCAGATTCGCCTGGACACTCCCCTCTGACCCACGCTTACCGATCGTCAGTCAGCAGTCCGGTGACAGGTGGGTGGAAAAATGGGGGTGAGCAGGCGCGACAATGGCCCCTAGCGCTCTTCTAAGAGGGTGAGCCCCCAATTGTATTTCCACTTAAGTTACAGGAAGTGGGTAACTGCTAGTTTCACTTTGATTTTACAGTTAAGGGTGGGTCATAATGCTCGGCAAGTTGGGGATGTCGAAGTGGGGGGGGGGGGGTCGAAGCCCATCCAAACGGTATCAAAAGCAACACAGACTCACAAACACTCTACATATATCTCATGACTCCCGAGAGAGGGAGATATGGCCGACGTGACACGTCATACCACTAACTTGCACCTACTAACCTGGAATGTTCATAGCTAAAACAACCAGAAAAAAAAGACCGATACTAGGATACTTCAACACAACGATATGCCCACAAGAGATAGGCCCCATGCCTCCTCACTTCATCACACGAACACACAAAGGACGCTACAAGACCTGATAGACACGAACTGCCTCCTAGATGCCTGGAGATACAAACATCCTACACTGCGAGAAGGCACACACTACTCAAAGGTACACTCAACGTTGTCCAGATTGGACTATATAATTGTGTCTGAAGGAATGGCGAATTGGCTAGACACTGCTGTTCGCCTTGCCCTCATATATTCAGACCACTCCCCGTGAAGTGCTCTATTCAGGTGCCAGTTGACCAATCTCCTTACGTTGGCTGGCGTTTAAATCCCTTACACTTAATAGATGCAGTCTTTAAGGAGGAAATCGGACGGAGATACAGAATTTTTTTTAGACCAAGACAGCATCAGACACTATCTTCACCAAAGTATGGGAGGCATTCAAAGACACGATGAGGGGGCTATGCATCTCTAAGGGAGGGGGGCATACTCAAGGACATCAGGTGCGAACTAAGTAATCTACAGAAAGACTCTAGAGAGAGATCTCACGATTGGGACAGGGGAAAATACGACCAGGGCCAAACTCAGGGACAAAATGACGGAATACGAACAGGCGGATGAACGTGAATGTAAATTTTGGGGGAAATACCACAAGGCCCGAACATATGGGGAGGGAGACCGCCCTGGTAAAGTACTGGCGAACACAGTTCGCCAACCCAAATTACAAATTATGTTTCGGAGATACAAAATTCACGGAGTACAGTACATAGGAACTTGCCCGACCAACTGCGGACCTTTGTAGAATACCATAGGTCCCTATGTACTTCACAAAGAGAGCTCCCACTTGATCTCCACCAATACTACGAGGACACAGCGTGGCCTGGCTGGGAGACGTGCAGCGTAAATTCTTGAGCGCAGAACTAGAAGTAGATGAAATACGAGATGCAATCATGGGAATGAAGTCGGGGCATGCGCCAGGGTCAGATGGTCTGCCTATCGAATTTTACAAAGCATATCTGCCTCTCCTAGCCCCAGTTCTGAAGGAGGTATTTTATGAGGCACTGGAGGAGGGGAGCCTTTCTAGTACCATGAGGGAAGCCCAAATAGTACCACTGCTTAAACCGGATAAATATCCGATGCATTGCGAATCCTACCGCCCTCTGTCCTTATTAAATTGTGACACTAAAATTCTCGCTAAGGTCCTCTCCATCCGACTTAGTCTCCTGATGGAGCGCTTGGTGTTACCAGACCAAGTGGGCCTTATCCCAAACAGAGCCACGGCACACAGCCTGCGAGCACTCATGGCAGTCATGCAGGGCATAGACCCGAATAGTTCCGCGGTGACTGTCTTACTTGACGCTACCAAAGCATTTGATCCTGTTAAATGGGACTTCCTTTTCGGCACCTTGGGATATATGGGAATGCCCCTGTTTTTTCTGAATTGGGTACAGCTCCTCTACACGAGACCGAAAGCCGTGGTGTTACTAAATGGTGCTTCCTCCGAGAGTTTTAGCATTTTAAGAGGTATTAGACAGGGATGCCCTCTATCCCCCATTCTATTTGCCTTAGCCGTTGAACCCTTGGTGGCAAAGATACGGCAACACCACAAAGAACGGGCACTGGTGTACCCCTCCCGACAGCTGCTCATATCCCTTTACGCAGACGACATGACCCTATATATCAAGAAACCCCAGATCAACCTAAATCCGGTCCTACGAGAGATTACTAAATTTGGAGCCATCTCAGGGATCCAAATAAATTGGGCTAAATCAGCGTCCTTCTCATTAACGGACACAACCACAGCATACCCCTTGGATTTCCCCCTAGTTTGAAAGTCTGAGGAAATCAAATATTTAGGCATACATATAACCCGAGACAGAGATATTCTCATTTGCACGAACTATGGGCTGGCAATAGAAAAGATCACAGACATAACTAAATGGCTACGCTTACCCCTCTCGATGGCAGGCAGAATATCTATACTACTATTATAAAGGAAGAACTTTGAGGCTTTGAGGTGGGTAAACTCGGGAACCACAGCGCCAATCCACACACCCGATACATCGTTGGAATCCTCAGGGTGTGCAGATGGACATAGGCTATATAAATGTTAAAAATACGTTATAATAAAAAAAATTACATTTAAAAAAAAGTAGTCCCCTCGAAGGAGCGCCGGCCGCGACCTGCATGCTGACGTCGTCCAGGAGCGCGAGGAGGAGCGGCAGACATGGCGCGGGCGAGGAGCACTGACAAGCGGCACACAGGCGGTGAGCAGCAGCAGACCGGCGGAGCGGCGAGGAGCACTGAACTGAGGAGCTGCGGACATAGCGCGGGGGAGGAGCACTGACGAGCGGCACACAGGCAGTGAGCAGCAGCAGACCGGCGGAGCGGCGAGGAGCACTGAACTGAGGAGCGGCGGCTGAGCGGCAGACATGGCGCGGGGGAGGAGCACTGACGAGCGGCACACAGGCGGTGAGCAGCAGCGGACCGGCGGAGCGGCGAGGAGCACTGAACTGAGGAGCGGCGGCTGAGGTAAGGCTCCGGGGGACAATGCCGGGGCAGGCAGGGGTCGGGGCACGCGGGGGATGGGGAGTTACAACAAAAAGGCTCCGGGGGACAATGTCAGGGCGGGGGGGGGGGGTCGGGACAGGCGGGCGACCCTCTGGCATAATTGTGCTCAAGCTCCCGCCGGCCGCTCCATACTCTGTGAACTCCTACTCTTATCCCTGCAACCTCTGCTCATCCTCGCCTACCTGCAAACAGAGCGCCAGAGCCCCATTTACCCAGAAAGCTCCCCAGTGCCTCAGGCGCTGCTGCTGGCCACCACTGCAACACTGGGCCTCTGGCATAAATGTGTGAGGTAAACCTCTGGAGGACAATGTCAGGGCAGGCGGGGGTCGGGGCAGCCGGGGGACGGGGCGGACGGGGGCCCGGGCTAATGGCCAATGTCTGGGCAGGCGGGGGTCGGGGAAGCCTGATTGCTCCCGGACAAGGTCGGGACGGGCTGCTAGTCCCTAATAAAAAAGGTTATTTTGCACCCAGGGAGGTTTTTTTTAAAACAATGCGCACGCAACTCACACGCCTCATATGGGGAGGTAAACAGGCGAGGCTCAAGCTGACACACTAATGTTACCATATAACCAGGGAGGGTTCGAAGTACCCAATTTTGAATACTACTATCACAGCGCCAAGGGCCACTTTGCCTCCAACTGGTTCCATCCCCCCCCCCTTTTATGCCACACCTATCGGTGGAAGACGGCTATATGGCCCCAATTCCCCCTTCCGGATATCTGTTTGCAGAAGTGAAGGAACGAAATAAAGACATCTCCACGGTGGGCTGCACCACAATTGCCTGGCACAGAATCGCTCGAAAATTGCAAGCCCCAATGATGTATTCCCCCAGACTCCCGCTACTCCACAACCCCCTACTGCAGGTCACGAATGAATGAATATGCAGACGGATGCTAGAAACACTCCACTACAACACATGGGGAGACCTATATGTAGGGGGGTGTTCCGCTCTAAGGAGCACTTCTTCTGGACACACTCTCCCACCACCATGGATCTATTTGAGACTTAGACAGAGTGTCAAAGCTGCTACTCCAGAATTCCCCGCGGAACCTCCCACTCTGCCCCCGCTACATGCCCTACTGCAGTCGGAGGCCCCCCAGCATGTCACCTTCCTCTTGTATATACACACGCAGAGGCGCCCCTTCCTCTGCCACTGCGCGCTCGGGCGGAGTGGGACAAAGACCTGGAAATCCCCCTGACAGACGAACAGTGGGACTTTAGTTGTTGGAAGACGGAGTTGGTCACTTCTAGCAGTCGACTGAAACTCATTCACTACAAATTCCTACACCGACTGTTCCACACCCCTGCCAAATTACATACATGTCACCTGAGGAATGATGATAGGTGTGCTAGATGCGGGAAGGAGGGGGCAGATTTCTTGAATTCGGCGTGGCAATGTCCGCAGGTGTGGGACTACTGGGGGCAAGTGCTTACAGGCCTTTCCGGCATGCTGACGTTACAGATAAGCGCATCTTCCCAGGTCCCCCTGCTGGGATGCATCCAAGAAGTCATCACAGCTCATAAGAAAATTCTAGCCTTAAGTTTGCTCCTCGCGATGTTCGGGTGGGCTGCCGGTGGGGCAGAGGCCGAGCCCCTAAATTCAAAGACCGGCTACAAGACCTATCCATCATTGCAAGGACAATTGCAAAACTATGCCGAACTAATTACCACTGAAATCAAGACCAAAAGATATATGGGGCCCCCTGACCGCATATCTCGTGGAGGAGACCGCGAAGGAAGACACAGACGAATCGGATGGGGATAGAGGCCTACAGAAGCCGAGTCCACCAGTACCCCTACACAATGAAAAACGTGAAATAGAGCCCCTGGTGTACATTGCTGGGGAGGACGGCGGGTTGTTGCGCAGACGGCGCAGGGTGCGAATGTGTCCAGTTGCCCCTGCAGGCAACACACAGCAGGTCTAATGCCGGATGCAGTACAAACTACTCGGTCCTGCCTACGAACGTTCCCAGGGACCCAGTCTACAGGGCAGGCGGGTCGACGGAGTTCTCGCCGAATTATGTAATTGTGAGTCTACTTATACAAAGACTGATACCAAATGGGCTTGATGGGGGGATGTTTTCTGTTACTTTTTTGGACACTGTTACTATTGACTTATCCTCTACAAGACTATGCCGCAATTCACATATGCCTACCTATCGCATTCATTGTGTAATGTATGATTTGTACTGCACCATGTTGACCAAAATAAAGGTTTTTGAAACTGGGGGGAAAAAAAACATCTTGTCAACCGGTTCCATTCCCAACCAGCCTGAATCCCCTTGAGAATACTTTTCGGGGATTGGTCCTCAGGGATGGCAATAATCTCACACATATGGTTTTTAATCTTCGACCAGTACTCTTGGAGGATGGGGCACTCTCAGACCCTGTCCTAGACATAATGAGCTGAAATGACTGCACTGATCTCTGAGCTGGGCGGACCTTTCCCTGAGGAGAGCAGGTTAGTTAGCGTTCCGAAAGTGGTACAGGTAAAAAGACCTAAACATCTGGATTAGAGCTGTGCTTCCACCACTGGCAGTCACCGTACACCCTGGCATAAGAAAGAAAAACGTAAACAACAAACGGGAGATGCTGAACTGTTCCTGGTAGGTAGTGAAGGGAGACTGGCTGTACCGAAGGTGTATGTTAACACCCTTGGGCATCCATTAAGTTGGACATGTTTGCCTCACACACCCCGAAGGATGTCATGCTTCATCATCGGCGGTTGCTCCTCGTCGGGGAGGCGGTGAAATCCCCGACGGGCTCACCTCAAAGAGGGGCTCTTTTGCGGAGATCTTTTTGTCCAGCTGCCTTTTGGTGAAGTGCGGGTATGTGGGCCAGGGCAATCAGTATCCTGAACTAGAAGAGTGAAGTTTTAAAATGTAGTAGAGGGTCCCGGAAAAAACTTTATTCTGGAGGTCCTACTACTACCATTAAAAGGTGTAGTTAGCTTGTTGGGTCACGAAGAGTTACGTGGCGTGTCCCAAAGCAAGACTAGTGTGAAGGTCGGTCAACATGTTTCTCGCTTGGGGATTTCCCGCGATTCGTCAGGACCTAGTGGAGTTGTGAGTGAAGAGTTATAAAAAAGGGGGGGGGAAACATGCTAGTGTCATGATTCTCATATGGTTTACCTCAGGGGAAATCCTATGCCTGCAGGATGGAGATAAAAGAAACCATTAAAGCAAGTATCATATATGATATACACAATTATCTATGGTAGCAGCCAATCTATCATATCGGTGCAGTGAAGTGATGGTGGTGTGTGGAGTGTCACACATACACGAACATGCCTGTGATGTATAAGGAGTGCATAGTCTCGTGAACACTCTTATACCTTGTGTTCGTGGTGGGTGTGTTGTGATTAAAAACAATAGTTAAAAACGCAACTGCTATCTCAGGGAGAGAACTAGGATCAGAAAATTGGCAAGTCGTGACCAGGTTTATTATAAACTCACCTAAAGGTCTTGGATTTATGACCACCTGAGTTGTCGGCGGGTCGGTACAACAGGAATTGCCTAAAAATCAGGCTAGGGAGAAGGAACTAAAGGTTATGGAGGGTCTAGGTATGGTTCCAGATAGAATTGGAGCATACCGGGAGCTAAGTGGTCTTACCTCAAGTTACCCGTGTCCGTGCAGAACTTCCCGAAGATATTCTGGGAAGACGGACAATTCAAGATTGAGTGGTCTCAAGTGGCATGGAAATACACCCATGACCTTTTGATCCTCATCGTCAATACTGCCAAACGACTAGCAGACGCACTACTAGTCCGTATCCAGGAAGCTGAGGCAGCGTTAAAGACCACAGCCCAGAACACGGGCTTCAAAACTAAATTAGCCGAACTAAATAAGGAAATGGCAGAACACAAGGAGTACTTAATGAACCAGAAAGTGGCAAAGCTCCAAAAGGATATTAAAAGATTCTCCAAGGAGAAGGTCTATCCTTACCTGAAAGACGATTACGTACCTCCAGGAACCAACTACAACTCAGACTCTAGCACAACTTCGTCCAGACGAGGCTCTAACAGTGGTTCTGAGAGTAGTGACGATAATGATACAACTAACATACCACCCAGGGCCAAAAGAGGCAGGGGACGAGGACAACAAAATCTCCACAACTATCCTAACTTTCCCCACCAAGGGCAACCCATGGGTCCACCGTTTTGGCAATATCCTCAATTTCAACCATTCCAACCACCGTTTGCTTCACAATACCCCCCTTTCTTTGCACCCCAAGGATCTGCACGCCCCCCTTTTTTAGGCAGAGGTTGGGGCAGAGGGCGCGGGCGAAAGCGAGGCAACGCCTCAGAGAAGAAAGTACAGTGGGAGGACACACGCCCCCACGGAATGGACACCCGGAGCACGAACAGGTCAGGGCCAAAATGAGCCTTGTGGTCAACCTGTCGGATCGCATCTTGACCGAGAATGAGGAGCAAGTCCTCCAAAGAGGACTGGGCTTTGTCCCTACACCAAAAATCGACCGGTTTAACCAGACAAGGGAGATTCAATCTTTCTTCAGAAAGGTCAGACTTAAGGCCTTTTTTGAAGGGAAAGCACCCGAACCAACTCAAGACTCAGGTCTGCACATCCCTTCTACATTCACACCGCACAACAGGATGGTTCCCAATGAGGTCCTCACCTTTGAACAGGCGGTACTTAAAGACATTGACACCCTTGGTAGACAAACAAGCCATTCCAATATTTCACGTAAAGAAATGGAGGTGCTAAAATCACTGGCAGACGACCCCCTCATCACCATTAAGCAGGCTGACAAAGGCGGCGCCACTGTCCTAATGAACACCAAAGATTATGAACTTGAATGCCTCAGACAACTTAATGATGACCGGTACTACACCCCAATCCTGGGTGATCCAACCCCACGCCTGCAAACAACGATTACAGGCCTAGTGGAAACTGCCGAATGTGAGCAATGGATAAGTAAAAAGGAGGCTGAATTTTTGAACCAGAAGAACCCTAGGGTCCCCTACTTCTACATACTACCTAAAATTCATAAGGGGACAAGACCAGTCCCAGGGAGACCTATAGTGTCGGGTATTGACTCGGTACTGGAACCTCTCTCCAAATTTTGTGACCATTTCTTGCAACCCCTGGTGAGACGTATCCCTTCCTACATTCAGGACACTGGCGATGTATTACGGCATCTAAACTCAATCGAAGATGCGAGACGAATTGACCTTTTGATTACCCTAGATGTTGAAGCCCTTTATACGAACATCCCACAAAGGGCAACACTAGAGGTAATCGAGTCACGCCTGAGAATGGAGGAATGGGACTCTAACACCCGTCCTTCATTCATCATGGAGTGCGCTACACTGGCACTCACTGAAAACTTTTTTGAGTTCAAGGGACAATTCTTTCATCAGACCCAAGGAACCTCGATGGGCAGCACCTTTGCCCCGTCGGTGGCATGTCTGTATATGGCCGACTTCGAGGACAGATTCATCCATCACCACTCTAACCCATTTTTGGCCAATATCACAATGTGGAAGCGCTTCATTGACGATATCCTCATCCTATGGTCAGGTCGCCCTAACTCACATGAGGCTTTCTTCGTATGGGTCAACTCACTCAACCCATACCTCAGGTTCACCATGTCCTCCTCACCTAAGGAGATTGCCTTCCTCGATCTAACAGTACAATTGCTAGAGGGTAGACTCCAGACAACAATGTTTAGGAAACCTACAGATCGAAACCGTCTGTTACACTTTGAGAGCCACCATCCTAAAGCCTTACGGTCCAATTTACCTTTCGGACAATTCCTCCGGGTTAGGCGTAACTGCAGTAACATCGCAGACTACAAGAAAGAATCCACCCTACTGTCAAGAAATCTACTAGACAGAGGCTATCCAAAAGGAGAGGTTATGAAAGCCAAAAAACGGGCAAGAAATAACAACAGGGAAGCACTCCTGGAGAGGCGGGATAAACCACCGATCGAAAATCAACCGATCACCTGTGTCACGACTTTTACCCCATTATCAACCAAAATCAAAAACACGATTAAACGCCATTGGGGGATTCTGAACACAGGCGATTTGACCTTTGAACAACCTAGGTTCGCATTTAAAAGGTCACAACATGTGAAGGATATCCTCATACATACTAGACCTAAGACCAATAAAAAAAGCTCCCAACAGACCTTATGGAACTTGCCACCGGTCACCGGCCACTACCCATGCGGCAACTGCGGGGTCTGTAAATACACTACCCCCCAGAAAACAATACAGCTCACTGACACCTTCAAATGGGTAATCCAGGGCCACACAAATTGCAACACCACCCATTGCATCTATATGCTAACTTGCCCATGTGGTCTCAAATACATTGGGATGACAACACGTGCGATCAAGACAAGGATCACCGAACACCGCAGCAACTTTCGGTGCAAGAAAACGCACACCAAGATGTGTAAACACTACTTGGAAAACCAACATAGCGCCGACTGCATAAGATGGGTGATCCTTGAGGCAAGTCCAAATTGCCCCAAAAATGCATTGTCCCGCAAAGAGCAAAGGTGGGTACACCGCCTCTCCACAGACAGACAAGGGCTAAATGAAGATATTCCCTGGCATTCTCTGTAAACATCCAACACATTGTTTACTACCTGACTACACTGTATCCATCAAACATGAGGTTGTATTCCTACTACACCACTCCATCATGGCCGTCATGACCCAGGTTAACACGTGACCTACACAGTGGGCGTCTCCCGACGCAACCTGATGACGGGTCTACCTATAAATATCCCACGCCCCCTTGGCTCTATACCTATTCGAGCTCGGCGGTGATGGGTAGGTGACTCTGCACGGACACGGGTAACTTGAGGTAAGACCACTTAGCTCCCGGTATGCTCCAATTCTATCTGGAACCATACCTAGACCCTCCATAACCTTTAGTTCCTTCTCCCTAGCCTGATTTTTAGGCAATTCCTGTTGTACCGACCCGCCGACAACTCAGGTGGTCATAAATCCAAGACCTTTAGGTGAGTTTATAATAAACCTGGTCACGACTTGCCAATTTTCTGATCCTAGTTCTCTCCCTGAGATAGCAGTTGCGTTTGTAACTATTGTTTTTAATCACAATGCACCCACCACGAACACAAGGTATAAGAGTGTTCACGAGACTATGCACTCCTTATACATCACAGGCATGTTCGTGTATGTGTGACACTCCACACACCACCATCACTTCACTGCACCGATATGATAGATTGGCTGCTACCATAGATAATTGTGTATATCATATATGATACTTGCTTTAATGGTTTCTTTTATCTCCATCCTGCAGGCATAGGATTTCCCCTGAGGTAAACCATATGAGAATCATGACACTAGCATGTTTCCCCCCCCCCTTTTTTATAACTCTTCACTCACAACTCCACTAGGTCCTGACGAATCGCGGGAAATCCCCAAGCGAGAAACATGTTGACCGACCTTCACACTAGTCTTGCTTTGGGACACGCCACGTAACTCTTCGTGACCCAACAAGCTAACTACACCTTTTAATGGTAGTAGTAGGACCTCCAGAATAAAGTTTTTTCCGGGACCCTCTACTACATTAAAAAACTTCACTCTTCTAGTTCAGGATACTGATTGCCCTGGCCCACATACCCGCACTTCACCAACAGGCAGCTGGACAAAAAGATCTCCGCCAAAGAGCCCCTCTTTGAGGTGAGCCCGTCGGGGATTGCACCGCCTCCCCGACGAGGAGCAACCGCCGATGATGAAGCATGACATCCTTCGGGGTGTGTGAGGCAAACATTTCCAACTTAATGGATGCCCAAGGGTGTTAACATACACCTTCGGTACAGCCAGTCTCCCTTCACTACCTACCAGGAACAGTTCAGCATCTCCCGTTTGTTGTTTACGTGTTCTGTACACGGGCACACGCTGATACTGGACCTTCCACCCTCTCTTGAGGTGGTAATTGGTGCCCGTTTGATCAACAGATCGCTCTCCCCCTTGTTTGATGACTACATAAGAAAGAAAAAGCCAGTCTCGATCAGAAAGTGGGCAAACTTTTGGTGCTCGCCTGACATCACAGAGCAGAGTTTATATGCGGACGAAAAAAATAAAAATAAAATGGCGCACATGCAATAGCCTTGCTGCATACCTGTCGAGGTCACTAGAGGTAAACCAGAAAAAGATGCCAGGACAAAGCAGCACAGCTTTCCAAAGCCACCGAGAGAACTTTCGTCCCAAAAGCTCTGACTTCTGATAACATCATGTAGGAGGACTTTCCATTCACTAGAAAGAAGGGACTGGGATGAAGAAATATATATCTGCTATAACAATGAAGATTGCAGTGCAGTTAGCCGTAGTACACTTGTAGAAGGTGAAACCTTCCTTATTTGATGTATAACAATGATGTGAAGACCCACTACTGTAAAAATATTATTGTTGACAAAGCCACCAATGTGCTGGCGGTCAGGACAGTGTTTTTTATTAAATAAGATAAAAGGTTTGTTTATATATTGTTTCACAAAAATACCTAACATAATTGCGTATTTGAAGTTAAAAATGAGAGTTTTCAGCCTTATGGCATCCGATTCGCTAGAACCTTTCTTTAAAACAGTTTGTTACAACCTTGTTAACAAAACATGTAGACGGATACTATACAACATAAGAAACGAGCGATATAGCAAGAAAGAAACAATATAATCTCCATTCAAGAGATAATGTAACATTGGTTGGGAAAATATATAGTAGCGGAAGGTTAAAAAGAAAAATAAATAGCTGAAACACATTAACAAAGCCAATTACTCTTGCAAAACACTTATAAGGTCCCAATGACGAGACCTATTGGCTATGCTAATGCTTGTTCCTTGAAGGAGCTGACAGATCCTCTGCATGGCCCAGTTATGGCATCCAACCTCTACAAACAGTTACTGTTAGGTCATTCATCTCTTCCCTAGCCTCAAAGATGAAGTTAAAGCGTGTACAGGCTTCTCCTGTGGCCTTGCACAAGGAAGGGACTCAGAAGACCCTAGCTTGAGTTGCTAGATATCTAAAGTCTCATTTAAGTGCTGCTGATCTGGGTGAACAGGGCGAAAATTCTTTTTCAGAGTTTCCTTTCACTGCTGCCAAGGGTCCTCACTGCCAGGTACCACCCCTACATTTGTCCTTATGTGTATTGATGTTGCGATTGCTGATATATGCAACAGTTATATCCATGGCATAACCACAGGCAGACAGCGAAACAACTAATTAAATATTTGAAATGAAGCAGACATGAGAGCATGTCTGCGTCGTGCAGCCAGGCTGAATAAATCTGGGTTAGCAGCAGTGTTTCATTTGTAAAAAAAAAAAAAAAAAATAAACAGGTGCAGGGCTGCTCTGATGAGCCCACAGCCAGTGCTGCCTAGACTTTATTCCACCTCCTGCCTATTTCTTCCACCAACTCACACTTTCCTGAATCTTTATCTCGACCTTGGGTCTCTTTTTCATCCTTTATTTCTCGCTTCATCAATTCTTTCCAATATTTATCGTCCCCTTCTTTCTCTATTTTCTCTAGGTCAAATTATGAAAAATAAGTGCATGTTACCCAAAAACGGGTGCCTGTTCCCACCTGTACACATTAAGCACTGGTTGGCAAGTAGAGGCCACCACAACACTTCTGCAACCTACGGTGCCTGTTTCTTCAAACCATCTGAATTGTACATTTCTGTACACCAGACTTCTCCAACGAGTAGCTCATGGGTTACTGGTAGCTCTTCAGCTACTATAAGTAGCTATGCTGTGTGCAGCCAAGCACAATACATTTGAAGCTTTTGCTTGGTTGATTTGATGTATATGATGCCCACTAATGTAGCCTTGTCTGATGAGGTCAGTTTTATAACTCTAATAATATTAATAGCTCAGGATGATTTTCATTGAACATAAGTATTTCTTACAACAGAAAAAGAGTTCCTGCTATACGCACTTTAGGAAGGTTTAGAAAGCCCATCTGCTTTGTCAGTGCCCATTGACAACTAACTCTATGATGTCATTTATTACGTTAAGGAATATTGTTGCCTATATTTCTACTCATCCTTTAAAGTCATCCACAGGAACTCTATTGGGTCTTGGGCTGCTGCGCTGTTACCGAAATGTGGTGATTTTACATAGATTGGAACTGCTCTACATCTATTACATCTGCTTTCGGCTTTACCCCCTTGATGTTCACTTGGTTAGCATCATAGAGGTAGGTAGGTTAATCTTCACATTCACTAGCCAAAATTTCAGACTTAGTCTGACGTAGCCCATACTTGTTACCAAGCTAACAATTGTTATAGAGTAGGAGATATGGCCTAAAGGCTAGAGAGCTACCTGTCTTGGAAAAAAGCGAACACTAAATGAGCCGCAAGAGGCGCTCATTTATTATTTACTGCTCCTTGAAGGTGTGCCCAATAACGTCCTGCAAGGCTGTGTATATGTTTTTTCTAAGCTTAGTGATGTCCCTAGAAGGGGCAGGGGCACCACCATGCTTTTCAACGTCGTGGAGGAATGCGGGGAGGGCAGCAGCCCTCCAGAAACATTTTAAAAAATCAGAAAGTCTCTTGGGTCCTTAAATCATTGACTCCAAAAGAACTTACCATATTTTTAAAGACCTGCTTAGCTGGAGCTCTATGCCCAACCCCCCACAGACAGCCAACACTCTGCTCCGCACGGCTGAAGCCCATGTGCAACATAGGGGTTTTGGTAGGGCTTGGCCACAGCCCCTCAAAGTCAAGCAACCCTAAACATCGCACTGCCATCGCGACCCCAAACGACTACTCACCTGGCAACCATAGTGGGTACTGGTGGGAGCCAGCATTTTTTTCATTAGTGGGTGCCCACCCATGGCGCCCACACCTTATCTTTTTTAGGGGGCCACGAGGTCAGCCACTTGGCCCCAGCTGGCTACCTTTGCATGGGCCAGTCCTTTTCAAAAAATATTCTGGTGGGTGCTCCATTGCCCATATGGGGCCCTCACACTGCCGGCTTTATGCGGAGGGCATCTGGAGTAGATTTAAATCCCCAGCCAACTCCACAGTCAGCACCATTGTGGGTGCTGGCGGGAGCTGGAACATGTTCCTGTCCAGTTGGGAGCAGCATTTTTTCTAGGGACCTCACCATGCTAGGCAAAACAATTAAATAGTCTTGCATGGCATTATAGGGCAAGAAGCAGTTTAATAAATGGGCAGTTCCTACTGCTCATTTATTATTCACTTATTTCTGTAAATATTGTTGTGGGTGTCCTGGTGCCCACCCACATTATAGTAGACATCTGCCGCACTGCCTGAATCAACGTTTCGTCTATCATAATGGATTTGTATATATTCATGTTGGCTGTTGAAATTAATTCTTTGAAATGACCATTTTTGTATCGTATATACACAATTGAATTTCTGTTATATCAAATGAATTATGAATTATACAGAAAATAAGTAAATAAATCTATCATGTTAATTTTCTCTATGTGTACACATTGCTTCAATTAGGGTGTTTCTTTATTAGATTTAAATATCCCACATACAGAGAAGTATTCTAACTAATAGGCCTTGGTGAATTTTTTTCTAGCTATAATTTTCTCATACTAGTTCTATTCCCTATGTTATAGCTAGCTGTTTCTATAGGGGTCCCTTGTTTTCTAAAAAGCCCACCCATATTATATCTGTTGTTTGGGGGCAGCGGGGGGCCAAGGGCACCTGCGGCCCCAGATAGCACCCACAGTGGGTACTGGCAGGAGCTGGCATTTTTCTTCCTATATGAGTGCCCCAGTGCTCACCCAGGAACCCTGAGCTCAACTTATTTGGGGATCTGTGTGGAGAGTCCTTAGGCCCCTATGGCCATAGCTGGCTCAACTGGTAGCAGCGGGCTCTTTTTAAAAATGTATATGGACAATCGCGATAGATTTGTGAAGGATCTAATAATATCGGAGAACAAAATAAACTTTCTACACAGTTTGCTCTATGATGTTTATATAAGCACACAGTAAATAGTATAAACACTTTCTCAAATTCAAAAAGCGGAATACTTTGTGCATTGTGTCCCCAAGTTAAATGGAACCAAAAACATGACTATATACAATGAACAGTTTACAAGATGTTAGACCTGTCAGCCCTAGGGTGGTCTTTCCCTATTTTTTTTCGCCCTTGCCCAATTTTTTCCACCTTCTTTTTGTTGGCCTTAGGTCTCCGAGCGCCTTCCCATTGCTAATCAATGCTAAGGTGCAGGTGCGCTCTTCCCCCAATATGGCTGCCACAGACCCCTGCTACTGCAGCGTGGTCTTTCTAGACGCAATCTAGTAGCCAGGAGCTGGCTGGAACCCCTAAACATTGTTGCGACACCAGCCTGCCTTCCTTGCCCATAGCTAGAGTGAGGAAGCTCCTGGAATCTTCCGGAATACGGGAGTGGTTACCAACTGCCATCTTAGAGAGTGGTCACCTGACCTGGGACTATAAAAGAAAAGGGAGGGAAACTTTCCAGTCAGTTGGGGCATCACTGACCTGGGGGACCCTATGCAGGAGATTTACGCGGTAGGGCCTAGTCAGGAACCTATACCACTGGGGGTGACAGGGTTTAGGCGCTGCCCACCAAGCTGTGTGAGGAACACTGAACTAGCCCACTGATCTGGCCCAGCAGGAGGGGAACCCAGGGACCACCTGAAGTGACCTGCTGAGGAAAACCTACAACTCAATCCCCCCCCTCCTCAAGAGACCAAGAATCCGTTCTCTACAAACGGTGTAGGAACCATCTAATGCCAAGAAGACCTTCTAACTGTCCACAGGACTGTTGGGGGATCAACCAGGTATTGGCACTGTGTCACCCCCTGCGCTCCCTGTCTCCATCTGGGCCCCCTCTGCTGTTTCGCCACTGTTGTGTGGCCTGACCTGCCTTGACTGAAATTGAACTGACCTATCTGCCCAGCGCCCTCCTACTGCCCCTCCCCCCTGAGAAGCGCTGACATTTCAGAGACCATTGATGCCCCGGAGCGCTATGGCTGAGTGCTAGCTCCTGAACTGCCTAATTTGTTTGTAGTGCTAGTGGGCCATCAGGCGCTGTGTGCTCCCGTGAAGCGCTGCTTGGGAAGAGCGCTGTGTGACCCGGAGCTCTACCTCGTCCCCGCGCTGCCTCAGGGAAGAGCTAGCAGACCAACTCACCGCCGCAGCCCTCGCCGCGCTGACGCGGCCCCGCCGTGCACCAAAAGCCGTCAGACCCGTAGCAGCCTTGGCGCTTCCCCGGTGAGCCTGCCGCCTCCAACTGCAGCCCCTCGGTGGCCCCATGAGCCAAGAGAGGGCCGCCACAAAATCTCGTCAGGCCGCGGTAGGCCTCTCGCTGTGGTGAAGCCTGCATCACCCCCGTCACGTGGTGGGGGGAACGCCGGCACGTCACTGGCCACGCCCCCACCTTGCCCGCTAGCCACCCGCGCTGCTATTGGCGGCCGGCTCCACATCCTCCAGGGGCAGCGATCCGAAGGAAAGAGTCAGCGGAGCTAGCCTGGGGCCGGAGGGAGGCCCGAGAATAGCGCTGGAGCCGCGCGGGCCTCCCCTGACTGGCCTTCATGCCCCCTCATCTGGATCTGCGCAAGGGCTCAAGAAGAGCCGAAGAACACCGGGTAATTCCCCCGGGGAGAAGGTCGGAAGACTCGGAGGACAAGCAGGGCCCCTAGGAGTGAAAAGGGGGGCCCCATGTCCGCCCCTCCCCCGGGGAAGACTGTGGCCGGGCCCTGTTGGCCACACAAGTACTGTAACTGGGCCAAGGCCCCAAAAGGCACCATGAGGGGACCTCAATTAAGGAAAGTTAACCCCTGACTAGGGGGTTAGTTAGTTAAAGTCTGCTTTCATGAAAATCCCATTGTTCTTACCTCTACCCACCAGAAGAGTTACGCTTGTTTATGTATCGTTTTTGGCCTAGTGAAGAGAATGAAAAGTTAAGGCCTGCTCACTCTGGTTACCGGGATTGCACCTCCTTGCCTAAGGAAATGCTCATGTTACTTTGATGCATGGTTTATTAGTGCTTAAAGAGATACCTAGTGCTGAGTAATAAAATATTTTACTCCTATCCTGCTGAAAGGATTATTTCTAATGAAATGTTTTACTCCTATCCTGCTGAAAGGTTTACCCTTGCCTAAGGAAATGCTGACTAAATGCTTTGCTAACTGAAATGTTACTCAAATGTCTCTATAAGGAATTCCTTGCAGGTGCTGACTAGGAGCAAGGCTGAAGCCAGGCCTATAGTTATTTACTATTTAATATTTATTTATTTATATATTTATGGCTGAGTGATGAAAAATATGCTCTTTTAAGGAAATGTGTATTGAGTTAATGCTACCTTGATTACTGGTTTACCCCGAATGAACTATCAACCGTGACCTTATTCTTGATAAAAGTACATTGTTTAATCAATCTCACTGGTGTGATCTCAGTCTTTGCGTGCATTTATTGTTCCAGTGGATGTGTGTGCTGTGTAGTCACTTAACACCTAAGCTTTCGGGTGCCTACCCGCTCGAGCCAGGCTACCCCCGGAGAACTGGTGACCACGGGGCTAATCACGTTCACACAGGCTGCGCCACTTTTACCAATTTAGGTGTCCCTACACTAGGAGTCCTGAAGAGACCCCACATTCACAGAAGGGTCAAAACGCCGTCGCTGTCGACAAGTTTATAGAACAGACCACCTCACAGCTAGTGTCACAGTATTTCTAGGCTGTAAACATGTATATTGATGGGTCGTTTCTTGGAATTTATGGAAACCTCTTGTAAACAGTTCATTGTATATAGTCACGTTTTTGGTTCCATTTCACTTGGGGACACAATGCACAATGTATTCCAATTTTTGAATTTGAAAAAGTGTTTATACTATTTACTGTGTGTTTATATAAACATCATAGAGCAAACTGTGTAGAAAGTTTATGCCCGATTGTGCATATACATTGCTTAAATAATTTTTTCTTATTATCCACTGGAACCGCTGTTTCCTTGTATATAACTAGTACCCTGGTTCCTTGTAAGTAGGGTTCCCCTGTCTTAAGTTGTGGCCAGTGCCCACCTGGGGCACCAACACTGCTGGCTCCAAATGGGGCTGCTGGAATAGCCTTAAGGCCCTTGTGGCCCCAGCCAGCTCCACAGTCAACACCACACAGGGTGCTGGCAGGGTCAATGCCTTTCGTTGCTCCCGCCTAGGCAGGAGCAGCATTGTTTACTGCTTCCGCCTGGCGGGAGCAAAGTTTTGTTCCCTACCCAGGAGAGTGCGGGCACTGTATATGGGTGTGCACCCTGGTACACTGTACAGTATTTGACTCCACCCGATGGTGTAATATAAATAGAAAAAGCAAGACCCTGCCAAGGTACGTCACAAAAGGTCCCCTAGAGGATCCACAGCAATTATAGAAGGGGCGGCATTAGCTATGTATCAGAGCCAGTGACATCAAGGAAATTTAAATCAGTCCATTATGTTTTTGAAAAAATATATATTTTTCTTTTTATTGGATCTGACATTTCTGAGATACATTTAATATATAAATACAACAGGTTCTGTTGATAAAACAGGAAGGGATATTTCATATGGTGTTTGGGGGAGAAATTTTTTTTCAGTAGTTATCAGTGTTCCACACACTCATGGACAGATCTAGGGACTTCACAAGCACACATATACTCAGGGGATCAATCACATTCACATACATTCATACACTTCTATCATATATGTACAGCAAGGCCTGCAACAAGGAGATAAAATTATGGTTGCATGGACGTAAGTGCAAAATAAGAGGGCATGAAAGATGAAAACCGTTGTCCACAAGGACTAGGGTACTGCCGTTCTTATGGGTAACGCCAACGCGCGTTTAGGTGTTGGGCACCTTCGTCAGGGCGAGCGGGTACAGCCAGGGAGGGGAACACACACGATAGGATCAATCAACCGGGCATGGGGTTAAATAGAGAGTCAGATGTTTCCAAATGCGTTTTTGTCGTCTCCAGGTTCTGGAGTGGAAAAGGAATTCCAACCGGATTAGGGCTTCAGACAATCCAAAGCTTTCATGTCCTTCACAGGGGTCTCTTGTCAGCCGAAAAGAGGATCCTGCTTTCTTTCCTTCATCAGACTTTTAAGGAGTTCATGGGCCGGGTTGACATACATTCGTCCTGTGCCCCGTGCATAAGAAGAATAGAGACTGATGGATAAATGCAATTACTGCCGCGCATGGTATGCCGAGTCACTGAGGAGGTAGTAGTTGTGGGGGATGGCTTCCAGGGGATTGCGAGTGATGACTCGGAAACGTGGGATCCCGAGGTGGATTCCAAGCAGTCGGCTTCCAGGCTGCGGGGTGTGGAGCTCTCGCCCCAGCCAGCTCCACAGTCAGCACCACACAGGGTGCTGGCAGGGTCAACGCCTTTCGTTTCTCCCTGCCTAGGCAGGAGCAGCATTGTTTACTTCTTCCGCCTAGCAGGAGCAAAGTTTGTTCCCTACCCAGGAGAGTGCGGGCACTGTGCATGGGTGTGCACCCTGGTACACTGTACAGTATTTGACTCCACCCGATGGTGTCTCCGGGGCTGATATCAAATTTTGCCTCAAGAATGGGGCCTGCGCGCCTGAGAAGGCTCAGGAAGGTGGAGTGCATACCCCTGTTGTGACGCTTGTGCCAAGAAACGACCAACGGACGGTAAGTAAAATGAAGTATTTTACTACAAGCACAACCTGGCATCGGACCACCTAAATGACTCAACTGCAACTGTCGATCGTGGAGTGCCGTCCGCTTCACATTCTACACACAAACAAAGAACATGGAGAAAGAACGTAGAGAGCATGGATGCTCCAACAAAGGTAAGAGAAACAATAATATATCATTGAGTAGCATTGTAACATTAAGTGGCATCATTGTTACATTAAGTTGCATCACAACACCTCCTCGCCCTTTAATATAAAATAAAGAAAACAAAGAAGACAACAACAAAGAGGAAAAACATTAGAAAAGAAGAGAGGAAAAATAAAGTGAATAAATCATGATCTAACATAATCCTGAAGATACACAGGTGGTCTGCGATTCCTAACAGACAACTCAACATCAGGAGAGTTAGACAAACCAGCATGGCCCTATCCCCTGATTCTTTGGGAAGAAGAAAACAACTCATTAGAACGTGAAACATCTTCAACAACTTTAGAACGTGAATCCTTCCCAATAACTTTATCAGGCATATACATCACTCCCGAACACCCTTCATCATCTGTGCAACACTTGGAAATACATCCACCTTTTTGGTACAAAGCGACTCTGCATATATTCCAATGCGCTCCTCCTTCGATAACAACAAAATACCTTCTCACAATGACAACCCTGAAAGGTCTTTTGAACTTAGTGTGACCACCTTTAAAGCTGCCAGACTTCAACTTGACCCAGTCACCAACTGAGATCTTAGAAGGAAGAACATCAAAAATAGGATCATCTCCAGAGGATACACAATTTTTGAGCCAAGATGGGACAAGACGTGAGCCAGGAAGACGCCCTCTCATAATAAAAAATTGAGACTTCAAGGTAACACTATGAGGAGTCGTGCAATAAGCCCACAACATGTCTTGAACAAGACGTTTGGGAGCCAACCCATTGGCTAAGGCGAGTTGTAAGGTACCTTTGACAAGTCTGTTCGCCCTTTCCACAATCCCATTTCCCATAGGATTGTAAAGAGAAGTACACAAATGCCTCACACCACACTTCTCAAGAAAGCACCGCATCTCCCCAGAAGTGAGTTGAGTCCCATTGTCAGTAGGTAAAACTTGTGGAATACCCTCACGCAAAAATAAAATTTCAAACACACCAATCGTAGAATTTGTAGTAACGTCCTTCAAGAATTCAAGATGCAACCATCTCGAAAGCACATCCACAACCACAGCAGCAAACTGCATGTCTAGGGAAAACTCAGAAAGAGGGCCAATAAAATCAAGACAAATAGTGTACCACGGCTCACCAGGATCCTCAATGTGGCCCATCGAACTCTGAAAACCAACTTTCAATCGCTTCTCGCTCTCCTTACAGAGTGAGCAATCAGCCACCCAAACCCTAAGCTGATCATCCATGGCAGGCCACCAAAATTCTTGCTCAATTCATCTGATAGTCATACCTTGGCCCAAATGACCCTCATGTGCAAGTTTAAAAATGTGCAATCTAAGAGCAGCCGGGGGCACAAATCTCTCACCTCTCATAACACATCTTTACCACTCAGAGACAATTCATCCAAAAGTTTCCAATAGTGCTTAACTGATGCTGACACCATACTCTCACGAGGTGAACCTTTCTTAATAAGAGCAATAACATCTTGCAAAACAGAATCACTGATCATGGCCTCAGACCACTGAATTTTAGAAAAAGACCCCAAACTGCATTCACAAAGACCAAAAACAAAAGCAACAGCTTCTTCACTTTCCAGTTTGTTGACCACCTCCTTGTCAACCGTATCCCAATCAAGTGACATACGCGACAAGCAATCAGCTTGTAGATTTCTCCAACCATGAATGAACTCCACATCATAGAGGTACTCTTGTAACCTTGCAGAAAACCTAGCAAGACATGCTAAACCCTTTCCAGCGCCTCCTGCCTACAGGATTTTTATTAGAGACTTGTGATCGGCCCTTAACACAAACCTAGAGACCCACAAATATACTCTGAAATACTCTACTCCCCAAGCTTCATCAAGAGCTTCACGTTCTATTACCGTCTATTACCGAATAATTCCTTTCAGCTTGAGTTAGAGTTTTTGATGCAAATGCAATTTTCCTCTCAGTGCCCTTCTGAAGTTGGGATAGTACCACACCAATGACAGTAAGACTAGCATCAACTGTGAGAAATGACTTACAGGAAACACTGAAAGGCGCAAAAATTCCAGCATTACAAATTTGCACCTTAATTTTTGAGAAAGTATCAGACTGATCACTACCCTAATCAAATTTGCAACCTTTGCGAAGAAATTTCCTTAAAGGTTCAGATAAATCAGCAAATCCACACACAAATTTAGCATAATATTCAACAAGGCCCAGAAAAGACCTGAGCTGGTCCTTGTCCCCTAGAGGAGGAGCATTTCTTATGGCTTCCAACAGATTCTTTTTGGGAGAGATGCCACCGCTGGAGATTGAGTACCCCAAACAGTCAACTTGACTAGTGAGAAAGTTAAATTTTTCTTTGTTAACTGTGACACCCTGTTGCTCCAGCTTCCACAAAACTTGCCTAAGAGTTGCATCATGTTCCTGAGTAGTCTTTCCTAAAATCAATATATCGTCTTGAAAGTAGACTACACCAGACTGTCCTTTGAGCATATTCAACATCATTCTTTGGAAGACACTTGCAGCCGAAGCTAGCCCAAAGGGCATGCGAGTGAACTGAAAAATGCCTTCCATTGTGATAAATGCTGTAAGAGACTTGGAGTCTGGATGCAATCTGATCTGGTGGTAAGCACTTCTCAAATCAATCTTGGAGAAATACTTACCACCCCCAACAGACTGCAATAACTCATTAATGTTTGGCAGTGGAAACGTGTCTGTAACTATGTCTCTATTTAAAGACCTACGGTCAATGCAGAAACGGAGACGGTCATCTGAGTTGAGTGTCAAAAGTACCAGAGAAATCCAAGAGGACGCCTCCACAGGTTCAATGACTCCAGATTTCAATATTCCATCAAACAGATCGTTAAGACCCTATCTCACAGACAGAGGAACTTTCCTAAGTTTGTGTTGTACCGGGCAATCATTGGGCTTGAGAATGATCTCATGCTGATACCCTTTAACACAACAAAGTCTATCCTCAAAGACTCTGTGGGCATCTTGTAGAATATCATGAACTTGGATGTCATATTCTACAACCATAGTTTGATTATACGCTCTCGGATTGATGACAATAAGCAGGTCATATTGGTGCATCCAACCAAGGATTGGGGGGCCCTCTTTAGCAACATAGATTTTCCCATGGGTGGTACGTGAGTCAAAAGTAATCTTGCCAGACATGTATCCCAAGACATATATAGACTGGCCCTGATAGCCGCTGGGTTCTCAAAGCCTGAGTTGTGCGTTCCAGTGATGCGGAGGACAGAAGGTGACATGAGGGGCTTGCTCGAGAAGGCGGCACGCGACTCAAACGGTCACGCAAATCCGAAAACACCACAAAAGAGCAAAATACCTCAAAAAGAAGCCAGCAAGAAGAGCAGAACAGCGTCGGAGGCAGAAACAGCAAGACACCTCATCCAGAAGAGCAAGAACTATGGAAGTCAGCACTAAAGAAGAATACGGTGAAAAATGGCGCAAAGTTGTGCTCAGAAGAGTAGAAGATCGTCGCCAAAATTGTTGTGACGCTTGCTCCAAGAAACGACCAACTGACGGTAAGTAAAATGAAGTATTTTACTACAAGCACAACCTGGCATCCAACCACCTAAATGACCCAGCTGCAACGGTTGATCGTGGAGTGCAGTCAGCTTCACATTCTACACACGAACAAAGAACATGGAGAAAGAACGTAGAGAGCATGGAAGCTCCAACAAAGGTAAGAGAAATAATAATATATCATTAAGTAGTATTGTAACATTAAGTGGCATCATTGTAACATTAAGTTGCATCATAACACACTCCCTCCCCTTCAATAATAATGCCGGGCCCCAAGGTCCCCCGAGCTGCAACTAAGGCATGGGGGCTTCATGCCCACCACCCCTTTCAACATTCTGTCGGTCCACTTCTGGTAATTGGCTCAGCGACGGTGGCCCGGCACCCCCATCTCCTTTCACATATGTGCAGGTCCGTCCCAGGGGATGTGGCCCCCAGGGATATAATCGGCTCTTGAAGGGGGGACTCATGCCCCCCTCCCTTTCACTATTATGCCTGTCCCTGGGGTCATAAATGACCTGGGGAAGGGAGCCACGAACAACCCTCCCCTTGTCGGGCTGGGGGGTTGGGGTCCCCAGGGCAGTAATTGACTCGGTGAGCGAGGCCTCTTACATGTCCCATCTCCAATATATATTTTGTTTGAGTGCAGGCCCTGGCAAATCCCAGGGCAGGGGTCATTTTACTTTTAAGAAAATGAAGGGAAGCTGCAATTTTGTTTTCTTTTTTACCCAATTACGCAGGAGTACCTCAGGATTGTGTAAAAAACGTTTTTTTTTTTTAATGAAGGGCCCCAGAGATGGTCTCTTAGTGACCTGCTCACAAGGGCTAGTGGGCTGGGTATTCCTACCCTGACCCATTACATTGTTTTTTTTGTTTGCACATTTTCAGGACAGGGCACCAAGTCCCCGAATTCTCGTAATGGCTGCTGCAACATTATTGTTCATATTGCGGCCAGCCAGTCAGTGTGCTCGCTCCCACTGGACCCTCATTCCCACAGGAGCAAGATGGCCCAAGAAAAAAAAAGCCTCTTCAGGTAATTTGTACACTCATTTGTGTTAAGTTGTGCTTGAAGGACACTTGTCCCTCGAGCCCAACCATCCAAATATACAAATATTTTTTAACCTTCATTTTTCAAAAACTACTAAACGGATTTACACCAAACCACAGAAAGCACATTTTCTGGGCCAAGATCTATCTCCCTGCTAAATTTTGTGCCATTCCTTGCAGAAGTATCATATTCCCGAAAAAATCTATGGAACATTCATGGCTATTTTGTGTTCTGGGACCACCCCCACCCCCTTTTTCTCAGGTTCCGCTTGATGGCTCACCCCAATACTCTCCAGGAAGGATCGAACTGGAAAAGAGCGCTTTTTTTAAAGTTTTGTTAGGATTCATCAAACGGCCCCAAAGTTATTAGCAAACCAAAAAAGGCATTTCCTATGGAAATGCAGACCTTGCTTATAACTACCCAGTGGTAACTGTCACTGGGTAATATATATAGTATGTTGTTAGTGAACTCATAAATGCCAGGATAATCTTTGCTTACATTTAGCCGTTTTTCCCCTCTTGTTTAACTTTTGTTTGATGAAATGTGCACACTCCCTGATGGGGCTAGGCAGGCCATTTGCTCCTTCTGCTATCATTGCTAATCCAAATAACTGACTAACCTATCCACCACTTAAAATGTACTTGCATGTTTCACTATACTAATTCAACACTAATCCTCTATGGGTCCCGGGGTACCGTGCTACTTGCTGAAAAAGCGCTTTGACGCCTCTTCAGGGGTAGTAAGTGCTATATAAATGCAATTACAATACAATACAATACCTTTTGCAGGGGCCCACTGAGCCTCTGTCCTCTCACTGTTACACCATTAACTTTACCTAGGGAGTTTGCACTGACAGTTGATTGTCTGAAATCCCAATGTGTATGGGGTCACTTAGATGGCCAAATTGTGAGCAAGGTGGTTTTGAGTATCCAGCATTATTTAGGGGAGGACATATCATTGTGAAAGATCTGGTTTTGTAGGAAGTGATGAAAAGTTTGATTTCATTTGCAGCGTCCATTGACTTCAGAGGTTAAGAGGTTAAGGGGTGTTAAAAGGATAAGCATTGATCATGAGTTAATTCTGCGAAGCAGACGCATGGTCTAGGGTGCAATGGCTAAAGTGTTGTCACTGGTACTATACGATTAGGTTTCAATTCCAGACTTCCGCAGTTGACCATACGGGATCCTCGACAAATCACTTTTATTTGTTAGTCTAACCGCCAACAAGAATGCTTCAAAATATACTGAATGGCGTCTTACACTCAGCATACAAGAACCAGACATCTACACAGAATTCATCACAAATTACCCCGAAACTGGTCCCAGAATGCTTGGTTACGGTCCAGAGAAGACCTGTCCTGCAGTTCAGGCTGGACTGTTCTCATGAGGAGCAGGGTCAAGATTGATTTGCATATGAAATTGGAGATAAATGTCCTGTTATGTATGAAACATG
Source organism: Lissotriton vulgaris (assembly GCF_964263255.1). Lineage (NCBI taxonomy): Eukaryota > Metazoa > Chordata > Amphibia > Caudata > Salamandridae > Lissotriton > Lissotriton vulgaris. The sequence goes on from NC_141697.1 coordinate 339,639,763, forward strand.
CAATTGTGATGTGGCGTTGGCTGAGATAACTACCGGCATCACGTGTCCTTGTGTTCCTTTTTCCTTTTCAATGAAAAGATGTTTTAAAAAAAAAGGCTGATTTGCATATGGCTAGGTCCAAACTGGGGTGCCATAGTGAGCAAAAGAAAAATGGATTCAACCCTGATCTCGACTGTGGGTAAGTGATTGAAAAGTTTCAGCACTTCATCCATCATCTTGTTGCATTTGCTATGTTTGCACTAAGTGGCCAAAGGTATGCCCAGACGTGGGTCCCTGGCTTGCTGTACCACTGGATTCAAGCTAGCCTGGCTGAAATGGGGTGATATCCCGCAACCGATCCTAGGATGCTTGTTTATGGTCCATGGAGGACCTAGCCTGGCAGTTCGGGCTGGAATGTTCCCATGAGGAGCTGGGTCTAGACTGATTTGCATATGGCTGGTTCCAAACTGGGGTGTAATAGTGAGCAAAAGAACAAATGGATTAAACACAGATCTCTAGACTGGGGGTGTGTGGATGAAAAGTTTCACTACTCTGTCCATCATCTTGCCGTGTTTGCTATCTACATGAATTCTTTATTTTTACCATTATGTCTGTGGTGCTTGTAGTTAGACCAGGTGGGAAAACTACACGTTGACACTGGTCTGCTGCCAACCTTGTCATGTACCTTAAAGTCCGCAGGAGGGCTGATGGCCCCTCAGTTGTATATCACTTTCTGTCCTTGGCCTTTGGTGGACTCAGCCCCAGCTCTCCTGGCCTTTCAGAGACACTGGCTTGTTTTGAAAGCACCCTGTCCTACAGGTCAGATCTCATTGGCACTAATCCCCATTCGCACACAATTTCTTTTCAGAGGCAGGCTTTCTTTTGGCATGAAGCCAAAGACACATACACACGAAAAAAGGTGGGCCAAAACACTCACACCAAATAAACAGTGCATCACTCAACTCTCTCCCGTGATCTTACGTGGTAAGTAAACCAAAAGATTGTTTTGAAGTAAATGAACGATCTTTCCCAACAATATTCTGAACTAGCAGATGGCAAACCTACAATACGATGAAAAGTAAAGTTTGCATGCTAATAGAGTGAATGAGTCATGTATGTCTGCCCCCCTTATGTCTCTCGCTCAGTGCCTTTCTCGAAAATTATGAAGCCATTTAATGTATAATTCCCAAATTGACTGGTCTCTCTTTTGGCCAACTTGTCCTTTCGGTCTCCAACGGTTTGTATAAAACGCTATAACCGCGATAATGCGAAACTGGCCATCGACCATTCTCGGTAGCGAGGCCCTGGAATGAATGGGCGCTTGAGGAGGGCAGTAATGGCAGTCTGCCTGTTTATGCCAGGCAATGCTGTCTCATCGGAAACTGCTGATATTGAGGTCAAAAGTAATTGTTTATTTCGAATATGGATTTTTTTTTTACAACTCGGTCTTTTCTACAGGTCTTTGGTCAGTGACAACCCGTTCTGTCTTTCAGCACAGTCAGGTGGAAAAAAGACATGCATCTCTATTAGCTCCTTCAGAGGCAGAGTTTGACAGCTGTGCTCAGCTGTGTGTTATTCGTGTCAGCTGGCAGTCTCCGACCAGGGCTGGCCCGGAAACAGAAAGAGACGAAGGTCTACCGCCCCGCCAACAGGTTCAAAACGACAACAGGAGGTCCCCAAACCTGCCCGAGGAAGCATCATTGTCTTAGTTCATGCAATAGTGTGTGGTGATACTTTATGCCCGTCCGGTCATGCCAGGTACAACTTGTTACGCTATGGTATGTTTTGTTATCTTAGCCGAGCTGTTGGAGGTTATTATGTCTATGTTCAGTACTAGTGTTCGAAGGACTTAAAAACTCTTATTAAAAAACTAAAATGTCGTGCTATGTTAGTACAGTAGTGCTTCACACAGTATTGTATATAATTATATACATACCCCAATTTACAATTGGGTTATGTTGTCATCTTAGTACAACCATACTTCCTACGTGATGCTATGTTCTCTTTGTCTATGTTATGTTAGTGTAGCCATACTTCATGCATGATGTCATGTTATACATTAGCCATGCTGCAAAGTTGATGGGCCGCCATGTTATGGCTGATACAGCCTATTCTATGTTGTGATTTAAGTTATTCCAGTCCTATGTGTTACAACATAGGTGGTGTTTCATGCCAGACTTTCCTAATGCCAACAATAGTCCAGTCGAACCCATTAAACTGCCCGTATTTGTACAAGCGATCTCATGTAGTGCATATAAGTGGCATTATCCATCTAACCTTATCAACCTAGACTATTTTTTGATGTGCAAATCTATTTCCTGGAGTTAGAGTATAATTTGGTTTCAGAGAATAACCCTGGTCAGTAGTAAGGTTTGTTCACTTCCATATATTTTATGGAGAAATCCAAATCAGAGGCATAATTATCCGAACAGTCTCTTTCTTTCTCGAGTTCAAGGGGACTCGGATTTCGTCCCAGCATCTTGGACGAAAACAACTGCTGAAAGAACTTTTCCCCGGTGCCGATAACATTCTACGCACGCACTTCACAAGATGCGGTGGCTTAAAGAGACAAAGAACCCTTCCTTAGCAAGACTAAATAAAGTGTTTTTTGCTTACGTAACCATAACATGTTCGACACATTAAAAGCATTTTCCATGAAAGAAAAATATTTCAAAGCATCCCCCAAAGAACTTCTCAGCGTAACGTAAAAGTCACTCTGTTATGTCATTTTCGGTAGGGTAGAGATATGTTATGTTTAGTCAAGATGCGTTTGCACCATGCTATGTATTGGGTGGGGATTCGCGTGCTGTAGTATCTTCAAGTGAGCAGCTGTCAATTGTGCAGCAGGTGCAGACGCACCGGGATCTTCGCGTCCTAAAAAATCCCACCTACATCTACATTTTACCACCCAGCTAAAGCTGGCGATGTACATGCTCGCATTAAAACCTAAACCATCGTTGCGACGCCACTGCTCTTCTTCGAAATCATTTTGTTTTTCAATAAAACTGAAGGGTATACGCATTTAAGACGCGCATCTTTCTTGCACTGACACGACGAAGAACTCAATGGAGGGCTTACCTCATGTTTGGCATATTCAAAGTCTTGTGTTGTATACTCTTCCTTCTCCCTCAAAGTCTGTTTTCAGGACAGCGCCGCACCTGGACGGACACAGATCCTCCTCTGCGAAGCGCCCACCGGAAGTCGCCGGGACCCGAAGTGCGCAGAGCGGCGAGCGGCAGCGAACAACGGAGCCGAGGCGACGGGCCGCGCGCTGACTGGGACACTGGCGCGAGCCCAGCGAGGCCACCTGGTTTTGCTTAGCGCTCCTTGGTGATTCTGCATCAAACCAATTGGAGGAGGAATGCTAAAAATGAACACTTCGTTTTCTATGTCTGCTGAACAATGCTTCTGGGGGCCCCAGTCTGGGGACGGCTGGTTTATATCACCAGCTGGCCCAGACGGGCCACTACAATCTCGAGGAGCCTGCCAAGAATAGGAGGGATAGCATACGTCCCAAGGAAAAAAAATACACACTCCCAGACTGAGCGCCTTGGTGCACTTCCAACCTCTGGAATGCAAAAATACAAAATAATTTTTTTTTTTTAAATACAGCGCTTCATCCGTTGTCAAGAGGTTTCTGATGGCGCCAAATACTTTGGCGTACAAGGAGATTGACGCAGGGATTGATAAAGGGCGTTGCTTAAGATCACAGTGTTCAAGTAGAGATGCCGAAATTAGACGCTAGATCGCCTTGTACCAGTCTTCAATGTACCCACTAGGCCTATCATCCTCTCTGGCTCTTAATGAAGGACAGAGTCCGATTTTATAGCATGTGGGAAGCAAAATAATGGCTAGATTTGAAGTTGTGGATCTATTCTGGCAGAGAAAGAAACAGAGTGGTCATATAAACTATGTGAGGAGGGCACACACAGTGTTTACGAGGGAGCGCCTGGCACACCCGTACATGGTGTATCCGTGTTATTTTTCTCGAATTTGTTCGTACGTCATTGTATTGGTTGCCAAGCAGTAGTTCTATATCTCAGGGTTTCTAGTAATTCACATTGTTCCTGTATTTCCTGGTGCATTTTGTCCGTACAATAGATGTCCTTCACGAGTGCTGTGCTGTGTAGAAGATTCTGGAGTCGGCTCATGCTAAGATGCTGTGATGTCATCAGTGGAATGTTGAGGAGGGGCTGGGAGGCAGGTGGAAGGAGGAGTCTGGAGAACTAGGACTCGGGTGCAGAAGCAGAAAGAGGCCGAGGCCAGGGGATAATGTTTTTCCCAGGTAAACGTGTTAGAAACATTTGTTGAGACAGCTCATGGGTTAACTTGCATTTAGAGAGTCACCCAGGACTCTCCCTTGGCAGAACATCAGATGTGTTTCAGTGATGCTACTTCTGTAACAGAGCTGCACCGGAGAGGAAAACCCTGATTCAAATGCATCTGGTGAACTGACAGCATTGCAACCAATGGACAGCATGAGGTCAAGGAGTCTTGTCTTTGTTTGGGGGAGGAGGCAGTTGAATTGGCAGGTGTGACTAAAGAATGGTGCATCAGGCGTGTATTACAGTAAGAAAATGGACTCAAATGAGATACTAGTTTATAATGTTCACCTACTGGAAGCACGACAGTAAAAGGGATGATAATTTAATTCTCGGTCTAAATTAATCCCTTTTAATCACCAAAATGTGAGAGTGCAGCTGGTTAAGAAATTGGACTACTTAATAGGATAACCTCTATTTGAGTCTGAAATTGTTCATGGGAACATTGCGTTTATATAAAGTGTTAATTTTAACAAGGCGCAGAAAGTATGTACCTAGAGGTGGGTCCAGCAGAGATTTTGACCTTTATGTTTAAGTTGTATGTTAAGGTTTTAAATAATGAAAATATTGTTTTACACCCAGAAATATGGAGTTTACATTGTTTATGCTGCACACTGAGCACCTTATGGTTAGCAATGTCTTTGACCATCTTGCCTAGAAAAGGGTTTCATGGGTTACTACCTGTAGATATTCATCGAGGCAGAGTGCACACAACATCTTTTGAAAAGGGTTATTAGAGGGAGAAATGTGAAACTAGACAGAGAAGTGAGTCAGAGTGGTGAGGTACAGAAAGGACTAAGAGAGAGAGATGGAGAGCAGTAAGGTTTTAGAGATATCGAGAGGGATAGAAATTAGGCTGTGTGAGAAGTGAAGTGGAAGGAGGCGAGACACAGGGAAGCCAGATGGAAAAAGCTCATTGAGGTAAAGAAAAAGGGATGTGGTAGAGATAGAGTTGAGGTAGAGGGATAGGATCTGGACTGATATATATTGGCACAGAGAGAGGAGCAAGGTCATGAGAGATGTAGATATGAAGTTGAGTGAGGCAATTTGGCTATATTGAGGGCGAAGTGAGTTAGGCAAAGGTGAGATAGATATAGCTGAAATAGAGAAGAAAGAGGTTAAGACACGGGGATAAGGCAGCTGAGTTACAGTGAAGTAAGGCGAGAGAAATTATATGAAAAGACATAAAAGCCACCAGCTGCCGGAGAGTGTGAGGGTAGTTCTGGGCAGACCAGGCATGCACACAAAGGGGTAGATTTGTTATTGAGTGCAAAGGAGAGCAGCAACAGAAACTGCTGTGCTGTGTTGCGCAAGGAGGAGAAAGCGGCGCAGAGCCATATTCTTAAAAATCATCTGCCGCTGCTCGCTACCCCTACGCTTCCGAACAACCTTTGCACCTGGCTGATGAGCCCTAATAAGGTCAAACCCAGTCCGGGTTTGCTTGAGATCGGGTGCAGGGAGGACCAGGCCTGGCAGTTCGGGTTGGACTGTCCTCAGTGGATCAGGGCCAAGATTGATTTGCATATGGCTAGATCTGAACTTAGGAGGCATGGTGTGCAAAATAAAAATGACTGAGATGCCGCCAGAGTAATTACCGGTGGCGGAGATTAATTCAATCTATCTTTTTGTTGTGTACTTAACACCTTGTGTGCTTATGACGGCTCCTGGCCGTCATTAGTCACAGTAATCATGTGCTCATGACGGCCGGGAGCCGTCCGAACGTTGCCGCTCCGCCCATGCGCAGTTAATTCCCCGCCTGTGCGGGAGAATTAATCAGTGGGCGGAGTTCGAACGGCTTCCGGCGTCATGAGCACACGCCTACTGTGACTCATGACGACCAGGAGCCGTCCTCAGTATGCCAGCGCCACGCCCAGCCCTGTTACCTCTCGCACCGCGGGGGAATTTGCCCCGCAGCGAAGGGGTTAAGTGGTACAAATAGAGCAAACCACTATTTGCGTTGAGAAAAAGGCACCTTTCTTGCACAAAATAACTTTTGCGTTAGAATATAAATACCCTTGCAAGAGTTCATGCAACTTGGCAAGACTTTCTCTGGCACAAATCCCTAGTAAATGTACCTTAATTTACTGTTAAGCATGTTCTGCTGTGATGTTAAAAAAAAAAAGATGCTGTTTTTTATGAGCAAATGTTATTAGGGCAGAAATTTCCAATGTCCACTCGTTAGGTTTTGCCTGGCGAGCTGCGCAGCTGCAGGGAAAACCTTATGAGAAGAGTAGAGTGCTTTGGTCCCCGCCTCTGTTTCCATTGGCTAGCTCCATAAATGGAGGCTAGCCATTGGAACAGAGATCTGTTCGTCATGGCCGGACCAGATTCGTGGGCGTTCCCGCGATTTCTTCCCTCTCCGATCGTCATCGCGGCCGTGGGCGGGGTTTATTTTTTTTGTAGTCCGTTTGATTTCTTCCCTTTCCGCGGCCGACCGCCGCCTGAAGAAGTCCAGGTGAGTGCCTTTCTTGCCGTTCCCTCCCCCCTCCCGCTGTCCGTGAGCCTGCCCGCCCCCCTCCCGCTGTCCGTGTGCCTGCCCGCCCCCCTCCCCCTGTCCGTGTGCCTGCCCGCCCCCCCTCCCGCTGTCCGTGTTAGTAGTTGTTACGATTGTACATGTGGAGGCCAGGATGAGTGAATGATGCGATCGCTGTGCTGGGACACAGCGGAGTGCCATGTTGTGTTCGAGTTGGTGAACTGTGCAGTCATTGCAGCGAGTTGTGCAGTGGCTGCGTCGGGATCGCCCCGGGATGTGTGCCCAGAAGAAGTCCGGCCTCGCCCCTGCCCCTCCCATCTCGTAATTCCCTTTTACAAAGGGCCAATGTGCTGCGGGGCCAGTTCCGATTGGTCACACGCGAGACTTCGTTGCCCCATCTCACCGGAGAGGAACGTGTCTAGAAGTCCTTGTTTAGATAACGGCAGGATTAGTCTAGAGCAAGGTTTAAATAAATATCACAAGCTTTTTCCGGCACAACCCGAACAAGGACGAGCCCCTTGTTTGTGGAGGGTCAGTTTGCAGTGCTGGGGCGGCGGAGGCATTTTGGGTTTTTAAAATCTACTCTGGGTTAGTCGCCTCTGGCTCTGATCCAGAAAAAACGCAGTGGCACCCGGTAGGACCTCGACCTCTCCTCAAAGGTACACATAAAACTTCTAAAATAAAAAATAAAACATTATAAATACATAGTCAGAAAAACAATCGCGAACAGCGATTGGCTCCCCGTCAAGAAGGTCAGAGCTGTTCCTCGTTCTTTAGTGGGTTCGGCCGCAGCTCTGTATTTTTGCATGCAGCGTTATGTGACTGAAGGAGACATGCTAACGTTACGAAAAATAGTGAAATTAAATACATGTTTTGTGAAGCACTTATCTTCCTGCGCCGGCTTGAAACCTAACATTTCGTCCCCCTATGAAGCAGAAGGTGATCCAGATTGCCCCTTGCAGCAGGTCAATTAACTGACTTCCGTTTATCGCAATCATTCTCTGCCATTCTCTACAAACCGTGTCCCCTCTGCCCTTGCTATCCCTGATCATTAGAAAGTCTCCAAAACAATCCTAGGTGACAACTAGACGTTAACCAGACTCCAGTAGCCCTCCGGCATTATATAACGGGCGGCAATGCTGTATGCACATCATGGTAGCATGCTGGTTCCCTCTACCCTAAAATATAGTTTAGAACTGTACCATTGAAACGCTGATGGTGTCACATCAGAGTATTAATGAGCAGGTCATGCCCGTCACAGATAGGCATTCTACCATTCATAGACTGGAATCTCTGAAGTTGCTTGTTTTATCTTTATTGATGGTTTAAAACTTGTATATTTGGTAAAATCTAAATTCTGCAAAATAAAGTAATTACATGGGATTTTGAATCAAATTGCCCTTGCTGATATATTTTTTTAAATCCGGGACTAGATGTGTGCCACAGTGTATATTATTGGATTTCAGTCCACGTAAAACTCTTCTATCCTGTTTCCATTGGCAACATTTTTTGGTTTCGCCTGCCGAAAGCTTGACATGTTGCTCTACTTTTCTATGTGTTGTCTTAATTCGCTCACTTCCTTATATGCCATATACCTTTCCCAGCATTATCTTCCTTAACTGCACTCTACTTTTTATTATGTACCCATAATTTGAGGATATTGGTCTACTGTGCTATATGACACCATCATCTAAGCTTGCATTGTAAGTATGTTTAACTCTGTGTATAGGACTACAACTCTATGTGTATAGGAGCTCTGTGTATAAATGTGTGAGAGGGCCTTGTGTGTATGGTACTGTGTCTGTGCAAATGTCTTTGTGTGATGTTATGTATGTGTGTAATGCTATGTGTCTGTGAGGCTGTATGTGTGTAATACTGTCTGTGTGTACAATGCTGTGTGTATGAGATGCTATATGTGTGATACTGTGTGTGTGTGATGCAATGTGTATGTATAGCAATGTGTTACTGTGTGTAGCTGTGTATGTGTGCAACTATGTCTACAGTGATGCTCTTTGTGTATGATGCTATGTGTGTGTGTAGCAATGTGTACCTGTGAGTGTCTGTAGCTGTGTATGTCTGCAGATATGTCTCCAGGAGCTGAGTAATGCTATGTGTGTAATACTATGTGTGTGTGATGCTGTATGTGTGTATGTAACTGTGTCTGTCTGTATACTTGTGTGTGTCTGTGTCTGTAGCTGTGTGTACAGAGATTATCAATGTATGTAAGACATAAATAAAATAATTGACATTTACAATGCCAGTATCTATAACTTTGCCAAAAACAAAACTAAGAAACACCTGTCTCAGTACTGAGACTAACAGCAAGCAACAATGACTGTGAATAGGTTTAGCACTTAAAGTCATAAAAACAAAGCATCTAACATGCCCATATCAATACAATGTTAAGAAAAGAAGCCTAATAATCGCCATAACAGTTGATAAACAAACACTCAGCCAACATAGTAATGCTTGCCTCAAGAGTATACTTTCAAAAACAGTAAAGGAGGAAAAATATCAATACACCCTGTATTACCTTAGCTTAACTTGTTGCTCTACTTTACTATGTGTTGTCTTACAATGCTCACTTCTTTCTATTCCATGTGCCTTTCCTAGCATTATCTTGCTTAACTGCACTATACTTTTTATTATGCACCCATTATTTGAGGATGTTGGTCTACTATATGACACCATCATCTAAGCTTGCATTGTGTGTGTGTAGAACTCTATGTATAAGTGTAGAACTCAGTATGTGTGTTAACTCTGTGTTTAAAATGTGTAGAGAGGCTCTGTATGTGTAGTACTGTGTGTGTACAACTGTGTGTATGTTACTGTATATGTGTGTAATGCTATGTTTGTATAATGCTGTATGTGTGTTATCCGGTGTGTGTACAATGCTGTGTGTGTGGAATGCTATATGTGTGATGCTGTGTGTGCATGATTCTGTATGCATATAATGCTGTCTATGTGTGTTATAAGATGTGTGTGTGTAGCAGTGTGTGACTGTGTAGCTGTGTATGTGTGGAGCTATGTGTACAATAGCTGAGTGATGCTATGTGTATGTGTGATGTTATGTATATGTAATGCTATATGTGTGTAATGTGTGTGTATATAGCAATGTCTGACTGTGCCTCTGTGGCTATATATGTGGAGCTATAAGTACAAGAGCAGAGTGATGCTATGTGTGTAAATGTCATGCTGTGTGTGGCTGTGTATGTGTGGAGCTATGTGTACAGGAGCCGAGTGAGGCTATATGTATGTGTAATGCAATGTGTGTGTGATACTATATGTGTGTGATACTGTGTGTGTCTATAGCAAGGTCGAACTGTGTACCTCTGTACAAGTGTATGTGTGCAGCTATGTATACAAGAGCTAAGTGATACTGTGTATGTGATGCTATGTGTATATGATGCTATGTGTATGTATGTAGCAATGTGTGGCTGTAGCTGTGTATGTATGAAGATATATGTCCAGGAGCTGAGTAATGCTGTCTGTGTGTGATGCTATGTGTGTGATGCTATGTATGTATAATACAGTGTAACTGTGTGTCTGTATAACTATGTATGTCTCGTGCTGTGTGTGTAGTTGTCTATACAAAGCCAGTCAATATGTGTAGAAGGAGAGCTCTGTGTGTGTGTATGTCTCTGTAGACATATACCTAGGTGTGTATATAAGTGCAAATGCAATACATCTAACATTTGCTACACATAAAGCTATTTACTAGTAAACAACAACGCCATTTTTTATCTGTTTACTCAAAAAAAACAAAAAAAAGATTTTAACATTTACAATGCCAATAACTCTAACATTGTCAAAGGCATAACCGTTGCGTTGTAAATGCTTGTTTTCTGATGGTTCCTTTGAAGGTGTGGGTCCTCGGCAACTGACAACTTTGCCTATGCCATAAAACGACTGCCAACGCACCTCCCTCAGGCTGATGAATAGATATTTGAACAGTCAGCCGACGCACAATAAAAAATATCTGTAAAAACATTGAAACAGCTGCAAAAATGGTTTGTACAAATGGTCCTCCATTTTTTATTTAACTCTGTATTTCTAATGGGGAATAAAACACAGCCAGGTCACGACACAAACAATATGTTCACTTGGGTGTTCTATAGCTGCCAACTATTGCAATTGTCTATAGGGCCCCTTTAAAGTCAGAACAAAGGACTGCTGTCAACACCCCCATTGAAATCATTGTGCAGAACTTATGTACGAGGACTCGAACAAGAAACATGGGCAACATGTGAGCTATTATTGTTCAATAATACAGAAGCATCCTGAGAGAAGTTGTCACCATTGAAAGGCTGGTACCCGTGTGGAACAGGGGCTTTGCAAATAAGTTTGGATGGGGCTCTGAGTCTCTGGCTCAGAAGTAATCAGAACGGATTACTTTAAATCCTCCTCTTGCCTACCACTTTCAGGGTTCCACAAGGCTCTGCCTATCTCCAATAATTTACTCTCTAGGGTTGTCTTTTGCTCTGGTCCTCTTCCTCATCTCTCGTTACATAGACCTCTCCACTCATGAGACTTGGACTCCTTCACCAGTTTAGGAATCTTGCCCAAAATTGGCAAAAATGAAGAATCCTTGTGTTTCCTTCTTGGTGACAAGCTCTACTCCTTTCATTTTTTTTCCATTTATAACTTTATTTCGATTTACATAAAATCATAAAAGTTAAAACACATGTATATAGTATATATTAAAAAGAAAATGGACATTATAGTTGAGAAAACTGATACAATATATCCAATCAAGCACCTTGTCTATTCATTAAAAGTTATTTATAAATATATATAAAAGCATTGAAACATTAAAAAAACGGTAAAAAAACCCATGACGGATGTCCTAAAATTGGTGCTCTGCATTTACAGTAAGTACATTTTATCTAAGGTGGGAAATACATAATAGATGTTTCAAAATATAAGGAGGCCTATCTGGGGATGGATCAATGCCTCAGCCTCTTCTCTTTCCAGTGAAGCACCCATACCCAGCCTAGATACTTGGCTACTGCAACCACAACCGGTCCAGCCACTGATGATTCGAGGATTCGGAGAGCCACAAGGCTGGACCTAATACCCATATTAGCACAGGTGGGTTTCAGCCACCTAGAGCTTGGTTTGCTGTACACGGGACAGACGAAAAAGATATGACCTATTGTTTCTGTCGAGTCTGTGAGAAGTTGGCCTGGTATATGATGTTCACTATTCTAGTGAACACCTTACACCAGTCCAAACAACCCTTATGGTGATGGTTGTAAAGTCAACCTTATAGACCAGCTATCCTAGAGGTAGCGTGGACAGAACAGTCTTAGGCTAAAAGACTCTTGAGGGCGTGTAAAGCCAGCTGTTTTACCATATGTAACCCCTTGAATATCAAATGAAAGGACACCACACAGGACATATATATATATAATATATATCTATTTATTTACTAACACACTCCTCTGAACTCTTTATGAGATCAGAGGCCAAAGCACATAACAAGTTACACTTACAAATACTTTAAATAGCACAATTTACAGTTAGGCCCTAGGGGCACGTCAAACCATATACTAAGTAAGTGGTATGAACCACGACTTGGGAATGGAGAAGGCCTAGGGAATCGCTGGGGCTACACTATCTGACCCTTAGGTTAGGAGTAGGCGGCCCACAGGCGACGCATGCAGAGTCAGTACTCTCACACGAGAGTCAATAGAAAGTCAATAGGAACGTAAAAGGTAAGTAAATGAAGATTTAGGACACAACTAAAAACCTAGACACTTGGATAGTCAATACCCTGGAGAGCACCGAAGTACTCACGTTACCTCACCCACAGGAAGCGGGTGCATAGGTGTGAAGATGTGTCGGGTTTCGCCGTTGAATTCTATGGAGCCTGTGAAGAAAGATGCTGCAGGCGACCAGGAGGAAGATGTCCGGGTGGATCCAAGGGTGGATCGGAGTTGAAGAAGACCTGAAAGCAGAGGGGACAGAGTCTAGGTCACTAGCCAGTGACCGGGTGGAACCAGGACGTCGTCGAGGAGCAATCAGGTGCTTGTAGTTGCAGCCACGCGGACCAGGAGGCGTCGAGGACAACCAGGTGCTGGAGAGGAGCTGTCCCACGAAGGTTCTCGCAGATGGAGGGGTCGGCTTCAAGATCAGAGCCAACAAGCCTAAGCAATGGCATTCCACGCAGGATAAACAAAGAGCTTCTGGTGCAGACCAGGAGGGTCAGAGGTACTTCACCTTTGCAGGGAAGCAAGGGCCAGTCTGGAGCAAGCAGACCAGCGATGGAGTTTCAAAAAGGATCATCGCCAGGGGCTACTAGCCAACGGGCCAGCAACCGGACAACGCGTCGAGCAGGACACAAGCAGAAGGGCCCCATGCAGATCTCGAGGACTGTGGGGGCTGGTCTTCGGTGCAGGTGGAGCTCGGTGTCGGGGTGTCTCAGTCCCCAGTGCACAGCTTCGAGGATGCCTCAGGAGCTGCGCTGTTAGCAAGTTGCAGACTTTCCAAGTTACCTGCTTCCACGGGTCCCGACGCCTTCCACGGGGCTCAGCTGTGCTGGAGTCGTGCAGTGGGGTCAGAGGGATCCGGATGTTGAGGTCTTGTCAGGCTCAGTGCTCGGGTTCCGGCGGGATTGGGGATTGGGGAGTTGCTGGATGGTGCCTGGTTGCCCAGGTTGGTCACTCCTTGGCCACAAGGGAGATTTCTTCAGTCTTCAGTCCAAGTGAATGTCGAAGGGTCCAGAGTTTTGTCTTCAGATCGATTCTAGGATTAATCTAAAGTCTCATGGGTCAGCTCCTACCTTTATACAACTAAAGGGGGCTGGTTTGCTCACTAGGTCCCTCCTATGGGTGGGACCAGGAAGGGGGGTGGTTACACCCCCTTTCCTTTGTGCAGTTTCGCGCCAGAGCTGGGGCTGGAGTGCCCCAGCAACCGGTTTGAACTGGGGTATGCATGGAGCATCTAGAGTGCTCCAGGCAGTGTCTGATTCTATTCAGCCCTCCCTGTCCCAATGCACATCCTCCTGTCTGGGGTGGTGCTCACACCTCCCCAAGCAGGAAACCTATTGTCCAAACCTCCATGACTGGAAGGACTCCCAGCAGCAGGAAGTCAGACTTGTGTCTGTGGCAGCAGCATCCATTTTGTGATGCTGGGGCTCTGGTTAACTTTAACCGGGATAGTCAGAACTAACATGTCTTCTCCCTCTAGAAGGGTGGAATGCTACCTCCGGCACCAGAATTGGCGAGGGGGTAGTATTCTAAAGTGTATGACACCTTACACGACATGTTTTGATAAAGCCAAACCAAAGTTAGCATTAACCGCGAGGATTATAATGCACTTAAGAGTATATGGTATGGAAATATCATAGAACAGCTATAAGGACATGGTTCCGAAAGCTTCAGACCGACTCAGCTCATGCTAGAGCACCATCTCACACATAACCAAGCACTCTGCCTTCAGGATTGTTAAGGCCTGCCATAGGAGTGACTTATAGGTTACTATGTGTCTATATGTAAGTAGATATAGGAATACTACACCTAAGCAAGGGGTGGTGACACAACCTTGCCCCAGCTGAGTGATCAGCCAGTTGTGTCTATTTGAGTGGCCAGCCAGGGGTGGCATAATACATGCTGCAGCCCCTGGTAGGCCTTGGTTACACCTATGCCCTGAGTACCTATGGTACACTTCTACAGGGGCTGACAAGGTGAACCAATTCCTAATTGTGGATGTACCTAGAGTACATGGTAAATTTAGAGAGAGTGCATCTGGGCTGTGGGTCTGATTATCAGGCCCACAGCCACATCTAAGTCGAAAACCAGTAAAGCAAAAGCAAAAAGTGGGGGTGACCATAGGAAGCAGACCCTACTCTCCTACAGAGTCCACACAAAATAGGCAGTTGCTGGATTGTATGTTACCCACTTCAATATAAAGTTATTAATGGGGAGCGTGCCCACCCTGAACTGATGGAATAGCTTCCTATCGCGGGTTGATGAAATGATATCCCAGTACCCCTCGTATTTTGGCTCCTGCTTGAAGTCCAGGAAAACACCAGACAGAGAAGTGCTAGGGGAGGCCACAATACATTTCATATTAACCATAGTCCAGTAGGCGGCTTTGAACTCGGGTTTGGATGGAAATATACTTTCAGCTGGGGAAGTCCACAGGTGGGCCAGCCCCATATCCGTAAGTATATTTTTGACACTCCTGAACCACCCTAATTTCCTGTTTACGTCCAAATCCCTGACTTCCATCAAAGCCTGGGCATAAAGGGTGAGTTCTAGGGTCACCCATAGTCTTCTCCAGTAGGCAACCAACCTGTAGTGTGCCACATCCCTCATTGCATGGCACCCTAAATCCAGAAACAGGGGGACTAGAGGGGTTGATTGCGGAAGACCAATTATTGAACATAGGAATTTGTTCTGTGCCGTAACTAGGCAGTCCACATTCTCATAACTCCACAGCTCAACCCCATAAAATAACGAGGCACCAATTTTGGAGTTATAGAGCTGGAGCACCGGTGCTATAGGTTTTGTATGGGACTTTCTATGTTCCTTCAACAAAGCTCCCGCGAGTTGGGCATGCCTAATGACTTGACAGTTAACCTGCGGCTTCCAGCTTACCCTTCTATCGATTAGAACGCCCAGGTAAGAAAATGTCTCAGTTTGTTCAAAAATTCCCTCGTTCATCCGTACGACACCAATAGCCTTTGAGGAGTTGGTCAGGACCATGTACTTGGTCTTGTCAACATTGACAACAAGATCATGGTCCTGACAGAACTGCTCGAATCTGGCCAGGGCACACTGAAGGCCCTTCTGGTTTTAGAGAGGATAAGGGTGTCGTCCGCGAACATTAATAGCGGGATCCTAGTCCCCGCTAGAGTTGGATCATCAGTAGGGAAATCCTTGAAGTATTGTACCACCCCGTTTATGTATATTGAAAATAGAGTGGGAGCAAAGACACACCCTTGTCTCACCCCTCTTTCAACCGGAAATGTCTGTGTGGTATTACCCCCTGCGTCCAATCTAACCAGGGCAAAGTTGTCAGTAAATAATTTCACCACAAAGGCTAACAGGTCTGCCGGCATGCCTAGCCTTTTCAGTGTACACCACAGCTTGTTACGCGGGACCAAGTCAAACACTGACTTGAGGTCCAGGAACGCTGCAAAGATGATGCCCCTCCCTATAGTTACAGCGCGCCAAAATATCAAAATAAACCTCATAACCTGGTCCACAGTATTTGTGCATTGCCGGAACCATGCCTGGAGATTCGAAAGAATAGCATGTTCCTCCAACCAGGCCTGAATTCTGCCTAGCACCACCCTTGCGATAACTTTTTTAATGCAGTCTATTAGGCTGATGGGCCTATAGTTGGCCGGAATCGACTGATCCCCTTTTTTGAAGATAGGAAGAATTACTGCTCCTGCCCAAGTACAGGGTAAGCGAGATCCCTTGGCTATGGCATTAGCTAGGAGCTGAATATATTCAGCCCACAATCCTGTGTCTTGGAGGAACAGATCAGCGGGGATGCAGTCGAGCCCCGGGGCCCTGCCCTTTGGTACGTTGGCTGGTAAGCCGTTCCCCACTTCACCAGATGCCAAAACGTGGTCATGTCTCTCCTAGAGCAAGCCTCCAGGAGGGCAACCCAGAGCTCTTCATCCCATTCTCTTTTGGCCGCTAACTGCGCAGCCTTATAATCAGACCTACTTTTACTTATTAGTGCCCTATCTTTACTCCTAATAGCTGCTGCTAGCGATCTGCAAGCTATCCGACAGGACGATTATACCATTCAGCTGCTTTTGGTTCCTTGTCTTTAGTAATAAAAAAACATTTTAAGTTCATTAAAAAGGTGCTCGTGAACATCAACTGCTCTATTGCTCGGTACTTCCTGCTCTACCTCTACCTGTAATGTTGCTATAGCACAAGATACCAGCATATTCATGTAATTCACACACTCGACTTTACACGCCACCCTAGACCATTTGAGGCGACGTGTGTCACTAGTCATGTGGGCGTTTACATATTCTGGGCTAACAACCATACCCTCTGCATGGATATAATTAAAATAACGTAAAGAGAGTAGCAAAGGGTTATGCTCACTTTCAGGACGGACATGTACCTCGATATCCAGTAAGCTCGGCCAGTGTTCTTTACTAAGCAAAAATAATCTATACGACTAGCACGTTGCCCACTAGTAAAGGTTGGCATCCCAGTTTAATCAGAGTTAGTACGCCCATTTGCTGCTCTCACCCCATGTTCCAGGCAGAACACATTCAATTGTAGTGCTGCACTAGACCATTTTTTTATAACGGGGAGATCCAGTGTGGGAATAGACCACGATTCGTCCTCTTCTGCACGAAAATACATGTCAGATATCCAGGGGTTCAAATGTACAATTGAAGTCGCCGGCTATAAGAACCTTATTATGCCCTTGATTATTAGATAAAAAAAGAATCTAAAATGGCAACCGTTTCCGAAGCCTTGCCACCTTGATTGCCCCTGGAATAGACATTAATGAGTAACATGCCTGGGAGACTTCCCTTGTGTAGCTTGATAATAAGAAAGTCCCTGGAGTTAATGTAAATCTCCTCGAGCTTGAATCGATGGCACTGCCTTACCCATGTAATCAAACCCCCTTTGGGTCTACCGCACATTCCCTGTTCAGCAACTTTAGAAAAATGTAAATATCCAGGACGGAAAACTTTTTCCACGGCCCAAGTCTCCTGCAAAAACACAAAGTGCTGAGCTTCAATAAATGTGGACCATTCACTGGAGACCGTTTTGCTCACAAGACCCGTATTCCAGGAGATCAATTTTGAGCTAGTGTTGTCACTGTGGAGATCGATATTGCTTATCAGAGAACTTTGGTCACACCCAGGTGCAGAATAATTAATCTCATTACCGAGGCCAGTCTCTGCAAAGTCACAGCAACAAGGAAGTACCACTGTAGATCCCTGGGGTAATGAGTGTATACCCATGGTTGGCGTACCATGGACGTGCAAGGGGGAAGCGACACTTGGATTTGAGCCTTGTAGTGCTACACCACTTCCCAGGTCTGCCAGAGTAGGAGGAATCTTCAGAATGAAGGGTATACAACTCAGTCAATCTATGTCCTCTAAGCTCGTAAATGACTCTAATCTATTGTGAACGGGTACATTAAAATCATACCGATTCTGCGCCTGCAGCCCATTCCCATGACAATCCCTTTTGGGAGTGTGCGTAATTCGGTTGCGATAGAAAAACCCAAGTGGCATTATAGAAATACCATCCCTGCTCAGGTGTCTTTCCCCTGCCCTTTCCAGAATGATCCTTACAAGTTGCGGAGACCCAAAATTCAGAACCGCACAGTCACCAGTACACGCTTTGGGTGACATACCTTCCCAGGGGGTTCTATGGGTCATTTTAAAATCCTGAAAAAGATGTGTGCCCAACCCTGTTCTGTTATTTAATATATGAAGGGCCTTGTTTTTGAGGGCTGACCAGTGTTCCTGAGAGCTTGTGTGGAGTGTTGGAAAATTGGTAAGTATAACAGTATACAGTGTAGATTCGGGTGGTAATTTTAAGGAGTCCCTTGGATATGACAATCCAACCCTGGGCATTCCTGAGTCACTACCCTCAATAGACTCTGACTGAATCCCTGCCCTAGCTATTGGAGTTTGCGTGTTTGTCAGATTAACCAGTGGGGGCACACACTATTTTACTAGTACAGGCTGAAAAGGAAGTTGGTTTTGCGAGCACTGGTACTAGCCTGGGCTCCTGGGGGGACGCAAGCACTCTCATTATGTACTTGGGGTTTGGGAAGAAAAAGATCTTGCTCAATTTTTGTAACCCCTTCCATGCTGATGACGGCCCCCAGCCATCATGCATCACGGTGGGCGTGTGCTGATGACGGCTGGGGGCCGTCATGAACTCGCCCACTCATTAAAACGGCCGCACAGGCGAGAATCGGGCCGCGCCCAAGGGGTTAAGCCTTGCGTCAATATCTGACAATTTAGTTAGTACGGGCTCAAGCAATACCGCAATTATTTCCTCCATTTTTGCCAGCTTGAGCTTGTTGTTCATTCACAGCCTGACTTGGAGGGGCCTGGGCACAATTACCTGGTAGGCTGAGAGAGTTTCCATCGCCTTCAGCCACGCCACCGGACTACACTGGACAGACCACAGCTGCGTCCACTTCAACTTCAGCAGAACCACGACCCACCATCACCTCCAACAGGCTCCCCCCAGAAACTGGAGCAAGATCACCGCCGACCAGCTCACCACCACCCTCGGCCAGAACCCGCCCACCAACACAACGGACCCCGACGAAGCAGCCTGCAACCTCACACAGTGGCTCACCGACTGCGCCGACAAACTTGCACCTCTGAAGAATCCTCCCAGCAGACCCGGCAGCCGGAAAGCCTTGTGGTTTACCAACGACCTCAAGAACTTCAAGAAAACCTGCCGCACCCTCAAGAAAGCCTGGCGCCGCTAACAGACAACAGAAAACATGACAGCCCTCAAGAATGCCACCCGCAAACACCACCAGCTGATCCGCACCACCAAGAAGACAGCATTCAAAGAACGACTGGACAACAACACCCACAACAGCAAGGAACTCTTCAGCATCGTCAAAGAGCTCTCCAACCCCAGCGCCTGCAACAACGGCATCCCACCCTCGCAAGACCTCTGCGACTCTCTCGCCTCGTTCTTCCACCCCAAGATCACCGACATACACAATAGCTTTGGCACTCCAACCGCAATTACCACGAACCCTACCACTGAACCGACACCCACCACCACTACCCTCTACACCTGGGCCCCTGTCAGCACCGAAGACCCCACAGGCCTGATGAACACCATCCACTCCAGTTCACCCACCGACCCCTGCCCTCACCACGTCTACAACTAAGCCGCCTCCATCAACGCACCCCAACTCCGACTCGTCATCAACAGCTCCTTCGAATCTGCCACCTTCCCGGAGAGCTGGAAACAGGCTGAACTGAGCGCCCTCCTGAAGAAACCCACCGCAGACCCCACGGACCTCAAGAACTTCCGCCCCATCTCGCTCCTCCCCTTTCCAGCCAAAGTCATAGAGAAGACCGTCAACAGACAACTCTCCGCCTTCCTCGAGACCAACGGATCCCTCAACCCCTCAGAGTTCGGCTTCCGAGCAAACCACAGCACAGAAACCGCTCTCATCGCTGCCGCCGACGACATCAGGTCCCTGCCCGACAACGGGGGACCCACAGACCTCATCCTCCTGGACCGCTCAGCTGCCTTTGACACCGTTTGCCACCGCACCCTGATACAGCGCCTCAGCCACACCGGAATCCAAGGAGCGGCCCTGAAATGGATCATATCGTTCCTCACCGGAAGAACCCAGAGAGTCCGCCTCCCCCCGTTCCGCTCCGCGGCCTCCGAAGTCATCTGCAGCGTACCGCAAGGTTCCTCGCTCAGCCTCACCCTCTTCAACGTCTACATGAGCCCTCTCGCAGCCATCGCTCACCAGCACAACCTCAACATCATCTCCTACGCCGACGACACCCAGCTGATCCTCTCCCTCACCAACGACCCCGCCACCGCCAAAGCCAACCTCCAGGAAGGAATGAAAGACGTCGCAGAATGGATGAAGACCAGCCGCCTGAAACAGAACTCAGACAAAACGGAAGTCCTCATCCTAGGACCAGCTCCATCCGCCTGCGACGACTCCTGGTGGCCCCCTGCCCTGGGCACCGCACCCAAACCAACAGACCACACACGCACGCAACCTGGGCTTCATCCTGGACTCCTCCCTCACATTGACCAAGCAAGTTTACGTCGTCACGTCTTCCTGCTTCAATACCCTACGCATGCTACGAAAGATCTTCCGTTGGATCCCCACCGAAACCAGGAAAACAGTCACACAGGCCCTCGTCACCAGCCGTCTGGACTACGGAAACACCCTCTACGCAGGAACCACAGCCAAGATCCAGAAGAGACTGCAGCGCATCCAGAATGCTTCAGCACGACTCATCCTGAACATCCGCTACTGCAGCCACATCTCTACCCACCTGAGAGACCTGCACTGGCTCCCACTCAACAAGAGGATCACTTTCCGACTCCTCACCCACGCACACAAGGCTCTCCACGACACGGGCCTGAAATACCTCAACAGCCGCCTCACCTTCTACACACCCACCCGCCAGCTCCGTTCCGTCCGCCTCGCCCTCGCATCCGTCCCTCGAGTTCGGAAGTCCACCATCGGAGGAAGATCCTTCTCCTACCTGACGGCCAAGACATGGAACTCCCTCCCCACTCACCTACGGAAGACCCTGGACCATCTCTCCTTCAGGAAACAACTCAAGACCTGGCTGTTCGAGCAGTAGCGTTCCCCCCCCCCCCTCAGCGCCTTGAGACCCTCACAGGTGAGTAGTGCGCTATACAAATGCTATGATTGATTGATTGATTGACTGGTGTTGGCAATGATAAACTACTTTCCTTCCCACAGGTCACCCCTCTCGTTAACTTGTAGTGTGGCTGATGGCAAAGTGCCTGCTTTCCTTTTTTTACTTAGAGTGACAGCGTCCCTTTCCTTCTCCTGCACGGAGTATTGCTTACGAGTTCGAATCTGTCTAGGGGGAGAAGGAGTGGGGATTGGAGCATTGGAAACGTTAAGTACAGCCAATGAGACTTCTGCTTCAATTTGAGGGGACCTCAAGGGAACTTGCAATATACAATCTGAAATTGGATCAATTGGTTGCTGGGTGTCAACTAGGGGGTCTTCAATTAAAAGCATAAAGAGGTTCCAATGATAGTCTCCTTCGGGTGAGCTGTATTTCGTGGTTAAGAGCGGACTCAGCCCGCAGGAGAAATGCATCGAGAAAGCCCACAACCCCTGGACCCCCTGTCCCCTTTGGACTACCTTTGCTCATTGTGGATTTTTACAGAAAAAATAGGAAAACAAATATACACAAATATTACTAATATCTTAAACGTGTAAAGAATGACCAATATAACTATTAAAAATCACACTAACCAAGTCCTTGACGAGTCAAGTTCACCGATGAAAGGGAGGTGGCCTGCCCTGCCTCCTCCTGGCTTAGACAGGCGCGGACGGGCCCGCCCTTGGCCCGGGCACACTGGCGCGCGTCCCACGCTGCGGGAGGCCTCAAGTGGTTTTGAGCGCCTCCTGGCGCTGTGCTCTGATGCGGCAAACCATGCCACTGAAGGATTCTGGGGGGTGTAGCCCCTGTCCGATTCCCGGCGCGGTGATGGCAGTAACGGTCAGGGACACCAGCAGCAGTCCCACCCAGGCTTTACACACAAGAACCAGCAGGGCAGCGAAAAGAGTAACCAGAAAGAGCAGTGAAAATGAGCCACGCGTCTACTTCAATCTGCCACACAATACAGCCAAGGCGGCCCGATTCAGCTGAAACGCTTAAAACATGAACTACTGTAGTCCCAACCATGGTTTCAAAGCAGTTGCTTAACTGCCAACACCCTCATGACTAAACTATGGTACATCTAATTCGTCTCACTCAGTCCAAATTCAGACTAGTGCCCATAAAGGCTACTACACACGCTGCAGGGCGATCTATGATACCCACCAACACCACCACTTCCCACTGCAGAGAACAACAGCAGGCAGAAAGAAGTCCTTAGTCACAACTCACTGGTTAGAGGCGGCAGACCTGAGAGCAGAGGACGGCCCGGGACCAGGGTTCGATTCCCAGCACGGCAGGTTTCTGGACCAGGGTCAGCGGACTCGATAATTCTCTCGCCTCGGTGCCCACTCTGATCAGTGATCACACTCGGCAACTCTGGGCATTAGCTTGCCTCATCTTCACTAACGGCCCCACCAGACCGCCGGGGATGCCTGGTCTCAACCTGGAGATACCCATTAAGGGACCATCTCTCAGGGAAGCCAGGAAGGGTTTCGCAGCGGTCGAAGCGCCTTGGGACCCTACGGGTAAGTAGTGCGCTATATAAATGCCTATACATTTACATTTACATTTACTGGGGTGAAATGCGCAGTAACAATTGGTGAATATGATACCACAGCAGGCGATTCCGTGCAGCAGCTCCTAGACCACGTTGGCATATTTAAACCATAATGCTGCATGGAGCAGTCACTGCAGAGAATGTTCCGTACAAGACAATCTTAGTGCTGGTAGCTGAAATGGGCAGTGACTTGAACCAAATACTGCCTACCCCTTCTTCCAGGATAGCTTAGGTCACCAGTCTTCCAGGATTATCACTGCATGCAGCTGAGCAGTGGCTTCAATTGTGATAGCAAGGAGGTGAAATCAGCGCAGAGCCATATTATTAACAAGCATTGGAAATGCAATAGGTCTCGGATTTATTTGAGTTTGAGCTAATGGCAATGTCTTTTCGCCATGTGTTATGGAGTGTACGCATGTGGTGTGTAGTGGAATTATGTGGGCTGGATTTGAATTGTAGCAATGGTGGTATGCTGCGCTTTAGATGAATATGTTTAAAAGTAAGGTGTGCCATACTTTGATTGCTACAATAGTTAATTGTGGATGTGTTAACAATTGATGTGTGTACTGATGGCTGGTTGTCTGTGTGCCTGTAGAAATTATGCAGTGATGGCTGGTGGTGTGTGTGCCTGGTAAAAGGGCGTGCACTGCCGGCTGGAGGTGTGTGTGCCTGGTGGAAGTGTGCACTGACAACTGGTGGGGTGCGTGCCTGGTGAAAGCGTGCAAAGACGGCTGGTGGTGTGTGTGTCTGATGAAAGCGTGCACAGACGGCTGGTGGTGTGTGCGCCTGGTGAAAGCGTGTAATGACGGCTAGTGTTGTATGTGCCTGGTGAAAGCGTGCACTGATGGCTGTTGGTGTGTGTGTGTGTGCCTGTTGAAAGTGTGCACCGACGGCTGGTGGTTGTTGTGTGCCTGGTGAAAGTGTGGTGGTGAGTGTGTGGTGGTGAGTGTGTGGTGGTGTTGTGTGGGTGGTGTTGTGTGGGTGGTGTGTGTGTGTGGTGTTGTGCGGTGTTGTGTGTGGTCTTGTGTATGTAGTGTTATGTGTGTGGTGTAGTGTATGTGTGTGGTGCGTGTGTATATGTGGGTGGTGTGTGTGTGTGGTTTATGTATGAAGTGTTATGTGTGTAGTGTGTGTGTGTGTGGTGTGTGTGTGTGGTGTTGTGTGTGTGTGTGTGTGTGGTGTATGTGTGGTGTTGTGTGATCCTCTGTGAAACACTGGGGTCTGTCGTCTGGAATGGAAGCTTTGGTCAGATGAAGGAGCATGGAAATGTTGCGCTCCTGTGAAAGAGCTGGCAGGTGATTAGGGTCCCCCTTAGGAGTCAAAGACTGTGAAAGCAGTGCCCCTGTCTTTAACACCACCGCACCAGTGTGCCTCAAGTAACATGTGCCAGGTCTTCTAGGTGCCTAGAACAACGTCCCAGTGAAAGCACTGGACTTCACTGGCACCAAAGCACGTCATTTGTGCTCACCCTGCACACTCACACACTGCTCACCCTACACACTCACACACTGCCTTCCACATACATATTTTCAAATCTAGGTGCATTTACCACACAGCTGTGCACATTCGCTGTTGGGACTTGTTGTCCTTGCATCTTCTTACTCTGTCTATCCCATTACGGTCTCTTGGGTCTTATCCTAAAGTCAGGGGTAGCAAACTGCAAGCTGTGGTTACGAGCTTCTACACTTGCATATCCCTAGTTGATGTCCACGTAGAAGAGTAGAAAGACAGAATGTGAGGGAACTTGTTTTCTGTTCACATGGGCGCCTTCTGGGAAGGACATGTTTGACAAAGAAATCTATTTTTTAAGGGCCACTCCACCAGTGCACCACCAACCGTTTTTAGGCTTTGCTGGACACTGCTGTTAGTTAACCATTATTACCAATGCTTTAAAAGCTACATAGAGTGGGCATTGGCTCTGCCCAGGTGTGTATTCCTTTCTTGACTCCTGCTATTGTCTGTTGTTGTATTATTCCACCTCCTACAGAGTGCTTGCATTGCAGTGCCGGAGGCGCTACTTTTCTTCTCAAAGTAAATTGAGTTATCACACATTTCATTGCTTATAACTTCGATGCACTGTATTCAAAGAGCAATCTCTTTTTTTCCCCTTCATTATATCACGCTTTTGACAATGTTTCAGTCACGGCTCAGAATACAAGCCGGATCTCTTGGCTGTGCCAAGGTTCGCTACAAGTTGGATACATCTAGCTTTGCAGTATAGAAAGCTAGACTCCGCAGTGAAGACTTCTCGACGGGATACATGAAAATGTGGGACCCACAGAGAGTTGGACTTTCCCAGTCCTCGTTATTTTCCGTTCTTTTCTGATGCGCCAGCGGTGACACTTCCGAGACATTTTCACACTTTCGGGAGAGCTGAAAATAACAAATGATATGGTTTTCTTCATTTCCGAAAGTGGGTTGTGAACGCTGCTGTCGACGCCACGTTTTATTTCAGAGAGATTATTCTATTGAGTGGGTGAGTGTAAATGAGCATCGCTGGGTAAAACGCATCCCCCAGGCTGGGCCATCGATTTACCATTGTGTGTTTTTCTGTTTGTTAATGGTGGTGGCGTAGGGACACAAACGAGAGCTCCAGAGGGGATTTGTGTGCTTTTCTCAACATAAGCTTTGGCAAACACTGGAACACAGGCGTGAAACACTGTAATGAAGATGAAGGAGCTACCCTTGTCTTCCAACAAAAAGGCACAAACTGGGCGCATGAAAATAAAATGATATCCTTTAATTATAGCGC
Source organism: Lissotriton vulgaris (assembly GCF_964263255.1). NCBI lineage: Eukaryota > Metazoa > Chordata > Amphibia > Caudata > Salamandridae > Lissotriton > Lissotriton vulgaris. The sequence goes on from NC_141697.1 coordinate 339,665,230, forward strand.
TTTGATAGCGCTCCTGCACAGCTTTGAAATTTCTATAAATAAGTGTTAGTCCAACTAGCAATTTCTCCAGTACAGCAAAAATTCGATTATTAGAATCATTACAATATTAAAAACACAATGCACTCAACGTGTATTGGCAAACTCAATATGTTAGGTCTAGTTTTAATGTGCAAAAGTATGCAGACAGCATTTGCACATGCTTGTGCTTAGCAAATCCTGACCTATCGTTTTTGCAAGTACTTGTTTATGAGTGTATGGGAAGGCAAAATGTGAATCTTGATAAACACATTAAAATTAAAGCCTGCTGCAGAGAAATGAAAGCGATCGAAAGCGATCGCGAACTAAAAAAAAAAGCCAGCGAGTGGTGCATGTGCGCGCGCCACTGCGAGCATATGTTTTGAATTATCGCGGCTGTCAAGCCACGATAATTCAAAACATATGGCCTCTGGTGCATGTAAAAGACACCAATAGGCCATAGGCCGAGCTACGCGACCGCCTATGGCCTATTGCGTGTTCTGTTAAAAACCAGCACGCACGCGAAGGCCAATGAAAATGGACCTTGGAAATAACACGCACGAGCTGCGTGGAATTTCCAGGTCCATTTTCAAATCCCCGGGAAAAGGACCCTCGCTGCGCGACACTGCATTCGCAGTGTACGCTAGGCCCGAGCCCTAAAAATCATCTGCTGCTGCTTACTACCCATTACGCTTCAGGGGCCATTGCCTCCTCAAGTGAAACAGATTTGCCCAGTGTAACCAGCTATACTAGTGAGGAGTCTTCCAACTCCACTGAACAATTAGTTAACACCCCCACAAGTCAATCCTCTTCTTTTTTATTAGAAATTGAGAGGTTTCGCAAGGGTACAAGACAAAATCCAAAGAGACAGGAAAAAAAGTTAAAGAAAATTAGAAGGGGGAAAATCAGAAAACAGAGGAGGGCCAAAAGACAAAGAGGGAATGACAACACGATCAGTCACACGGAATAAACAGAAATAAATTGCATAGAGAATACATTGTCATCAGTTACACCTGTAGAAAATGTTAGACTTATTAATCTGGCTGATTATAATTTAAACGAAGATGAAATAAAGATCTTTAGCAAGAGCCTGAGTTTTTCTCCTGCATCTCTTCCCAATTTTACAGATATGCACATCAATCTGTTTAAATTTATGCATAATCTTAAATTGAAAAAATATTTGCACAAGGAACTTTCCAATATCCCAATAAGTGGTGTACAGACAAAGGATATACGAGATGTACAATTACTTCTATCATTGGAACATGGAGAGGATGACACCCCCACACTCGTACACATCCTTCAAGACTTAGACATTAACCCCAACACTGACATAAATAGTGGACTTAAACAAAGGTCTAGATTTACACCTTGCCTACCTTCGGATAATGCTATTGACATGTTCTACCAAACAATGACTAAAGAGATATACAGACTGGAAGATGAATATGGTTCTGGTCATAAAACCATCAGACATACATCACAAAGGGGAAACAACGTGCTTTACACACTCTGACAACCAAAACTGACATCATTATAAAAGAGGCTAACAAAAGGGGCAACATAATCGTTATGAATAGAAAATGACTATATAAAGGAAATAGATGGATAGCTATCAGATGCCTTAGCGTATGAAAAAATAACATATAATCCTTTAATGGATTACGACAAATCTCATTGAGACCAGACTCAAACACGGGAGGAACTGGGGTATGATTTCGGATGCAGAGTTAAGATATTTGTTTAATCCTATGCCAGCAACTTCATGTATATACATTCTTCCAAAGGTGCATAAAACTAGGTTTTTTTCCACCCAGTAGACCCAATATTTCTAGAATTGGTTCACCCACGGAAAAGATCTTGGAATATATAGATTTTTTCCTGCAGCCCCTGGTGTGCAACCATCCTTTGTATATTAAAGACATAAAGGACCTGTTAAGCAAAGTCGCTGATTTTGAATGGACGGAAGGCAACATACTGGCCGCACTAGATGTTAGCTCTTAATGCACATGTATCCCTAAATCCAAGGGATTAGCTGCTGTCCAACATTTACTTGATACCAGAAGTGCCACGATGTTTGGAGCACAATGAAATGCTCATGGATATTATTACTTTGGTATTAGACAACAACTTCTTTGTACATAACGGAGATTGGCATCAGTAAACACAAGGTGTGGTGATTGGTGCCAATTTTTCGCCTTCCTTTGGCAATCTGTATATGGGCCTATATGAAAGGACACACATTTGGACTCTATGTCCCTCTGAATTCATTGAACATATTTCTCTATGGGTCTAATACACAGATAATGTCTTACTATTTTGGTCAGGGGTTGCTATAGCACTTGGCAATTTCATACAATTTCTCAACAACAATAGTTTCAACTTCCATTTTACCTACCACTTCTGTATGAAAAGTGTTGATTATTTGGATTCTACCCTGTTTGTGGAGGGTAAACATATTTGGTTGAAACTGTATAGAAAACAGACTGCTTGTAATGCAATTCTTTATGCGTCTAGTGCCCATCCCCAATCACAGATTAGAGCCATCCCTTTTGGTGAAATGATCAGAATACAATGCAATTGCAGTTTAGATGCCTGTTTTCAGTTGGAACTCCAAAAATTTGAAAATAGATTCAGAAACAAAGGGTATTCACCACAGGTTTTAAAGGAGGCCGTAGATCAGATTCAAAAGGTCCAACGTACTGATTTGCTTCTAAATCGTAAAGCTAAAAAACGAGGACTAGGACCGGGAACAAAAAACTTGCTTTGGTTACACCATACAGTGCACTTAGTACTGATTTATACAAAGCTATATCCAAACACTAGCATATCCTGCAGATGGATGGCACTTTGAAGAAATTGATTACCTCCAAGCCCAATATTGAACATAGTAGGGGCAGAACTATTCGACAAACTCATCTATTCGAATACATGGCTGCCAAAACTGGCCTATGGGTTTTATTAATGTGGACACTGTAAGATGTGCTGTTTTGCATAGAATAAGGTTCTTGAATACCAATACAATACACGCAAGACATATAGAAGTACTAGGTTCATCAATTGCAACAGGAAATTTGTTGTATATTACATCATCCGTGTGTGTGGTCTTATATATGTGGGGAGCTCAATAAGACAGCCTAAGAAATGTATCCAGGAACATGTGCGGGCCATTAAAAACAACAATTCAGACTATCCTTTTCCTTACATTACAATAGTGCACATGGCCTTAATGAAAATCTTTCAATTGGTTTTCACGGTTTAGACACACTAGGTCCTAGGTATAGAAGTGGCAATAAATCCATGCTTCTTAGAAAGTCGTTGGGTAATACAATTGAGAGCATGGGACATGGGCCTCAATATGGATGATTTGCCGTATTATTCGCCTGTCTATACATGCTTCTGATGTCCTACATTGAAGGGGAGTCATAGACTACCACCTTTTTGCAGTTGGATGGTGATACAGGTACCATACCCTTGGATATATGATCTTTGTTTTTAGTAGTTGAATATACGGAGAATTGTGTCTATTTTCTATGCTTGGTTTACACTAGAGGTGTATTTTTTACATAAATATGTCCCGTTCTGATGAATGGGTATTAGAGTCCCCGGCTCATGAAGCACAATAGTGACCTTGTACAGTGTTAAGATACAACGTGGGTCTAATGGACCTTGAAGTTGGACTCTATAGTTTGGGTTAGCAAGCTCCTCTGTAGAGTAAATTTATGTGCATTATTATTGTCTTTATGCGGCAAAATTTTATGATTGGCTATTTAAATTTTGTATAATTAATTCCTTTTGAATTGGGTTCCCTTGGGCCAAGTGCAGTATATGCGCAGCTCTGGTTGGTTATTTTATTGCAGTAGTGACGGTGAAAACCATTCCTCTTTTAACTCTGTTTTATAGAACTGATAGCATTACGCACATAAGAACATGTTTGTGAGGTTAGACCTTACTGGGACCAGTTACATCTGACTTATTCCAGTATCAATTCACACCATATTACTGCTTGCCTTGAAAAAGTCCATAGGACGAAACACGTGTCGGCTGCTGTTGTGCTTGTTTCGAACGAAAAGGCTGGACAATAAAAAGAAGAAAATTATTCTGGACTGTTTTTGTATAACTTTCATAGCTAGGAACCAGCACTACTGTATGGACTACCTATGTGTGCCTCAGTGCTTTTGTATGTCAATTGTGACAGCAGTAGTCTCACTTTACTATACAAGGCTCCCTTTCCCAGTTTGCATCCTTATTAGCACGTGTACATTTGGGTTAACCTTGTATGGATGGGGCTACCAAACCGTCGGGAGACTGACAGTAACATCCACTATGGAACCGCCCCCAGCATTCTAACAATAACACATGCACAAATATACCCACAAGGCATCACAAATACAACAGATATGCCCCTGAGTGCTAGCTCAGGGGAATACTGGTGCAACGGTCCAGTCTATCCTGGAGAGGGGGTAATGCCGGCTTTGCTTGAGAGCTGGGACCGCCTCAGTAAGCCTGCTCTGGACACTTGCTATTGTTGCAGCTCTCTTTTGGGTGACTGTACAGTGCACCCTTGATAAACACGTGATCAGAGTATGGAGGTGCATGTGCGTGTATCCCTTCTGATCCACGAGGGTTATGCGCACCATAATCTATTTTCACATCATGTTGCATGTTAAATCTTACCAAGCAGCCGGCCTTGGAATTTCCTGAGAGCCAAGGGCCAAGTACAGCAAAGCAGGGGGAGTTGGCAAGCTTCTTCTTTGAGAACACAATCTTTCTCTTGCCTGCAACCCACCCTCCAGGTGTATACACTGTTTAGGGTTACTTCTCCACACTGAGCTGAGGTTAAGAAGTTATCATGCCACTGCCCTGCAACTGTCCCATCCCTCGCAAGTGCCTATCTCAACCATTGCTTACTCCAGCACAGCATTGTCAGAACCTATGTGATGCTTAAAGTACTGCCTAGGGACAACTCCTGCCCACAATGGAGTAACTGAAGGAAACATGAGGCAACTACAATAAATTAACAAGCATTGGCATAGCCAATTGGTCTGGCATTAGTTGCAACCTTTTGGCTTTACTAGTGCTTATTTTGTTTTGTAATGGTTTTTGGCAACCTTTATTACAAAAAAAATTACGAAATGGCTACACACATGTACACACACATGCACGCGCCTTGACAATCATCTTTAAATTATTTATTGAAATCATACAAAGACGGCGCACGCGTTGGTGACTATCTTTGAATGTTTTTTACTTTTGTACAATTATTAAAAGCTAGGCTGCCTATTTGTACACATGCGAACACATAGGAAGCTATTGCAGAGTGTTTTTTATTAAAATGAAAAACATTAACAAATGGCCACCTGACCGCTCACATTAACAAATAAGCAGCTACCTTAGAATATTTTCATGAAAATAAACATTAAAAGATGTGCAACGACGCATTCAGACGAATGCACACATGGCCATTTTAGATTTTTTTTTAAATTATTATTATTATCTCTATGATGCCTAGATGACCAAAAACAAACAGCCTAGTAGCAGTGTTAGAGGAGCTGCTCAGCCTTCGCCAATTCCAAATAAAAACAAGCAATGACTAAATGTAATATTTTAAAGACAAAAAAAATAGTAACAGCAGTTCCTGGCACCGAAGTTTTTGCACAGATGTGAACCTGGTGCAGGAGAAAAATGCTGTCACTCACACTGAAGTAAGCCAATGGCTGAAGTGAACTGTCAATTGCCCCATCCATTCTGATTACTATCGTGGGGGGGGGAGAAGAAAAATGTGACTGGTACAACTAACTAATGAAATGAAGGTTTCCGGCAGAAAGCTCTTATAAGTAAATGTATTATCTCAATTCAAAAGATATTGGTAATGAACGGCTTTAAAGTAGGTTTAAGTATAATTGCAGGATGTAGGAAACGATAAAAGTGAGAGATAAGAACAAAAGTAATCCTTTGGACAAAAATGCAATAAAATAAAAAAATTAAAATGTAAGCAAAACATTGGCCAATCCAATATGTCCGGATTTCTTGTGCAGGCACACAGACACATGCAGGCACCTAAACATACATGCCGGCTGGCATGAAAGAATTAATAGGCACATGCATGCACACTCGCACAGCCACGCATGCTTACCAACATACACACAGATCTACACATAGCAGGTAACCAGCCAGGCAGGTGGAATGACGCACAGGTGCCTTCAAGTAAACACCACCTCTCTTGGTCCCTGCGTGATGCTGCTCGTTCATCTTTATTAGTGCACTAGATCAAAACTGCCTACAGTCGAGTGTGGCACTTCTTGTAAGGTTGCAGCAGGGAAGTGCGAGCAGGCTCAGGAATGTTCTCCATCACACAGAGGCTCTAGGAGGCATATACCTATTTAGGATGGGAAAGGTCTTTAAAATGCATCACGGTTATCCTAAGCAGTTTGATGCCAGACCTCATGCTCCAGAACAGCAGCGCAAATTTTCCGTCAAAGCCAGCTTCTCCACCCCTCGATGCTAACCAGCAGCGGGGTTGCCATGGCCAGACCACTGCAGGAGGTGTGGCAAAAAGGCGAGATGACGAATGAAAGTGCACCTCGCTCTGCAATCGTCACAGCAAATGTACTGAACTCCCGTTGAAAAAAAGTATTCACAAGTCGTAAGCCATATGCCACTAAAAAGAAATGACTGGGTCTGTGTCACTTCAGCTAAAGGTCGATCTAAACGGACAATGCTGCAGCGTCCCGGCCCTGTCGCCGTAGAAAAGGAATAAAAAGAGGTCATGGAAGCTTAGTGGTGTCTGGTGTAGCTGCCTCCAGTTTGTCTCCTTAATGCTGTTATAAACTGGAGGCTTATTGATGGGCTAAGGGTAGGACATTGGTTCAGAATTGTGATGTCATCAGAAGACAAAGGGTTGGTGATCTCACTTGTGCTAAGGCTGCAATTTGGTGACTCAACGTTGGAGACCATACCTTTATCAGTTCGCAATTGTGACAAATGGAAACTGTAGCCTTTAAAGAATCGGGCCTTTAACGATTCAGCGGGCCTTTAATAGCCAGTATAGCCTGCTACGGCGGGCTATAAGGCTATATTAGCATCACACTTTGCTTTGGTAACTGCTGAATGAAATCATTTCTAATATTTCATTTAAGCTACAGCAAACATTAAGGCAGTGATTGTAAGGTAAGGGGTCATTTCCAATCCTTGCGCAAACAGAAGTTTGTACAGGGATCATACCTACCGTGATATGTAATATTTATCACACTTAATGTTTTCCATTGGAAAGGGCAAGTAAAAATACACCCTATTAAGAATTCCTTACGTATATGTTGGTATTTATATAGCTCGAACCCAGCTGTGAAACCACAGAGCACTGTTCATTATGCGAGGGGTTAGACACCGATTTCTGTGAACCTCAAGTGGGGATTATTAAAATGCATTTTACACGCATGGAGATTAAGCAATTTGCTCAGAATCACACGAAGGCCAGGTTGGGATTCCAACCTGGGCCCAGGTTCTAAAGGCGGCAACAGCAACTCAAGCCCTAGGCCACATCTCTTCTCCAGCTTCTGCATGCTATGCCTCCTTTCACAGTTGGAAACTCGGACTATCAATCAGTTCATTTGTAGAGCGCACGACTTGCCCGTGAGGGTCTCAGGGCGCTGGTGCTGCTACTGCTCGAACAGACAGGTCTTGAGGAGTCCCCTGAAGGCCAGCAGGTCCTGAGTCTGTCGTAGGCGGATGGGGAGGGTGTTCCAGGTTTTTGCGGCAGGACTAGAAGCTATTCATCACATCCGCTAAACGCCTCTCCCAGGATAATGGTATTTACCTGGTGTGGTAAATACACTATCCAATTCCACACAACTTGTAATCAGGGCTTAAGTGATATCGATTTCTCAATTTCTTCTCTGTATTAGTGTCTGTACATTGTTCAATGTTTGCCTAAATGAAAGGGAAACTCAAATCCGAATCAGGAATTTTTTTTAAAAGAGGAGCTGGCCTGTTGTAAGCATAAGATCAGATCATTTTAACCTTCTTCTGTCTAATACACAGTTTCCGGCCCTCAGCCCTGGAGTTTTCGAGTGTTTGAACATATTTATCTGGCAGCAGTTTGGACCATCCTCAAGGTAGGCATTGGCAAGCGCTGCAGTGTCTAACAGTGTGGCACTGAAAACACTTTCTGTACAGCTATTGTAATGCCGCATAATTAATGGACTCTGCATTGGCTCAGCAGTGATCGCAAATGTCAGTTTCCCGGGGGAGGGAGAAGGACCGAAATAACCGATTCGTAGATATGAGTCAGTCATTTGATCCTATGGGAAATGCAACGCTAAACACGCAATGTCAACAGAAAGAAAGATAAATGCCAGCACTCGATAGAAAGTGTCGCACATTCTCAGACTATTTTGGTAAAGCGGAGATAATGAAAACATAGCTATACAAGAAGTGCACATAGTAGATAACCCCTTCAAACACAGACCAGGCTTACCTGATAAGGAAGCTGAAAGAAATATGGCGGGGAGGAAGGTTGATTTCTGGAGTTAACACTGAATGATCACCTGTAAACTGTAAATGAAAGACAAAGACGTCTACAAAAATATAAAGAACACGTTTACTCCTTAGTACTGCCTGGAAGACTCGTAGCTTCAATATCGTCAAAGATAATGTTATGTCAACAGTGATGACCTTGATGATGTCATTTCTAACAGGCTCTTGTTACAGGGTGTAGCCTTCAGATGCTGTCTACGCTGGTCCACGAGCGTTATAACTCATCTGAAAGAAACAGGTTAGTATTAGATTCCTTACCTTAGAATATCCCCAGGCGTCAGACTGGATCCGGAATTTTTTGCGTAGCAATACCCCTGCGCGTCAATAGGCGTCGTCTCTGGCTCCGCATCCGTCGTCGGCGTCGTCTGCGCCGGAATGACGTCATCGGAGTACTTAGACGCCGCCCATGCGCGCTGACGTCAGTTCTTCTTTTTTCCGCGCCAGCTATCGCAGATCCGGAGAAGCTCTACTCCTTAGTCACTTTTTGACAAAAATGTTTTTTGATCATTTTTGATCCTCTTCTAGTCGTTCTCGTCTCTTCAGGTGCCGGTAGGGATGCCCGGGTTCAAACCCTGCTCGAAGTGTAGTCGACTGATGTCGAATACCGACCCCCATCGCCGGTGTCTGCAGTGCCTAGGCCTCGACCACCACGACCCATCCTGTTCCGACTGTCGAGCCCTGACGTCGAAGGCTAGGCGGGAGCGGTCCCGCAAGCGGCTCGAGCTCCAGCAGTCGGCCCCGCGCCATTCGAGGTCCCAGTCCAACGGGAGGTCAAGGGACCGGTCGCGGGGTCGGAGGCCTCGCAGCTCCGGAAGTCGGCATCGGTCTTCTGGTTCCTCCTCAGGTAAGAGGCATGAGAGGTCGGAGCGGCGTCAGCGCTCCTCCGACCGCCCCAGACGCTCGCCCGACGCGGCCGGGGTTTTGGGTGGCACCACCTACGCGGCTCCGCCGAAGTCGCAAGCGTTGCATCCTGCCCCATACCTATGTGTCCCTGAGCACGATGCGACGCGGGAGGAGATCGAGCAGTACCTCATGGCCATGAGGTCGCTCTCTTCTCCGCCGGGCCCCACGGCGCCTTCGGGCTCAGTGGGCCCGGCTCCGGGGCCTAGCGGGTCGAGTGCTCCGGCACTGACGCAGTCGGCGGCTTCGGCCCCGACGCCGCCGGCGACTTCGGTCCCGGCGCCGCAGGCCCCGACCGGATCCGGATCAGGATTGACGCTGGTCGACCTTACGACCTCACCGGCGCCGTCCCCGAGGGTGTCACCCCCGGCGCCGACTTTGGTCGACGCCGGCCCCAGTCCTTCTGTCGCTCCTGTTCAGCCGTCGACACGGCCCCGTTGGGAGACGTATGAGACGGTAGTAGGTACATTCCACTTTAACAAACGGGCCCCGATTGTTGATCCTGGCTACCAGGAATTGGGTGAAGACGAGGACTGGGAGGGGTCTGAGGACCCTCTGACACGGGAGTGTCAGGACCAAGCGGACTGGACAGTGGAGCTTGGGGAAGCCAGTGGCCTGGACCTCTCTCCAGACACTGGTTTTGTCTCCCCTCCTACCGTGGCTACGGAGGAGGGGGCAGCCTACAGCGTAGTGTTGATGCGGGCGGCTAAGGCCTCAAACCTTACGCTCCCCTCAGCGGCCGTGAGGACTAATCTCCTCACCGAGGTCCTCAAACCCCAGTCAAGCTCTGTCGAGCCTCTGCTGCCGTTCAATGAGGCCTTATGTGACGTTCTGCAAGCCCGCCTCAGGACAGCCTGTGGACAGGAACGTGGCCAGACGCTACCGCCCGGCTCCGGGTGACCCTAGCTTCCTGTCGACCCACCCCACCCCGAGAGCCTGATTATCCAGGCCTCTAACTCCCAGACCGCGTTCCCGTCGGCTCCTCCCGACAGGGAATCCAAGAGGTTTGAACAGTTTGGCAAAAAAGTGTTCTCGTCCTTTAGTTTGGGACTGCGGTCAGTCAATACCGCATGCCTCTTGGGCCGCTACACCCACACCCTGTGGGACACGGTTGCGGACGTGCTGCCACAATACCCTGAGGAGGTCAGGGCTAAACTCGCCCAAGCCCTAGTGGAGGGTCGAGATGCGGCACGGTACTCTATCCGGTGCGGACTGGATACCACCGATACACTAGGCAGAGCGATGGCTACGACAGTGGCGGTTCGACGCCACGCCTGGTTGAGGTGCGCCAACTTTTCGGCTGATGTCCAGGCTACTCTTCTGGACATGCCGTATGATGGCCGTTGCCTGTTTGCGACCAGGCAGACCATGCGCTTGAGCGCTTTAAGGACTCCAGGGCTACGGCCAAGTCCTTGGGCCTCTCGGCCCCCCGCCAGCAGTCGGGTGCTTTTCGCTCCTTTCGTGGCCCAGGAAGGGGAGCCCCCACACGTGCCGCCAGCCACACGCCGCCTCAACAGAATCTTCAGCGCAGTGGCGGCCATGGAAACCGCCGGGGAGGCGGTCGGGGACAACGGCGAGGCCAGTCCGCACCCGCTCCCGCAGCATCTGCCTCAAAACCTTCCTAGTCCGAGTTTTCAGGCCCATGTGACGCCCGTGGGGGGCAGGGTTCGCCATCACCTCTCCCACTGGCGCACCGTCACATCGGACAGGTGCGTGCTGCAAATCGTCCGAAGGGGCAACTCCCTCCCCTTCGAGGCAATCCCTCCAGCCATGCCACCGCAGTACCACCGCATGTCGGGGGACCACTTGCGACTTCTGCAGGAGGAAGTTACGGCCCTCTTGGCCAAGGGGGCCATCAAGCATGTTCCTGGGCCAGAAGTAGGGTGTGGTTGTTACTCCCACTACTTTCTGGTTCCCAAGAAGGACAAAGGGGGCCTACGCCATATCTTGGACCTACGGAACGTCAACGGCTTCCTCCGGAAGGAGAAGTTCAAGATGTTGACTTTGGCTCAGGTCTTGGCTGCCCTAGACCCGCAAGACTGGATGGTGGCGTTGGACTTGCAGGACGCTTACTTTCACAACCCCGTCCTGCCGGCCCACCGGCGTTACCTGCGGTTCGCGGTAGGCCTCAAGCACTTTCAGTTCACCGTGCTCCCTTTTGGCCTTACCAGCGCCACACGGGTGTTCAGGAAAGTGATGGCGGTGGTCGCAGCTCATCTGCGCAGGTTAGGGGTTTCAGTCTTCCCCTACCTCGACGACTGGTTGTTGAAGGCGGGCTCACCCCAAGCAGTCGTCAACCACCTCCAGATGACGGCGGATCTCCTGCACCTGCTGGTGTTTTCCATCAACGTGCTGAAATCACACCTGTGTCCCTCCCAAAAGCTCCTCTTCATCGGAGCTGTTCTCGACTCGGCGCAGTTTCGGGTCTATCCTTCCGAGCAGCGAGTCTGGGATATTCAGGCTCTGATCCCGATCTTTCAGCCTTTATCCCGGGTTTCGGTCAGGTTGACGCTGCGGCTTCTGGGGCTGATGGCTTCCTGCATCCTTCTGGTGCATCACGCCCGGTGGCGGATGCGGGCTCTGCAGTGGGACCTGAAGTTTCAGTGGGCCCAGCATCAGGGCAACCTGTCCGACCATGTCCTGATCTCGGAGGGTACTGCGAGACAGCTGCAGTGGATCAGCGGCAGATCCCTCTCCCTTCCGCAACTGGAGCACGTAGTTGTGACGGACGCGAACCTCCAGGGCTGGGGAGGCCACATGGGAGAGGCGGAGATCAGAGGCCTCTGGTCTCCGGCGGAGTCCCAGCTCCATATCAACCTTCTGGAGCTGCGGGCGATTCGTCTGGCACTGAAGGCATTCCTCCCCTCTGTCCGAGGGAGTGCAGTGCAGGTGTTCACGGACAACACCACCGCCATGTGGTACTGCAACAAACAGGGCAGTGTGGGGTCCTGGACCCTCTGTCATGAGGCTCTGCGCCTCTGGCAGTGGCTGGAACCTCAGGGCGTGACCCTGGTGGTTCACCACCTGGCGGGTTCTCTGAACGCCAGGGCGGACAAACTCAGCCGACGGTGCTCGATTGATCACGAATGGTGTCTGAACTCTGACGTGGCGCAAGGCATCTTTCTGCAATGGGGAGAGCCTTGGTTAGATCTATTCGCCACCGAAGAGAACGCGCAATGTCATCAGTTCTGCGCGTTGGAATTCCCAAGGTGGCACTCACTCGGCGACGCATTTCGTCGCGAGTGGAGTTGCGATCTGTTATACGCCTTTCCGCCTATACCACTTCTGCCCAGAGTGCTGAAGAAAATCAAGCGCGGCCGGCCTCAAGTCAACCTTGTGGCTCCGGACTGGGCTCGAAGGTACTGGTATCCCGAGCTACTCAATATGTCAGTCGGTCCCCCGATCCGTCTGCCTCTTTAGGAGGACCTTCTGTCGCAGCAGCAGGGGACGGTCCTCCACCCGAACCTGTCCAGTCTCCACCTCCATGCTTGGAGATTGAGCGGCGACAGTTGAGGCCATTTGACTTGCATCCTGAAGTCTGTAATGTTATTCTGGCAGCCAGGCGTCCCTCCACAAAGTCGGTATACGCCTGCCGGTGGAACAGATTTGTGGCATGGTGCACAGCAAAGGCTGTGGATCCTCTTTCTGCCCCTCTTTCTGAGGTTCTTCTCTTCCTTCTTTCTCTTGCCAAGCAGGGCTATGCTCTGGGCACTATCAAGGGCTCCTTTCTGCCCTTTCGGCCTTTCTAAGGCTGCCTGATCAACCTTCTTTGTTCATGTCCTCACTTTGTGTTCTCCAAGATTGCACCTACGCTCTGTCCTCTAATCACCCAAATTTTTAACAAATCACTCAGAACCGCAACCTTTCCTGACGTCTGGAAGCATGCTGCTGTGATCCCTCTCCTAAAGAAAGTGGGTTCCGATATTCTCAATCCTGAAAATTACAGACCCATCTCCCAGCTTCCTTATCTCTCTAAAGTCTTAGAGAAACTGGTCAATGTTCAACTGACTAAATACCTGGAAACTAATCTTCTCCTGGACCCCTCTCAGACGGGCTTCAGAGCCAATAACAGCACCGAGGCTACATTGCTGGCAGTGTCGGACAGTATCAGATCCTCCATAGACCAAGGAGGGGCGGTGGCACTGATACTGCTCGACCTGTCAGCAGCGTTTGACACGGTCTCCCACCATTGCCTGCTGAACATACTTCAGCACAAAGGAGTTCAATCTAATGCCCTGAATTGGCTACACTCTTTTCTGCATAATCGCGCTCAGGCCGTTCATATGGGCCAGTTCCAGTCTAGATCCACCTCCATCGACTGCGGGGTCCCGCAGGGTGCCTCGCTGAGCCCCACCCTTTTCAATGTATATATGTAATCTCTAGCCAACATTGGAAGGAAGTGGGGCATTGGCATGTGCTCGTATGCGGATGACACGCAGCTGATGGTGGCCCTGGATGAGAAGCCTTAGATCATTAAAACCAAACTACAGGGTTGCCTCGCAGAAATGGCTCAGTGGATGCATTCCCACTGCTTAAAACTAAATGCAGGGAAATCCGAAATCCTTTTGTTTGGTGGTGCCAAACAAGTGTGGGATGCCTCGTGGTGGCCGCTCTCATTGGGTCTTGCCCCCACTCCTAAACAACATGCTAGGAATTTGGGGATTATCATGGACGACGAAGTGTCCATGAAAGACCATGTGCGATCCCTCTGTGGTAAGGGTTTCGCCATCCTGAAACTCCTAGCTAGGTTGTTCACCTGGATACCACTGGACTGCAGACGCTCAGTTACACAGGCCTTACTGGTTAGCCGTCTAGACTACGGCAACGCGCTGTTTGTAGGGATGAACGAACACCTGTTCTCTCGTCTACAGGTACTGCAGAACTCGGCCGCCAAACTCATCTGTGATAAAGGCAGGTTAGACTCGGCATCGGAATGTCTGAAGACACTCCATTGGCTGCCGATGCGTCAGAGGGCCGCCTTCAAACTACTCTGCCATGCCCACAGGGCCTTATACAAGACAGGCCCTATCATTCTTCAAGGAAAGATTGAATTCTATGTCCCTACTAGGAACCTACGATCAAGCCAATTAGCATTAGCAGGGACAAAACGTATCTACAGAGTCAGAACCGGCAGCCGTTCATTCTCTTACCTAGCGGCCAGGAGGTGGAACGAGCTTCCAGATGACCTTAAACATACCACAAATTATCTCCTGTTCCGAAAAAAATTGAAAACCCACCTTTTTCCCATTTCTCAATAGGCCCCTCAGCTTCAGTTTCAGTAGTGTTCACCTGGTATTAGCGCCATGATATCCCTTGGGATGAGTGATGCGCTCTACAAAAACCACAAATAAAATAAAAATAAATAAATAAAGTCCCCTATAGTAACTCGTTTTCTGAAGGGCATCACACACGTTTCCACCTGTTCCCTTTGTGATGCCTCAGTGGGACTTGAACCTGGTTCTTACCTTCCTGGTGTGCGCTCACTTTGAGCCACTTCATTCTTGTCCTCTCCGTCTTCTCACTTTGAAGACAGATTTCCTGGTTGCCATCACCTCTGCCAGGAGAGTGAGTGAGCCCCAGCCTCTATCTTGCAAACCTCCTTTCCTGTCTGTACATCCGGACAAAG
Source organism: Lissotriton vulgaris (assembly GCF_964263255.1). Taxonomy (NCBI): domain Eukaryota; kingdom Metazoa; phylum Chordata; class Amphibia; order Caudata; family Salamandridae; genus Lissotriton; species Lissotriton vulgaris. The sequence continues at coordinate 339,680,306 of NC_141697.1, forward strand.
TGGTGTTGCGTACAAGACCCTCTTTCCTGCCCAAGGTAGTCTCTGCTTTTCACATTGGGCAGTCCATCACCTTGCCCTCCTTCTTTCCGCCTCCGCATCCTTCAAAGGATGAAGAGCGGCTCCATCGTCTGGACCCAAAACGTGCGCTTTCATTCTATATGGATCGCACACGCCAGTTCCGGGTGGATGACCAACTCTTTGTTGGTTACGTGGGTGCGAAGAAGGGACGGGCAGTGCATAAGCGGACCATCTCTCGGTGGATCGTCTTATGCATCAAGGCGTGCTACTCCTTGGCTAGAAAGGAACCTCCAGTTCGGCTGAGGGCCCATTCCACTCGGGACACGGCGGTTACTACTGCCCTGGGTCGGGGAGTCCCCCTGCAGGACATTTGCCAGGCGGCTACGTGGGCCTCGCTGCTCACCTTTGCGAGGCACTACTGCCTGGACAGTTAAGTCCGGAGGGATGGCTTCTTTGGCCTTTCCGTCCTCCAGGACTTTCTGGTGTAAGTATTGGTTCGCAGACCCACCATCGGGGTTGGTATTGCTGGAGTATCTATTCTAAGGTAAGGAATCTAATACTAATCTGTTTCTTTCAGATGAAAGAGTTACTTACCTTCGGTAACGATATATCTGTAAGAAACAGTAGTTAGTATTAGATTCCTTACCGACCCACCCATCCTCCCCGTTCTGCGAACTGATACCTTGGGTTAAGGTCATCCCCTTTCAGGGCCCTGGTTTCTTGGCACCAGTGTTGGTTCTAGCATGGCTCTGCGTATCTGGCGTGGAAAAGCTGTGTCTAAGAACTGACGTCAGCGCGCATGGGCGGCGTCTAAGTACTCCAACGACGTCATTCCGGCGCAGACGCCGCCAACGACGGACGCGGAGCCCGAGACGACGCCTAACGACGCGCAGGGGTATTGATACGCAAAAATTTCCAGATCCAGTCTGACGCCTGGGGATATTCTAAGGTAAGGAATCTAATACTAACTACTGTTTCTTACAGATATATCGTTACCGAAGGTAAGTAACTTGTTCTTTGGGCATGGCCCTGTCTAATAAACTCTTAGTATATTGGTGTCCTACGCCCAAATCTCACGGGTCACAGCCTTTTGCCAGGCCACTCAGACTCTGAGCACCTGCAGTTGTTCTAGTGTATTTTAAAAGAAGCCCCTCAATGTTGATGAATTTAGGAGTGAAAAGGGGGAGAAAGAAACGGATGGAAAGGAAATACACTAAAGGTGATAGCTGTTTCCTAAACATAGCCCTTCTTATGTCTCTTCAACTAATGAACAATTTACTTTCCTTCTGTAACACTCTTTCTAGTAGAGACGAAATCTAGCAGCGGATTCCCCACCTGTTGAACATTATGTAGGCGTCAGACTGGATCAAGAAACCTTTCCATACTACCCAGGCATGGCGAAAGGTGCCACCCTGTGGCTCCGCACGTATGCCCTGCCACTCGGGAAGTGACGTGCGGGCCCTATATAGGTGCTACTCTTGCGCGCATATATCAGTTGCTTTCAAGACTGTCCGCATCCACAAATATGGAGGCTCATAAGCAAATTGATAGACCAGTGTGCAGATTTCTACAAATGGGATCTTATTAAGTGGTGGAGTCCGATCACAGAACGGGGAGGATGGGAGGGTCGGTGACAAATCTGCGGCTAGATATAGTCTCTATCAGAAAGAGCATTACCAAAGGTATGTAACTTGCTTTTCTGATTGAGACTTCTTGCCGGAGACTCTTCACCTTTTGATTAGATACCTAAACAGTGTCCAATTGATGGTGGGCTGTGAATGGACTCAACCCAGAAAGTCCTGCATTCCTTGCCTTTTTTTTTTTGCTCTGGCAAACTCTATAAAGAGCTGATCATCCACCTGGTGGTCTCTGGAAGGATTGATGTAGAAACTGAGTGCTCTTTTGAGGTCCAAGTAATAGAGTCTCTCCTACTCAGAGGGGTGAGTCGGAGCATAATATAACTTGTTAACCGTGTCCAGAGCAAGGCCTAGCCATGCGAGGGACAGAACAAAAAACAGGACATGAGACAGTTGTGCCCAGAGTTGGTCAATTAGGTGTACACTGCACCAAACAACAAACTTGTTTCAGCGACAGGCGTATAGTCTTTGTCGAGAGATGTCTGGCTGCCAAAATTACATCAACTACATACACCCCAGAGGGAGATCAAAGGTATACCGCTGGCTTTGCTCAATCTCTACGCATGAAGGTGGAGATTGTGAAGGCCAGTGGGAAAGAACCCGGCACTGTTGCCGCAAAAGCAGATCCTCCACGAGGAGTAGCCTTATCGGAGGACAGATGTACAAGCCCAGGAAATCTGGATACCATACTCTCCGTACCCAGTCTGGAGCCACTAGGATGACTTGGGCATTGTCGGTTCTGATCTTCTTGTGAACTCGGGGCAGGAGTGGTATCAGTAATAAGTCGTACAGGTGTCCAGAGACCCACTGGTCTGAACCTTTGTGTTTAGATCGTTCTGATGGGCCGTTGCATAGGCAACCAGACTGGGTCGGAAATCCTAGGAAGCAAGGTGTGTTTCTTACCTTCAGCTGAAAGGCAGGGCACCAGTGGGCATGGCAAAAAAAATATTCTAACTCCAGCCCTTGAATATTTGGGAAAAATAATCTCATACTGTTACTGCAGCTCAACTCTGGGAATATTATTGTTAAAATAAAAAATTCCCCAAATATTTTAGAAAAGAGATGAAAAGTAGTGTTGCCCTGAGGTTGCTGCTGAAGGCAAAAAGCTAGGAATAAGAGATGGGCCAGCAATCTCGCAAGGGATCATGGTTTACCCCATTTGGTTGCAAACTCTTTCTGCCTGATGATGCAATGGATTGCGGAAAAAAGGTGTTTGCTTGGAATCATTTTGCCCACCCCTTAAGAGTACACAAAATCCACAAATTTAGGAGTTATGGCACAATAAACAGCAGTAGTCCAAGGGATATACTAGACTCCCTATTAATAATAATTCATTTTTATAAAGCGGTGAAGGAAAAAATACCTACTAGTAACAATTATCTAAAACTCTCATGGTCCTAACAACAATGGTTATCTCAGTGCCACAAAGAAGATGCATAATTTATTCGACGAGACAAGAAATGACAAAATGTCAGAAAGTGGGGCGCATTTCTTCCAATGAGATCTCCACCGACCGACAACGACTGCGTAGCCTCCTGAACATAGCCAGCTGGAATTTTATTTTATTGAGATATTTCATAACTTTTTTTTAAGTATGAACCAGGTTAGGTCATGTGTTGATGTAGTGCGCATGTATGATATCCCAGGTGTCCTCTTGCACAGGCATAACTTGTGCCGGAGGGTGCACTTGAGCTCCGTTAGCAAGTTTGGGTCTTGAATGCATTGCCCTCTGCTCTATAGCACAGTGCTGTACTGCCACGTTCCAAAATCCAGAAACCAATGTCAAGGCACATACACAATGTAATTTACTGTATTTGGTCTCCAACATAGCCAACACCATTAAGTAGCATGGTTATTAGCCCTACTATGGTGTACTTTTCCCTTCCTGGCCAGGAAACATTTCTTTTCTAATGGTGCACCTTATTCCATAAAATTAGCATGATATATAATAACGTCTAATAGGTTATAATGTCTTGCTATCTCTTAGGGTATTAGCATATCAGGCCAATGAAATTTGGTTGTGTTTTATTCTTAACTATTATAGTAGCGTGCAACTTTGAAGCCTGCTATTATGGCGTTTTTAAGGGGATGGGATGCAAAAATAGAGAGAAATAAAAAAGAGAATGACACTGGTGATCCCACCAGAATATCACTTATACGCTTGCCCTGGACTTGAACATATTTCTGGGGTACTTTCCTACCATCAGCAGACGAAACCATGGGATCCCACTCTAGTCCAGTTGAATTCTGCTATGGAGATTGGTAGTGGACCAAGATTGGGACCGCCAACATCTTCCCAGTGAGGGGGTGCCACTCTATTTTGGGAGTTTATTCGTGACCCCGAGAATACAGCCAGTTCCGAGGATATCTGGGGAGCAGGGCACTGGAACATGGCAATGCTGAAAGCAGAATACCTGGAGAAAAATAAATAAAACAGGCCATACAACACCCTTGGAGAGACTGCAAAACAAGTTTCTGGAAAATGGGATACAGAATTCCCGTGTAACCAAGATGGTCGCCCTATTGCTTCACATACATAGACTGTATCTTCCGCCACAGGAAAGAGGAAACAGGCCCCAGCTTGGAACTCTGTTCTTATTTATCCGCAGTAAAATTCACAAATAATTTACAGCACCTTCCACCACAGGAAACGAGAATATCTGACAACCATGTCACTCTCCCTAGACCAGAAAGGGAATAATCCAGGAACATGACGTTTTGTTTGTGCTTCGACTGACCTTTGTTCGTGAAATCCTTTTTTAGACTTAATGCACCATTAACGCTGCTGTTTACTAGAGTTACCAATCTGCTTTAGTGCCGTATAGAAGTAATTTAGACAACGTCCACCAGGGGACAGCTTTCTTCTTTTCATAGGGTTCCTTTGGCATCTGATGTATCTTACAGCTGTCAGGTAAGGCGGGGAAAGGCAATTTAAAACCTGGTACTATGACTACGGCAGCCTCTCCCGATACTTAAAAACTTCTGTCTTTCTATTTCTGTCTTTCTATTGCTACCCCTTCTCCACAACACTGTAGTCGTGCATCTATTCCTCAAGGATTCTGCACATCCACCTACTGTAATTCAGAAGGCGAGTGGGTACTTAGGGCCTTATGTATAGGCAGTACACTCTAATAAAAATGTGGCGGATGTACCACCCGCTGTATTACAAGTGCATGGTGGTATCCAGTCATGTTTTGATGGAGTCTGCCAAACTCAATGTAAGAACCCCATGTCTAACTGCAGTTGAGTGGCCAGCCAATACTGCAGCTCGTTCCATAAGTATTCTCCTTTGAACCCATTCTTTAGAAATACGTCATCTATTTTAGGTTAATGTAAAGTTACCTGGTTGGGAGCAAGTACATCGAGAGGAAAGGATCAAACTGAGGGCAATAGGGTTCCCCAGCCAAGGGCTTCCATTGACCTCGGTTTGATCTGTTCCTGATGGGGGCACTAGGCCCAGCCACACAAGTGGGGTAGGGTTTTTATTGGCACAAGTGGGGTAATGCTGGGTTGTAGGAATTTTGTGGATTCCTGCGGGTTCCAGAAGTTTCCATAACAGAAATGTAAGGAAAATGTGTGATTTAAGCCAAAAGTTTGAGGTTTGCAGGGCATTGTGGGTAACAAAACCTCAAGGGATCTACGCAAGTCATCCCATCCTGGATTCCCCTAGTTTTTAAAAATGTGCAGGTTTGCTAGGTTTTTCTAGGTGCCGGCTGAGTTAGAGCCTAAACTCCAAAGCAACCCATTTTGCAAAAAATGGGTCAGGTTTCAGTAAAAAAATGTGATGTGTCCATGTTGCGTTTTGGGCTGTTTCCTGTTGCTGACACGAAGCCTACACACAAAAGTGAGGTACGATTTTTATCAAAACACTCTTGCAGATTGCAGAATCTTCCATCACAAAAATGTGAGGAACATTAGTTTTTTAGTCAAAGGTTGAGGTATGCAAGAGATTCTGGGTATAACAACCTGGTAAGAGTCATGCAAGACTGCCCATCCGGGATTCCCATAGGAGTCTAGTTTTAAAAAAGTTTGTTAGGTTTCCCTAAGTGTTGGCTGAGCTAGGACCCATATAGACAGCTAGATAATTACTTTACAAAAAACAGGTCTGTTTTGAGTAGAAAAATGTGATGTATCCATGTTGCGTTTTTTGGTAAATTTCCTGAGGCAGGAACTAGGCCTACTCGCACCAAAAGGGTCTAGAGAACGTAATGGTACAATGCTTTTGTAGATCGGTCATTGTGACAAAAAGTTACAGATGAAAACATTGTCCCTAAAAGCTGTTTGTTTCCAACTCGTTTTTAATATTTCTTTATTTTAACACTTAGTATCTTTGGAAAAACCCTCAGGGAATCTACACATATGACCCCTTGCTAAATTCAGAGTTTTGTCCACTTTTCAGCAACATATAGCTTCCCTCTATCACCCATGGGGTCTACACTGGTTTTCAGCACAAACTGGAAGTAGGTTGAAAGCACAAAATATAGGGAAAACAATGGGCTACCTCTTTGAAAAATGTCAAATCTGTGGTAAAAAAAATAGTTTTCCTTATTCAGCTCTGCATGATTCTGAAAGCATGGAAGATGTTGACATTAGCACAGCAAACTGTTCGTTGATGCAAATTTTATAACAAAAAACAGACCCTTTTATCCAGAGCATTTTTTTCATATTTTTCACCAAAAATCAAACTTTAGCTATATTTTGGCTATCTTCTCAGTCTCCTCCAAGGGTATCCACAAACCATAGCCAATAGCCATACACATCAAAATTGTGTTTACAGCACGGCCTTGCAACATTTCTGGTCACGTGTGTTGTCCTGCCTATGGCGGGTGCTAGGATGGGACCTCCCTGCAGACCCTCAACTAACTCTTCTCCATAGTACTGACGACATTGGGGGGGAACGTATACAAACGGCATTTGTTATTTCTAGGACTTACTTTGGCCAAGTGGGATATAGCTCAACAGTTTAAGTCCTGGAATTCTGCTTTAGCCTTTTCGATGCTGATGACGGAAGCGCTCCGTCATCAGCCGCGGTAGCGCTGTGCTGTTGACGGAGCGGTTGCGTCATGGCCCGCTCGCCGCGCCTGCGCTGGGCGTTCCATTGAGCGGGCGGGGCCATGACGGAACCGCTCCGTCATCAGCACAGCTCAACCGAGGCTGGTGACGGAGCGGTACCGTCACCAGCATGTGCGCGCCGCGCGGCCGCCCCGCCCCCTTAGCGCTGCGGCGGAATAGCAGCCACAGCGAAGGTGTTAGACAAATGTATGTCAGCCGAAGTGGCGGTGTTTCAATCACGAGGATGCCCGCAGAAGCATTGGGAAGATCTGGAAAACATGGGCTACTTATCGGGGTATAGACCTCTCCCTCTTATCACCATCAGGGGATTCAGACCCTATACACAGACTTACTATTTAGTGGATCCTCACTTCAAGACGCGGTTGGGCGAACGTGGAGATATGCTTATATGTTTTTATGCCTTTACAATGTTTTTAATGGGTCTTGCGGTGCAAGGGAGGGGGGTGGCGGGTGGTGGGGGTTGTTGGTTTAACTGTGATACTGCTCCTCAAATGCTACCCACATCAAGCAGTTTCTATATCTGAAAATCGTGATTTGTATGACCGTTATTTTCCAGGAAAACTCCCCGTAGGTTGTAAAATTTCAATCAAATTTGTTGTAAAAAAAATTGTGTTTACAGAGAAAAGGATGTACAGCTGGATATGCACCTTCAAATAATCTGCTATCGACTAAGGTAAACTGGGAATATGTAAATGCATAAATAATTGATTGTACTAAGCTAACATATTTAAACATTTTATTGAAGAAGTAAAATAACACAGAAATATTACAACAGACAAACTTTTGATTTGTAGACTTACACCTACTATTATTGTGCAGTTTGTAATGGCATTCACATTATTAATGGAGGCCCGCATGAAAAAAGTAGATTGGAATGCATACAACTATCACTAAACTATCTAGTTAAAATGCAAAGAAACAAATTACTTCCCTTTGGGAGCAAGCTCTCTGGTGGATACTATAGCTGCAAATTCCTCACCTTCTGAATATTCCACAGGTGCCAGGCTGGATCTGGACGTTTTTATAGCAGTTTGCAACCAGGTAGCGTTGTGCGGCCCGCATTGACTTTGTTTTGCCCGTGAACTGATAGAGCAAAGATGCATACAAGCGCTACTACATCAGTTTCTTGCTTCACATTTTCCGTGCCCTCAGACGTGGAGCACAAAACAATTGGAGGTATCAGGATGTACAGCTTCTATTTGAGACCCTTTTAGGTGATAAAGAGAAGGCTACTCCATGGACCAGGGAAATGGAGGGCAGTGAGAAGTCTGTGGTTAGTATCAACCACAAAGTGCAGTTCAAAAGGTATGTAACTTGTTTTTCTGATGGATATTTCTAACCACCGATTGCTCGCCTTTAGAATAAATGCAAAAAGATTACCTTTCAGTCAGTGGAGTAGGCATGGACAAAAAAGTTCTGCAGGATACAATCAAGGAGATAGTGCTTCATGAACATGTGCACTGACGTCCATGTTGGGTCATGTCAGATGTCAAGAGCAGGCACTCGGCACCCCAATGCAGTAGTAGCAGCCTTGATTTCAGTACTACCAGAGGCTGCTTCATGGCCAATACTAACTAGATCTTAATGAAGAGGACTATCCATCTTGACAAAGTCCATTTCTGAACCGCCTTGCCTTTCTGTGCTCCTGTGAACCCCACACAAAATCTTATTTTCCACCTGATGGTTTTTGGTGCAATTGATGTAAAAGTTTAAGTTTTTTTTGAAGACCAGTTAAATAAGTCTTTCTTCTTCATTCGAGGGGTGAGGCAAAGCAAAGAACAGTGGAAGGTTGATATAATGTCCAACGTGATGAGTCGCAACTTTTGGGAAAAAGGACATCAGTGTCCTCAACACCAGTTTGCCTGGGAAAAGGTAGTGTAAGGTGGCTGCACTGACATTGCCTTGTATCTGTTTCAGGTGGCAAGCTGAAGTGATCTCATTGAACAAGACAGTTTTGTGAGCTAGAAGGTACGTCCCTGTGGACGAGCATAGCACACCCACTTGGCAGGCGTGAAAGTATTGTCGGAGCATCCTCAATGCTGTAGATACACAGCGTCCAAGAGCTGAGGTCAATTGAGACGCCCCATTTGATGCTGCGGCTTTTTGAAAGACGATTGAGCCACATGACATGGACTACATATACGGGGAACATTCCAATGTGATTCCAACCCCGGTGGGTGCACCTCATGCCAAAATAACGGGTTGCAGATAATCGCCTAGAAAAACGTCCATCTACCCATTGTTTAAAAGTTAATATGAATAGTGTACTACTAGAAGGTCTCCAAATATTCATGGCTTCCTGATGAATGCTCAACGCCGATACCCACATAGAACACATTTTTCTCCAGCCAAGGCAATAATGAATATCTCTCCCTAGTACTATACTGTTCCGACTCCACTTCGTGGCATTATATCTTCTATAACCAATTGCAGATTCTCTATTGATGAGGACCCAAAATAACTAAATAAACAACAAAAATGTAGAGACTATGTACATAGCATGTATTGAAGAACTATTCATGAACGATTAATGTACCACCTTAAATAAAAGTTTGTACATAATTTCTTCATTTCTGTTTAACATCTATGACATGTTAGGGAGTGGATGAATGTGGGAGTATGCCTGAACTGATATACTAGTGCAGAAATAGACCGATTATCGTTTTTTTAGAATGAATTTAGGCAAAAAGAAAGGAAGTTTTGTACATATGCATAATGACGATGTATTAATTAAAAAGGAAAAATATTTTTGTATGAATAAATGTTTTTGATAAGAATAAGCATCTGGGTGTTTACATATTGGTATTGAAATTTTGAAGGTCCACCAATTTGAGTTTCCTAAGTGTTTTCTCACACATAGCTTGTTTCTGTTTCATGTGCAAGCTAAAGTGATCTCACTGAGCAAGACAGTTTTGTGAGCTAGAAGACGCAGGAAGCTGCTCTGTATTGCTCGAAGGGGATGCACAAGAGAGGATCCAGGTCAAATTAAGATCCCCCAGTAGCATCACAAACAGTTTAAGTGGGAGCATGTGTATTAAACCTTCATTAAACCACATCACAAAAGATGACTTATACAAAGACAGTTGGTCGGAAAGCACACAAAAATGCAGAGCGAATAGTGCCCACTGCAAGGCCTTGCTGGGCCAAACACAAAACAATAAAATATCCTATAGTTTGGCTGCAAAATGTCTACTTTCCTTATTCTCCCCCAAGCATCAAATTTGTCAATCACTGTTGTACATGGACTTCATATACAGACACAGGGCATCAAGGATTTCATCCACAACCTCAGTTGGGAGACTGAACACCGTCAACTGCAGCTGATCAATTTCTCTTCGTTTGGAGGCCCAAATGACAAGCTCAACCCTTTATCAGGGAGGAGTATCAAGCCCTTTGGCTCCTTGAAAGTCCATGTCAAGAGTGTCATCATCATAGTAGGTAGTAAATCATCACAACCAAACTGTGGTCAGAATTGGAGCCAAAAAGATAATGGAGCCATTAAGGGTGTTACCGTTCTAGTAGGGGCACCAGATTAGAATCAGACTGAATGGCCACTGGTTGCAGTTTAGTAATTCTGTGGTGCGACATAGATTGGGATCGTGCGTATGTTAGACCAGGATGAGGCATCAGAACCAGCACCATATGCTCCTCTGGCACCATCAATATCAGCATTGTCAAGGGAAGAATCAACTGATGCTGGCGATGAAGCCAGAACAGACGTCTGTACTGGAGCCAGTATGGAGCCTGTAATTAATCTAAGGGAATCAGATGGCGCAGAGGACAGATCAGCCAATGGTAAACTGACTGAGAGGCCCATGGATGTTTAGGGCCCCAAGGTCTACGGCGGCACCAATGGCCCGCGGAATTTGGTTTACAGGATGAGTGGACATCAGAATCCCATCCAAACAATTTGAGAAAGTCTCCACTTTAGTCAGTTTAGGTATACCTAGCATCTATAATTCTACAAGGTAGTCAATGCTTATCTTACACGCTGTTTAAAGGATATCATCTATCACTAGTGTTGAAAGAGACTTCAACAGTGCCAGGAATGACACTAGTTAAAGCAGAGGTTCCGGGACAAGGATCATGTGAGCCAACTTGGTCTTCCTCAAATTCAAGACTGGATGGAGGGAGTCAGCCCTCAAGCTGCGAATGCTGCTCATCTGTTGACTGACGAAGGCGCAATGGATTAGCAGTGACCTGAATTGGTGCACTAGAAGAATTTTGTGTGAACATGACAACATGGCTTTTTGCAGTGCTTCAATTTGGCTCCGAGAGGCAACAGTACAGGGGAAGCCTGAGAGATGGGCTGACACATGGGGAATAAATTCGAGCATGAGTCCAACTGGTTCTTGGACCTCCTGCATGTTTTTTCCCCATGGAATGAGGAGGATCGCTTATGCTTCCAATGCATTTTTCAGGCACTGATCTTGGGAAGAACTTCAGGATGGAGACTTACACCCACCCCTTTCAAAAATGCTAGTGTGACCTTTGAGCTGCCGGATGGTCTTTGGGAACATTTGTGTGCACAGTTTGCAAGGCTAAAGACAGACTTCTGGATGTCTGTGACAATTTTTGGGCAAAACCTGTTCAAGGCTTGAAGCCGAATAAATATGTTGGGGACATGGTGTTCCAAGGAAAAACATCTAACTGAGAGAAGATAATTCTTTAATTTTTTTTTTTTTTTATCAGCATACAGAAAAAACACAGCACAAACAAAATATAGGCAATCAAAAATACATCATAGTTAATTAAGCTTTTCAATATCAGAAAATAAACACACAATGCAGTTAAAAAGAAATCCATTTAGCATTTGGGCCTACCAAGGCTTCATGAGTAATAACCAATTAGCAATAGGAGACCATAATTTCAACCCGAAGTTTTTTCTTCTCCTACCCTTAGATTTATAAGCTGCGATCTCCAGATGGTAGATGGATAATATTCTGGATTGTCAATTAAAAAAAGTTGGGGGTTCAGCGTCAAGCGATAGAGAGGTAATACATAAAAGAAAAATAGACATACAGATGTAAATAAATCCTTCCTCAGCCGATGTTAAGGAGTTAGTCGGGTTTTTTTGGAGGCCGAAAATAACCTATTCAGCCGATAATTGTTGTTGAATGCCCAAAGCATTAAATAGAAAATTCTCTATTTCCTTAATAAACTGGGAGAGCTTTGGGCAAAAATATAACATATGAGATGCATCCGCAGCTAATAGCCCACACCGGTTGCATTTATTCCCCCTTGTAGAATTCCATTTAGCTAACTTTCCCGGTGTATAATATAGGTCAAATATTGACAAAGTGCTGACTCTGTAAGGGGCCATAAAAAAAAAAAACCTTCATAGCTAACTCAATAATTCTCTCAAATTTAATACCCTCAATCCCTAATTTATTTTGCCATTTTACCTCCCAACCCTCAAGGTCATCCTCCTCCTTTTCAATAAGGATCTGATATAAAGGCCCCATTTTGGATCTTCCTTTAATTGCTTACATGATTTCTATTCTTTTTAGTAAAATCTGGTTTTGAATCATTTTTTGTTAAAAAAAACTACGTATCTGGAGATATTTGAAAAAATCTATGTGGGCTAACTTATAATTCATCTGCAAATATTCGAAGGAAGCAAACTGTTCCCTCTGAAGCAAATCTCCAATTTTACAAATACCAGCAACATACCACCTACCATAACCTGATCTCTAAATATATCCGGAAGTAAGAGGCAATTTTTTAATGGGGTTTCCAAATTCAGGTTAGAGGCTATACCAAGTTTCTTTTTAACTTTTTTCCATATTTCAAATGCAGTCATAATCACTTTGAATTTGTTTTTTTTATATTAGCTAGGTTCAATTATGCGATTAAAACATTGCCTTGCCTCAGCTCCCAGTAGCATCTCATAGATAGAAGGTGCAGCAAAATCTTCCGTAGGATCGTCCTGCAGAATTAGCACCCCCATGTGTTGTAATATAGCGATCCAGTGGTATAAACGGAAGTTGGGAACACCCCAGCCTCCTCTCGCTCTAGGTAGCATGCACCATTTAATAGCTCTCCTAGAACGACGATAGCTCCACAAAAACCTCCCACACATTCTTTCAATACGAAAAAAAACTAGCTGATATAAGTAAAGGAAAAGTCCGAAATATATACAAAAATTTGGGAAAAATTAGCATCTTTAGGACATTACTATGCCCATAAAGAGACAGATGTAACTTATTAATCCTCTCGAGTATTTTATTAGAAGAAGCAATTATTGGATCCAAATTTAGAGGGATAATATCCTCGACTTTTGGTGATATCTTAATTCCTAGATAGATTGCCTCAGGCTCAAAATTAATATCAGATGGTCGGCCAGCAGCTTTTTAGAGACATTTAATTTGTAACCCGAAGACCGTCCAAATACCTCAGCTGCTTCAATAATCATAGGTAAGGCATTGCTTACGTCAGACGTAACCACGGCAATGTCATCCGTGTAAGCAAATACTTTATAAGGCACATTGTTTATCACAACAGGTTTTATTACAGCATTATTCTCCAGGGTGATTATAAATGGTTCAATATATAAAGCGAATAACAAGGGGGAACAAGGACAACCTTGCCTTGTCCCCCTTGCTATCGATATATCCCCAGACAAGCTACTCGAGATACATATAGCAGCTGTTGGATGGAGATATAATGCCTGAATAGCTGTAATAATTTCTTTCGGAAACCCCTTCCATGCTAGGACTGACCACAGGAATTTCCATGAGACCCTGTCGAATGCTTTTTCAGCATCCAACAGGGCCACACCAACAGGGGAGTTAGTACTGTGTGCCCAGTCCAGCATGGAAATGATCCTTTTGACATGATCTGTAGTGTCCCTCTTTTGAATAAATCCATGTTGTCTTTGAGACACCAACCCTGGCATCAGATCACTCAGCCTGTTAGCTATTAGTTTTGAATATACTTTGCTATCTGAACTTAGTAACAAGATGGGCCTATAAGACCCCATTTCTGTGCCCTTTTTCCCTTTCTTTTTGAAAACCACAATTATTGCTTTGGACCAGGAGTCAGGCGCATTACCTAGAAAGGCCTGTTGGCAGACTTCTAGCAATTCCTTTTTCAAGATATTCCAGAGTATTTGATAAAACTCAAGCGGTAAATTATCAGGACCCATAGCCTTACCCTGTGGTAATCCTAGTAAAGCCTCCTCCACTTCCTCCCATGCCAAGGGAGCAGATAGTATTCTTTTTTGCGTATCTGACAGTACCTCGGATACCAAATCTTGCAAATATACTCCTTCATAGCTTTCCTGTGATTCTGCCCCCGAGATACTATACAAAGATTGATAAAACCCTTGAAAAGCTCCAAGGATGCCGTCCTTTGTTTCTTGTGTAACTCCATTTATATCAATACCTTTAGTAATCTCATTATAAGCAGCTTTCTCCCTTAGCCTCTTAGCCAAGTTTCTACCGGTTTTCTCACTGAATTCATAGGCTTCCTCCTTATACTGTGTATATTTTCCGACTATTTGATCAGCTAGGTTAGCATACGCATTTGCTCTTTTAATACTAAGATCTTTTTGAGCATTAGAGGAATCTAAGCCCAACCTGATCACATCGGCTAACTTCCGTTCCGCCATTATAACTAAATCAGCATCCTTTTTATGTTTGGCCAAGGTTTTTTTATGTTTGTAATTTGCAAAGCTACGAGTCTCTCCTCTAACTACAGATTTAAAAGTATCCCATACTACTTTCTGTTTGGCCGTTCCTCTATTAATTTCGAAAAATTCCACAATTATTTGATTTATATATTGGCAGTACTCCTCATCCAACAGTAATTTTCTCTCGAACGACCAGGCCAGTTTCACTTCTCTTACCTCAGGACCTACAACAAGCTCTAATATTACCGGATTATGATCCGATACTAATTTGGGCTGTAACTCAATGCTAACTTTACCTAACAGTATGAAAGGGGAAGAAAAAAAGGTAAACCCAGGATCATCGGGGTATAGTCTATTTAAAACGTCATGAAGCCCATGCTCTAAAACCAAACCACTCAATGATTTAAATACCTGCTTTTTTTCTACCTGTATATACATTGCCCCTCTTATATCCAACTGAGCTTCCAAATGTATATTAAAGTCACCTCACATAACCACTGGTTGAAGAGAAGATAATTCTGATGAAAGCCCTCAGAAGTTCTAAATCCTGCTTCTGCTTGACGCACACAGAAAAAATAATTTTCCCTGAGGTTCTTAGTGGCTCCCTCCAAATAAACGCATGGGCCATCTGGAATCATTTTTAGATCCCTTGGGTTCAATGTCACACACCATCACCTGGAACATTCAAATTGAGGCCTTTCTAGAGGCAGCTTCCTTCCAGCTTTCTTGATCATTTTTACACCAACTAATTAAGAATCTTCTCCATGCCTTGTGGCGTCTTACTCCTGCCTAACTGTGACTCTTCAAAGCATTCTCCTATACATTCTCACGTTCAGTTCTGCGAGGGAGCAAGTTAGCTATTGCAGGACATATTGCAGGACATAGCCCTTACCTTAGAATTGCCAAGTTATAAAATTCAGAGAAGTCTGAGAGTCCAGCCATTGACACAACTCTGCAATGGTCTGAAGTGATTAACGAAGGTGTGTAAACAATCACAAATAAAAGTTTTACCAAAGTTTTACAAGAAGGGCATTCATTTAGAATTTGGAAGAGCCGGGGATCCCATGTGCATCGGCGGGGCTCAAAGCTAGCAAAATGCGCAAATCGCCAGGTTTTCCTTGGCAGAGCCCCACCTGGCTCAACTGTCAAACATTTGACCAACAGCCTACATGCTACAGGCCTATCAGTACATTTACATCATTGGATCCATCCCTATTTAGGGAAGTCATCCTAAGTATATTTTTCTTGTTCGGGACCAGGTTTCGGACAAGAAACAACAGAAATGATTCCAATATGCTCGAAGAAAACTTGTCAGGGCCATTTGTTTTCTTGTTTCTTAAAAAGCAATCCCTGCACTGGGAAATTCTGAAAAACCAAAAGGTTTGCCGAGCTGGGCTGAAACAATGTAAATACTGTTCAGTAAACTGCTGAGCCTATGCAGCTGCTGTACCAGGGAATGCACAGAACATAATGAGATTTGGCTGCCAGCCCACTGCCAGAGGAGCAGAGGCTATAGTCTCCAGTGACATAGTGCCTACCACATCTACATTACAAGGCTAATATAGAACAATTGCTGGAGTTTCTTGGTGCTTGAATGTCCGCAGGAAAAGAAAATATAAGGGCTAGCCATATTACTAGTTGCATAGAGGAGCTTTTAACAAATTCACAAAACGCTGGAAATTAGTTTCAGCTTTAAGAATGATGGAAAGGGAGCTACACAATTATGCTGCTGCAAAAGAGAAAGCTCTGTCGCCCAAACAGGTGCTTTTTTATCATTTGAATGACATCTACATTTTGGGCCTAGTACCGAGTTGCTGAAGTGGGACAATCGAGGATCCTGAAGTGTGCTGTGGTTAGAGCCATGCAGCGGAGAGGCAGCGGGGACAGTCTATGGGGACAGATGAGGCCTGAGGAGGGGGAAACCTTCGCCTATGCCCCATAGGAAGGTAAGGCAGTGACAAAGACTTGCCTGGCGAGGTGGCGAATCGGCAGCCTAGGCTAGACGACTAGTGCTGGGCCGGCGTGGCCGGATTCTGTGCGCCAATGCGGACGTGCCCCGAGCCATAGCTGAGAGGCAAGGAGGGGGCGGCCTCGAGCGAGAGATCTCTCTGGTGAGATCTCGGATGATGGAGGTGCTGGGCTGGAGGTGCATCCAGGAGTTTATGAGAGCTTTACGATGCCTGGGCACCTCCTGAAATTGAATTATGGAGCAGGAAAGGGCAGTGAGGAACAGAGGTGCCTGCTTAAGATCGGGTGGTGCACCGGCTGGTTAGAGGCTGTATTGGTACTGCGCAGGCTGCCTACCCCAGAGCCAGTATGGGCAAGACGGATGCCAAACAGACCAAGTTGCCCTTCGAGTAGCGAAGGACGCTCTGTGGCACGGAAGTGCAGTCAGAGGAGACCACAACTGATTTGACTGCTGGTTTGAGTGACCCTCTTTAGCCTGACAATTGGGCCATGTTTAAAGATTAAAGATTTAAAGCTGTCCCTTACCACTATTGACAACAACATTGATTCTCTGACTGATAAACTTGACCGCCTCAAGGAGAAAGTTTTGAGCCACGATGAGAGAATATGCCAGCTGGAGCAATATTCATCCACGGTGAATGAGGACGGCATGGAGAAAGTGCTCAAATTAATCTGCAGTAATAAAGAGGACTTGGAAGCCAGGTCCAGGAGGATTCACATCAGGATCATGGGGGTGCCGCAATCTACTGTGATGGCGTGAATGAAGGATTACGTTGAGCAAATGCTAACAACGCTGTTAGGAGCATCTCTGTCTATTATTTGAAGAGTGGAGCAAGCATACAGGTCGTTGGGCCCAAGGCCGCCACCAGGGGCCCCTGTAGGGCCTATCATTGCCCGGCTCCTGAACTACAAAGATCGGGACACCATCCTCCGACAAGCTAAAGAGCAGCACACCTCGTTCTATCCCAATTTCACAATTGCTGTTTGTTGCTCTACCCAGTGAAATTACTGATCTTTCATGCAGGTAAGACTTGTCTATTTTTCAGACCCCAAAGAGGAGGCGAAATTTGTGAAAGAGCTGCCGTTGGCTGAAAATGCCCGGACGCTGCTCACAGCAAAGGTGACGCCAGCCTCACCAGCAACAATGACTGAGTTTGCCAGACTAGTTGTTAATGTTGCCCTCTGCTCCTGACTGGGGAGCCCTGCATGGGGTGTCGGGCAGGGGATGGGGCGCATTGCATAATGAGCTCCTCGCTGATGTTCGCTGGTTTGTTGTTTGAGGTGGGGTTCCCCCGACTCTCCATGGCTTGTAGATGTCGACAAATCCCCTAGTTTCGGTCACCCAGTCTGTTCTGACTTGTGAGTGCCTGGCACCTGGTGTTCCCCCGTGGGATGATTCCCGTATTGATGTGTATTGTTGGCCGTTCTTGGCTGTTGTTGGGGTGGGGCGGTTGCTTTCAGCTTAATTGGGGGGGCTGATGTGGGTAGTTGTGATCTGCTTCCGACTGGGGACCCCTGCCTGGGGGGATGAGCAGGGTATGGGACGCATTGCATAATGATCTCCTCACTGATATGTTTGCTGGTTTGTTGGTTGAGGTAGGGATCCTCGACTCGCAATGGCTTGTGGATGTTGGCAAATTCCCTTGTTCGGCCACCCAGTCTGTTCTGACTCGAAAGTGCTGGGCACCTTTTGTTCCCCCGCGGGATAATTCCCATATTGAAGTGTATTGTTCTCCATTATCAGCTATTGTTGGGGTGGGGGGCTACTGTGGATGGGGGTTGAAAGTTGCTGGATGGTATAAGATGTTCTTGTTCTACTGGAATCAGTCTCTTTTTTTACCCTCATATTCTTTCTGACTGCACTACTTTGCTTCAATGAGTGGGGGAGGGACCGCACGGCTTGCGATACAGGGATTGACAGTGTATGAGGTGTAACTGACAACATGGTATTGCTGAGGCTCCTTACCTGAAATGTATGAGGCCTAAATGACAGTCGCAAAACGAGATTGGTATTGACATACTTAAAGCACCTTCATGCAGACAGTTATCTTAAAAAAATACACCTAAGCAAACTGCTTTGCGCATGCGGTCAGGCTGGATTGGGAACCAACATGTAGCATGCTATTCTACTTATGCGAGGGGGTGGCTATTCTCATTAGGAAAGGGGTGCACTGGTTTAAGCAGAAGGTGTCCTGCGACCAACAGGGGAGATATGCGATGCTGGCAGGCACCTTGGAGGGGCACCCATTTAGGCTGGTCTCAGTGTATGGGCTAAATACAGATGATCCTGATTTTCTAGCAGAACTTTGGAGACAAGTGGATGTGCTCTGGCCTGGGGCCAGAGTGGGGGGAGATTGTAATGTTGTTATGGATCCACAATGCGATAGATCACATGCTTCCGTAGGCCTCACCCCGTGCAGCGACCCAACGCAAGTCTCTAATTGTGGATAATGGGCTAGTGGATGTGTGGAGGGCCAGGAATGTAACGGAGGGGACATGTATTTCTTCAGTGACCTCCTCTTGGTCAAGAATTGATTACTGGCTTAAATTAGAGATGTAGATGAATGGACAACTCTGTATCTCATGTACCAAGAACACTCTCAAATCACTCTCCGGTGCTCCTTGAGGTCCCAGTACCGAACTACCTGATTGGGCATTTGCATGGCGGCGCTTGCCTGGAGCAGTAAGGGACCAGGTATTCCACGAAGCAATATGGGTGGCCCTAGTTGAATACTTTAGTCACAATGAGGGGTCAGTGAAGTCCCCCTCCGTAGTTTGTGAGGCGTGTAAAGCAGTGATTAGGGGTAAATGTATCGCTAAGCAGGCAGGCATCCTCCGGGAGCTTTGGCAGGATTTGCCCCGCCTCGAAAAGGAGATACAAGCACTCAAAGTGTGAATACTATGCTACTTGGCGGGCAGAGCTGTTGGACAATATAAGCAGTACAATTGACAAGTTTGAGGAAGCTGCAGTGCGCAAAATACACTATTTGGGATCTGAGGCGCAGGCTAGATGGTACAGTGAGGGTGACAAGACTGGGAAGACTCTGGATGGCTTATTGGGTAAACCCTGGACCAATGATTACTTTGCTGAATTGCTTAATAATAGGGAGGGATTGATCATCGGCCAGGTAGCTGTGCAGGAGGAAATGCTGTCCTTCTACTCCTCTTTGTATCAAACAACCCACATGGAGGAGCATCCCCTGCCCCCATCATACTGCATTTTTTTACTCGATTTAACTACTGTGATTAAGGCTGGGCTTTGCCGTTTTTTAGGTGAACCCTTCACGGAAGAGGTTGTTCAGGTCATTAGCGCTCAACTGGACGACAAGGCGCCAAGCTTGGATGGCTTAACAGCCACATTTTCCAAAGAGCATGCATCTATTTTGGCACCATATTTGATGAATATGTTTAGTGAATCCTTGGAGAAAGGAGTACTGCCTCCAACACTTTACAGAGGCACTTGTCGTCGCTATTCTAAAACCCGATACGGATCCGCAGCATTGCAAGTCAGACAGCTCAACCGGACGACAAGGCGCCAAGCTTGGATGGCTTAACAGCCACATTTTCCAAAGAGCATGCATCTATTTTGGCACCATATTTGATGAATATGTTTAGTGAATCCTTGGAGAAAGGAGTACTGCCTCCAACACTTTACAGAGGCACTTGTCGTCGCTATTCTAAAACCCGATACGGATCCGCAGCATTGCAAGTCAGACAGGTCCCTATTCATGATTAATGTGGATAATACATTTTGGCCAAATTGATTCTTCACAGCTTCTTCCATTGCTTGCCCTGATCAATCGAGATATATTCCTGAGAGAGGCGCTGCGCTTAATTTGTGCCTTTTTTTTACTGTCCTTCAGTCAACTGAGGCGTTGCTCGCAGCATCAGCAATTTTTTGGGCTGCAACTAAATGTAAATGTGTGTATACTTGTAAAGCGCACTGCCGCCCCATCTCGGGGCATCCTGGCGCTGTACACCGCTGTGGAACCCTTCCTGGCTTTCCCTGTGAGATGCCCCCTCCTGGGCACCCCCAAGGTGAAGCCAGGCATCCCAGCGCTGTTGGGGCCGTTGTGGAGATTAAGCAAGCTATTGCCCAGAGTTTCAGAGTGGGACCCATGATTAGAGTAGGCACCGAGGCGAGAATTATCGAGTTCGCGGACATTGAGCCCAAGACCCTGCCGCGTCGGGAATAGAACCCTGGTCCGGGGCCTGACCTCTGCTTCAGGGTCTGCCGCTTCTAACCAGTGAGCCACACTTCTAAGGCATTTGATTCTCTCGAACGACCATACCTGTTTCCCTGTTGGCTCGCTTCAGCGGATTCGTTTTCTCAATCGAGCCCTTCGGTGCGTCTTTGGATTAATGCAGTTGTCACGCCATAGTTTTCGGTTTCTCAGGGCACGCAGCATGGGAGTCTGTTATCTCCTACACTTTTTGCTATTGCAACAGAGCCCCTTGCAGCGCGTCTCGGGCAGCATCATGCACGTCAGGGCCTGGTGTTCACCCCCCGGGTGTTGCTGGTTTTGAGGTACGCAGACAATGTCATATTATTTGTTAAACATCCTATTAACAGTTTGGACCCTCTGAGCAGAGAATTCATACGATTCAGCGGGATCTCACAGAGGAATTCACTCGAACTTACCCCTTTGCTGGGCAAAAGAACCAATTAAATTTTTGGGAATATGGCTGATCAGAGAAACAGACATCCTATGAACAGCTAACTATGGGTATGTGATGGACTGGCTAGAGGGTCAAGAGGCTGCATGTGCTCGTCTTCCTCTTTCTATGGCTGGGCGGCTGGCTTTTGCTAAAATGATTATCTTCCCTAAATTTCTCCACCTGTTCCTTAACCTCCCCTTACCGCTCACTAGCACTTTTAGGCGTAGGTTGCGAGCAAGCCGAGTGACAGTGGCGTGGGCTGGCAAGCAGCCCAGGATCCCCTGGGAGACCCTTACCTTGCCATTTGAGCAGGGGGGCTTAGGAGCACCTGATATGGATTCATACTATTACTGTGTGCAGGTGTAATTTATGTTTTATTGGTTGTCCCATACATAGTTTATGGCACACACGTCACCAGAGCAAGATCTTGTGGTGCCGCTGCCACTCTATGCTGTTGTACAGGCCGCCGTCTCGCCCACAGGTGGAGGTGGACACGATTAGGTGTACAATTTGGGCATGGCATGAACTCCGCAGCTGGGCTAGATTGGAGGTGATGTTCGGCCCCTCAGTGCCTCGGATTAGACCACCGAGATTACCTTTTACCCAATAGGCAGGTGTGGGTGATAAGACTTAGACAGCTCCAGCCTACTACGATGGGGGCCGTGTTCCTTGACGGGGTATTTATTTTTCCACAGCTATTATTTGAGGGGACACGATGAACTTGCTTGACCAATTCACCTATTATCAGCTTAAGGCTGCCATGCTTGTCATTTATGCTTCGTTCTCTGCCTCACCCCCCACATTGCCTGCACTTGATGGACTTCTGGGGATTCTTTCCCCACGAAAGTTGATAACCGGACTATATTCTGATATGCAGCGCACTGCCTCCGTTCGAGCCTCACTGCCTGTTCAGAAGAACAAGTTACTTACCTTCGGTAACGATATATCTGTAAGAAACATTAGTTAGTGTTAGATTCCTTACCTTAGAATATCCCCAGGCGTCAGTCTGGATCCGGAAACTTTTGCGTAGCAGTACCCCTGCGCGTCGGTAGGCGTCGTCTGCAGGCGTCCCCTGCGGCTCCGCGTCCGTCGTCGGCGTCGTGCGCCGTGATGACGTCGCTGGAGTATATAGACGCCGCCTCCGCGCGCTGACGTCAGTTCTTTGTACACAGCTTTTCCGCGCCAGAAAACGCAGAGCCATGAGAGAACCAACACTGGTGCCATTTGAAACTAGGGCCCTGAAAGGGATGTCCTTAACCCTAGGTATCAGTTCGCAGAACGGGGAGGATGGGTGGGTTTGGTAAGGAATCTAACACTAACTAATGTTTCTTTCAGATATATCGTTACCGAAGGTAAGTAACTTGTTCATCTGAAAGAAACACGTTAGTGTTAGATTCCTTACCTTAGAATAGATACCCCAGCAATACAAACCCCGGTGGTGGGTCTGCGAACCAATACATTCCTACACCAGAAAGTCCTGGAGGACAGAACGGCCAAAGAAGCCATCCCTCCGGACTTGACTGTCCAGGCAGTAGTGCCTCGCAAATGTGTGCAGCGAGGCCCACGTAGCCGCCTGGCAAATGTCCTGCAAGGGGACTCCCCGGCCCAGGGCAGTAGTAGCCGCCGTGGCCCGAGTGGAATGGGCCCTCAGCCCAACAGGAGGCTCCTTCCGAGCCAAAGAGTAGCACGCTTTGATGCACAGAACGACCCACCGAGAGATGGTTCGTTTACACACCGCCCGTCCCTTCTTCGCACCCACGTAGCCAACAAACAGTTGGTCATCCACCCGGAACTGGCGTGTGCGATCCATATAAAATGAAAGCGCACGTTTTGGGTCCAGACGATGGAGCCGCTCTTCATCCTTTGAAGGATGCGGAGGCGGGAAGAAGGAAGGGAGGGTGATGGACTGCCCGATGTGAAAAGCAGAAACTACTTTGGGCAGGAAAGAAGGTCTAGTCCTAAGAACCACCTTGTCAGGATGAATGGACAGGAAAGGGGGTTGGACAGAAAGAGCCTGGAGCTCACTCACTCTCCTGGCAGAGGTGATGGCAACCAGGAAAGCCGTCTTTAAAGTCAGGAGACGGAGAGGACAAGAATGAAGGGGCTCAAAGGGAGCACACATCAAAAAGGTTAGAACCAGGTTCAAGTCCCACTGAGGCATCACAAACGGAACAGGGGGATACATGTGTGTGATGCCCTTCAAGAATCTTGTGACAATCGGGGACTTGAACAAAGAAGGCTGATCAGGAAGCCTTAGAAAGGCTGAAAGGGCCGAAAGGTAGCCCTTGATAGTGCCCAGAGCAGAGCCCTGCTGGGCAAGAGAGAGAAGAAACAGAAGAACCTCGGAAAGAGGGGCAGAAAGAGGATCCAAAGCCTTTGCTGTGCACCATGCCACAAATCTGTTCCACCGACAGGCGTATACCGACTTCGTGGAGGGACGCCTGGCTGCCAGAATTACATCACAGACTTCAGGAGGCAAGTCAAATGGCCTCAACTGCCGCCGCTCAATCTCCAAGCATGGAGGTGGAGACTGGACAGGTTCGGGTGGAGGACCGTCCCCTGCTGCTGCGACAGAAGGTCCTCCTGAAGGGGCAGGCGGATCGGGGGACCGACTGACATGCTGAGTAGCTCGGGATACCAGTACCTTCGAGCCCAGTCCGGAGCCACAAGGATAACTTGGGCCCGGTCGCGCCTGATCTTCTTCAGCACTCTGGGCAGAAGTGGTATAGGCGGAAAGGCGTATAACAGACCGCAACTCCACTCGCGCCGAAAGGCGTCGCCGTGCGAGTGCCGTCTTGGAAACTCCAACGCGCAGAACTGATGACATTGCGCGTTCTCTTCTGTGGCGAATAGATCTAACCAAGGCTCTCCCGATTGCAGAAAGAGGCCTTGCGCCACGTCCGAGTTCAGACGCCATTCGTGATCCATCGAGCACCGACGGCTGAGTTCGTCCGCCCTGGCGTTCAGAGAACCTGTCAGGTGTTGAACCGTCAAAGTCACGCCCTGACGTTCCAGCCACTGCCAGAGGCGCAGAGCCTCCTGGCAAAGGGTCCACGACCCCAATCCGCCCTGTTTGTTGCAGTACCACATGGCGGTGGTGTTGTCGGTGAACACCTGCACTACACTCCCGTTGACAAAGGGGAGGAATGCCTTCAGTGCTAGACGAATCGCCCGCAGCTCCAACAGGTTGATATGGAGCCGGGACTCCGCCGGAGACCAGATGCCTCTGATCTCCGCCTCTCCCAAGTGGCCACCCCAGCCCTGGAGGGACGCGTCCGTCACGACAACGTGCTCCGGTTGGGGAAGGGAGAGGGATCTGCCTCTGACCCAATCGCGGTCCGTAAGCCACCACTGCAGTTGTCTCGCAGTGCCCTCCGAGATCAAGACGTGGTCGGACAAGTTGCCCTGATGCTGGGCCCACTGAAACTTCAGGTCCCACTGCAGAGCCCGCATCCGCCACCGGGTGTGATGCACCAGAAGGATGCAGGAAGCCATCAGTCCCAGCAGCCGCAGCGTCAACCTGACCGAAACCCGGGATAGCGGCTGAAAGATGGGATTCAAAGCCTGTATATCCCGGACCCGCCGTTCCGGAGGATAAACCCGAAACTGCGCTGAGTCCAGAACTGCTCTGATGAAAAGGAGCTTTTGAGAGGGACACAGGTGTGATTTCGGCACATTGATGGAGAACCCCAGGTCGTGCAAGAGGTCTGCCGTCATCTGAAGGTGGTGGACGACTGTCTGGGGCGAGCCCGCCTTCAACAACCAGTCGTCTAGGTAGGGGAAGACTGAAACCCCTAACCTGCGCAGATGGGCTGCGACCACCGCCATCACCTTTGTGAACACCCGTGGGGCGCTGGTAAGGCCGAAGGGAAGCACGATAAACTGAAAGTGCTCCTGGCCTACCGTGAACCGCAGGTAACGCCGGTGGGCCAGCAGGACGGGGATGTGAAAATACGCATCCTGCAAGTACAACGCTACCATCCAGTCTTGTGGGTCTAGAGCAGCCAAGACCTGAGCTAACGTCAACATCTTGAACTTCTCCTTCCGGAGGAAGCCGTTGACGTTCCTTAGATCCAAGATAGGACGTAGGCCCCCCTTGTCCTTCTTGGGTACCAGAAAGTAGTGGGAATAGCAACCACGCCCTACTTCTGGCCCAGGAACGCGCTCGATGGCCCCCTTGGCCAAGAGGGCCGTAACTTCCTCCTGCAGAAGTGTCAAGTGGTCCCCCGACACACGGTGGTTCTGCGGTGGCATGGCTGGAGGAGTAGTCTCGAAGGGGAGGGAGTAGCCCCTTCGGACGAGTTGCAGCACCCACCTGTCCGATGTAATTGTGCGCCAGTGAGCGTGGTGATGGCGAACCCTGCCACCCACCGGCGTCACATGGGGCCGAAAGCACGGACTAGGAGGATTTGGAGGCAGATGCTGCGGGGGGAGGTGTGGCCTGACCCCGCCGTTGACCCCGACCGCCTCCACAGCGGTTTCCACGGCCGCCACCGCGTTGAAAAGATTGTTGCGGTGCGTGGCTGGCAGCACGTGTGGGGACGCCCCTTCCTTGGCCACGAAAGGGGCGAAACGAACCCGTTTGCTGGCGCTGGGTCGAAAGACCCAAGGACTTGGCCGTGACCCTGGAGTCCTTGAAGCGTTCCAGCGCGTGGTCCGCCTTGTCACCAAAGAGGCGACAGCCATCGAACGGCATGTCCATCAAGGCATTTTGGACGTCTGACGAAAAGTTGGCGGATCTCAGCCAGGCGTGGCGACGAATCGCCACCGTCGTTGACATAGCTCTGCCCAGCGAGTCGGTCGTATCAAGACCACACCGTATGGAATATTTAGCTGCGTCTCGGCCCTCAGCCACAGCCTTGCCGAGCTTTGCCCGCACCTCCATGGGGCATTCTGGCAGCACTTCCGCGACCGTGTCCCACACAGAGTGGGTGTAGCGGCCCAAGAGGCATGCGGTGTTGCAAGACCGCAGTCCCAGACTCAGGGACGAGAAGACCTTCTTACCATACTGGTCATACCTCTTGGATTCCCGATCGGGCGGGGCCGACGGGAATGCGGTCTGGGAGGTAGAGGCCTGGATCACCAGACTCTCGGGAGTGGGATGGGCGGACAGGAATTTGGGGTCGTCCGGACAAGGACGGTGGCGTCTGGCCACGTTCCGATCAACAGGCGAACCTGAAGCGGGCCTGGACCACGTGCCCAACAGAACGTCTGACAAGGCTTCGTTAAACGGCAGCAGTGGCTCTTGTGGGCATGACTGCGGTTTGAAGACCTCAGTGAGGATGTTAGGCCTCACGGCCGCGACGGGGAGCTCAAGGTGTATGGCCTTGGCAGCCCTCATCAGCACCACTGAATATGCAGCTCCCTCCACCGACTCCACGGAAGGAGGAGAGACAAAACCAGGGTTAGGAGAGTCGTCCAGACCACTGGCATCCCCCAAATCACCTGTCCAGTCCGGGTCATACTGGCACTCACGTGACCCCTCCCAACCTTCCCCGTACTCTTCATCATCTCCATACTCGGAGTCAACGATGTAGACCGGCTCCTCGGGGTTCACAGGCCCCATCGGCGTCGAGCCCGGCGTCGATCGACGCCGGTCCGACTCCGCGTCCGGATTCGGGGAAGGAATGGGGACGGCGCCGCCCGGAGCCGGCACAGGAGAATCGGCGCCGCGCGGGGGCGGCGTCGGGGGTAACCTAGATGGAATCGGCGCCGGACCAGCCGGTAGGCCAGCCGGCGTCGACCCCGAAGGCCCTTGCGGCGCCGGGGTCGGAGCCGTCGGCGGCACCGGGGCCGGAGCACCCGATGGCGTCGAGCCAGGGACACCCGACCCGCTAGGGCCCCCGGACGGTAGCACTGGGCCCGAAGGCGCCGTAGGCCCCGTCGGAGAACTGAGCGTCCTCATGGCCATGAGGAACGCCTCAATCTCCTCAGGCGTCGCACCGTGCCCAGGGACCGGAGGGTATGGGGCAGGCCGCGCCGGCGACTCTCGTGGAGCCGCGGAGTTGGGGTCACCCGAACCCCCGGCCGCGTCGCGCAAGCGTCGGGGGGAGTCGGGGGTACGATGACGACGCCCCGACTTCTTGTGTTTCTTACCTGATGAGCCCGACGAATGGTGACGACTTCCGGAGCGCTCGGCGCGGCTCCGCGACCGCTCCCTCGAACGCTCCCTGGACCTCCGGCCGGACCGAGACCGCTCCCGACGCGGGGTCGACAGCCAGAGCTCAAGCAGCTTGCGGGACCGCTCCCGTCTAGCCTTGTTAGTGAGAGCCCGGCAGTCGACGCAGGCGTCCACGTAGTGGTCGGGGCCCAGGCACCGGAGACAGAGTCGGTGATGGTCCGTGACCGACATCGTGCGGTCACACCCGTCACAATTCTTGAAACCGGGCATCCTACCAGGCACCAAAAAGAGATTAGAAGGTTTAACAAAGTTGGTCAAAAGACCGGAGTACTGCTCTTCGGATCTGCGCTTACTGGCGCGGAAAAAAGAAGAACTGACGTCAGTGCGCGGAAGCGGCGTCTATATACTCCAGCGACGTCATCACGGCGCACGACGCCGACGACGGACGCGGAGCCACAGGGGACGCCTGCAGACGACGCCTACCGACGCGCAGGGGTACTGCTACGCAAAAGTTTCCGGATCCAGACTGACGCCTGGGGATATTCTAAGGTAAGGAATCTAACACTAACGTGTTTCTTTCAGATTGGGAGATTTTACTGGGTGTGCCCATCTCTGAAGACACTGGATCTTCTGTTGTGCGCAGTCAGGAGCGCTCTCGTCTAACTATAGGCTGCGGCTAATTCATTTTAAGTTTATGCTTAGGCTTTACCAATCTTCGGAGTGGTTATGCAGAGGGGGGCTCTTGGATGAGGTGCGTTGCGCTAGAGGCTCAAACCCCTTTTCAAACTTTTTACGTTTAGCATGGGACTGCCTAGCAGTTCAGAGATACTGAGAAACTATTATCGGTGCTATAGATGAGATGACGGGGCTACGATTAGATCGCACACCACTTGCTGCCTTTGTTGGGATATGTCAAGGAAGTCCCGCCAGAGTTTCGCAAGTTAGTTGCACTGTTACTGCTTTTGGGTAAGAGAAGGGTGGCGATGTGCTGGGGTCGCAGACCGTGCCTGCGGCTGGAGGACTGACTGGCTGAGGGACGCCTCGTATTCTTAGGACCAGTTGGCAATTTATTGGGATCTGATGCCGGCCACCACCCTGACCACTATAAAAGCCCATTTACTCGGCATCCTCCCCATTGATAGATCGTTCGCATGGTTCCTGAGGCGTGAGCCGGGAACAGTGTTTTTTTTAAAAAAACGAAACTTTTCAAAATTGTAAAATTGTATTTTGTGTGTCACTAATTTGGGAAACTATCCCCTGAGCACTTCCTACCTTCGGCAGCTCATGCTTGCGCTTGAAGCTGGGGCCACAGCAGCCGATTTAACTCTGCACAGAGAAACACCAGCGCCATCTTGGGTGAGTCAGAGGGCGAGCAGATTACTTGCTCGGCCCTCCCACTCTGACCATTATAAAATGGCACCTCCCTCCTGAAAGCGCAGCGGGTGCGCCGCCGGCGAGCCCGTCTGCGCCCGTCCGCGACCGACCGGGACCAGGGGCCACTGACCCTGCGTCTTTATTATTGTACACTTCTGCGCAGCTTTCTGCCCTTCAGGGCAATTGGTCCATTAGCCCTCCAACGCTTGAACGCATTGTAGCCCTTGGCATTTCAACCTCTTTTCCCACTCCCATTACTGTCTCATCGCCTAAGCCCAAACTTGTCTCTCCCCCGGCGCGTCTCCCCATCCCCCCTTCCCCTCTGCCCACTTTGGCTCCCGCCTACCTCCTTAATACTCTCTCGGCTGGCAAACACCAACTGGAACTGTTTAATCTCCTCGACACTGAGTCTCCTGATTTTCTGTTCCTCACGGAAACTTGGTTTTCTACTGATTCCATGCCCGACGTCCTATCTGCACTACCCGCTCCCTAATATGCCCTTTGGGCAGATCATCGTGACGGGAAAATTGGTGGAGGTGTGGCCATGATCGTTCGGTCTCACCTCCAGTTCCAACCCTTGGCCTATCCTCCTATACCCAATGTGGACTTCTTAGTCGCCGCTCAACGGACCTCCTGGCTCCTCTCACCATAGTTCTTCTATACCGCCCTCCCAAAACCATGACCTACTTTGTGCCTGCTTTGCAAGATTTGTTGTCCACTCTTGCGATTAATAATTTGTCTGTTCTTTTACTGGGTGACTTCAACTATTGGCCGGGGTGACCCTAGGAAAGATCAGACCCCTAAAGATTTCTCCGATACCCTCCGCTGTTTTAATTTTACCCCTCATATTCACGCTCCCACTCATGTCCACGGCCATATTCTTGACCAGATATGGTCAACCGGTCGAACTATATCTTCCACTACCATCTTTCCCTGCACCTGGTCGGATCACTCAATTGTTTCCTTTTCTATTGATCTCTCAATCACTGACAAGCCCCCTCTGCCCAAGAACGTCCTAGCACGGAACTGGAACCGGGTGGATTTTAACACTCTCCACTCTTTCCTGGCGACCTCCCTTCCCGATCTATCTGACCTTCCCCTTGATCCTCAAGTCAACGCTATTAATTCCTGGCTATCCTCTTCCTGTGACCTGGTCGCCCCCCTCAGAAGGGTCAAGGCTTGTCGTCTCCACGAAGCCAACAAATGGTTTACCAGTGATCTTAAAGCCCTTAAATTGGCCCTCTGACAGTCAGAGCGTCAGTGGAGGCGCAACTACTGCCCCCTTTTGAGGGACCAATACAAGTCTCTCCTATAAAACTACAAGAGAGCTATCCTCTCAGCCAAGCTGGAATACTTTTCAGGCAAAATTCTATCAGCAGCTAATAAATCTAAGGAGATCTTCTCCATCATTCATAATTTGGCCGCTTCTGACAGAGTTAACCTTAATCCCGTCCCCTTCCAATCTCTTTGCCTTTCCCTGAACGACTTTTTACTCGAGAAGATTGATAACATCAAACGGAACATTCCCCCACCATCTTCTCTCCTTCCTGTTGCTCCCCTTCCCCCACTGCTCTCCTCCCTCGATCATTATCCTCTTATCTCGAAGGAATCTTTCCTTGCCCTGCTCGGGAAGGTCAAGTCAGGTTCCCCCGCTGACTGTGAACCGGCTCGTATATTGAGGGAGCTGTTCTCTGGTTGTCCAGACCCCCCCTATCCCTCCTTAATGCATCCATCTCCCAGGGTATAGTTCCATCTTTGTTTAAATCAGCCACAGTCATTCCTATTTTAAAGAAACCGGGCTCTGACCCTACTCTCCTTGCTAACTTTAGGCCCATCTCCCTGCTCCCTTATCTTAGTAAGATCTTGGAGAGCCACATCACCTCATGCCTGTCGGCCTATATAGAGGACAATCATCTTTTAGCCTCTCATCAAGCTGGCTTTCGCCCGGTCCACTCCACTGAATCGGTGGTCATTTCTGTTCCTGATGAGCTGAAGAGCAAGGCGGATTCCAACTCTCCCCAGGCCCTGGTGCTCCTTGATCTGTCCGCTGCTTTTGACACGGTCGACCATTCCATCCTTCTTGACCGTGTCAGGGCAGCGGGCATCCAGGGCACTGCCCTCTCTTGGCTCTCCTCATTTCTCCAAGGAAGGACGCAGGCCGTTCGTCTCTCCGGCTTTTCTGTCCCCTCTCCCCCCCCCCCCGTAGGTGCCTTGCGAGGTTCCCCAAGGTTCCTCTCTATCCCCTCTTCTTTTTAATCTTTATATTTATCCCCTCATCATTTCCCTGCTTAGCATGGAGGTCTCTGTGTACAATTACGCAGATGACCTTCAGCTTGTCTTTGATCTTTCCCCTGCTCCCAATTCTCTTCTTAAATTCCAATCTGTACTTATTTTTATTTCTGACTGGATGAACCAAAACCACCTCAAGCTTAACCCGGACAAAACGGAGTTAGTCCTGACTGGTGGCACCATCAGCCCCTGGACTCCTGCCTTTTCGCCTTCCATCTTCGGCCCCCCCTCCGGTTCCTTCGGTAACAGTCAGAATCCTGCGCATCAAATTCAGCCAGGACCTCTCCATGCGTCCCCAGGTTAGCTCTGTAGTATCATCCTGCTTCCTGTCCCTTAGGATTATCCGCAAGATCTCCCGTTTCTTTTCCTTCGATGCCCTTAAAATAATTGTTTTGGCTATGATTCTCTCACGGTTGGACTACGGGAACTGCCTGTACGCGGGCATTCCTGCCTATGAGCTCCGGCGCCTTCAGCCCATCCAGAATCAGGCAGCCCGCCTTGTCCATCGGCTTCCCAAGTCCCAGCATACCACCCCCACCTCAAGTCCCTCCATTGGCTTCCCATCCTGCAGAGAATTCTCTTCAAGATGGGATGCCTAGTCTTTATGGCCCGCGACCGTACTACCCCTGTTTTTATTAATTCCATGATCACCCACTACCACCCCAGTCGCAATCTTCGCTCCTCCAGCCAGGCACTCCTAAGTGTCCCCTGTTTCCGTAAGTCCAGAACTGGTGGTACCAGATTCTCTATTCTTGCCCCCCGCTTCTGGAACAGTCTTCCACTTACCATCAGGCCCATCACTGTTAACCCTCACTTCCATAAGGCGCTCAAAACCCATCTGTATGCCCAAGCCTTCACAACCCTGTAATTCCCTGGTTGCCTCTTCCATCTGACACTGTCTATCTCTCAGCGCCAGGAAGCCGCTTGGTCACAGTGCGCTTTACAGATATTTTCAACTTCAACTTCAAATTCAGGGACAGCTGGGAACCATTTTGGGCATATATACGCCTGCGTGAATCGGCTGAAGATGCTACAGATTAGGCTGGGACTGTGTAGAGTAACGCCCCTTAAATAGATCCCATAGACTCCGGCAACTGTGCGGGTAGTGCCTGTTGTCCCTTTCTCTCTATCTTCTGCATACTGGCTTCTCCTTTTTTTCTCTTCATTTTCTTAGGATGTATCAGGATCGCCAATAGAGTCGCACATGATTTAATGATGTGGTACCGCATTATGTAGACGAAGGATATCAGCTGGTTCTGTATAATGTGCTAATAAAGTAAGCTTAATCCTGGCTTGGCTATGTGACTTCTGTGATTTCCTGTTTAAAATGTAATAAACAGAATTTAAAAAAACAACCTTTAGAGAACCATTCTTTGCAGTATTTAGCACCTAAGTTTTCCTTCACACGTGCACTCAGGTGTGGTTAGGGAATAACTCATGGGAAGGAGTACCAGGGTGTAATATGTTAAAGCTACAAAGCACATCTTCATATCACCAATATTACAATCCTTGGTTTTGTCTGTAAGATACTGAGTTCAAGTTCTGTAAAGCCCTTTAATGCTCACTGGTGCAGCACACTGCTACAGTGCATGTCCCTACATACATAACAGACATTTAATCTGGGACAGTCTCCTACTACTTCAGAGAGTAGAAGGCCAACACCTCTGTGAGAGGGAAAATGAGTAGCCAGGAATACTCCTTCCCATGTTAACTCTTATTAAGAAGAGTTTAGATGAACAGTGGGCCACAAGTAGACTAAGATGGTTACGCCAACGGCTTCATAGTTCCTGATACTAGGAATCA
Organism: Lissotriton vulgaris; assembly: GCF_964263255.1. Classification (NCBI taxonomy): domain Eukaryota; kingdom Metazoa; phylum Chordata; class Amphibia; order Caudata; family Salamandridae; genus Lissotriton; species Lissotriton vulgaris. The sequence goes on from NC_141697.1 coordinate 339,712,881, forward strand.
GAGAGGGGCATGTGATTGACTGAAGCTTGTTTTCACTTATCTGCTGTTCTGAGCACCTGTGCTTACCTAAAAAAAATATTGACCTTTTCCAGTTCCCACAGCACGGTTCTTCATGAATCCATTTCTCTGTAACTCCGAAGGCGGGGGACTAACTCCTTCATAGCAAACTAAGCTGTCCCTCCCCCCCCCCCCCCCCCCTCATCCTGGTACACAAATACGCTGCTGCCATTACAGGTACAGATGCTGTTTCTGTGGAATGAAGGCTAATATGAAGCAGGCGTGAATGTCCATCAGACAGGAAGATCACAAATATCTTAGCACCTGATGTTGTGTAGTGTTTTGCACACTTTGAAATCAAACTGCGTAGAGAAAAAACAAGTTTGAGTTAAGACACTTGTAAGAACCTATCTCCCCTTTGCTTCTAAAAAAAGTATCTTCAAGACATAAAATCTGGCTCTCCCCTTGACCCGATGCCTCCTCAAGTTCTGAGTACCTTGGACCCTTGGACATTATCTTGGATGTCTTGAATGCTTCACTAATCGAAGCTACTGTTCCTAAGGAATGGAAGCACGCGATGGTGGTTCCATTATTAAAAAAGGCCAACGCTGATCCCAACAACCCCTCCAATTTTCGCCCTATTTCTTTGCTCTCATGTTTCTCTAAAGTTCTTGAGAAGCATGTCAATTCCTTGCTCAGTTCTTATGTTGAAACTTCTAATCTTCTTCATGATTCTCAATCCGGGTTCAGGGCTGGCTTTTCCACTGAAACCACTCTTCTTGGTGTATCGGAGACCATCAGAAGACAGGTGGACAATGGGGAGACAGTGGCACTCATCTTGCTTGATTTGAGTGCCGCATTCGATACTGTCTCCCATTCCATCTTGTTGTCCACCTTGAAATCTGTGGGTGTTGGTGGTTCCGCCCTGGCCTGGATTGCTAATTTTCTGTCTGACCGCACTTTTCAAGTTTTCTCCTCTACGTCTGTTTCTTCAACACTCCTCTCCCCTCACGGTGTTCCCCAAGGATCTATTCTCAGCCCTCTTTTTTTTAATCTGTATGTGAGACCTCTTGCTTTTTTGGCAGAACAAGCAGGTCTCACAATTTATTCGTATGCTGATGACACTCAAGTCATCTACTCACTTTCTACCAATAAAAATCTTCCTACTTCCTCCCTACAGTTCGGACTGAAACAGATATCTGACTGGATGCTCAAACACAAATTAAAATTAAACGGGGACAAGACCGAACTGCTCTTGTTTGGTCTAGACACATCGCTCTGGGGCCCGCAACACTGGCCTCCGGAGATGGGTCCTCTACCTACCCCAACTGTGACAGCCCGTAATCTTGGGGTCCTCCTTGATAACCAACTATCTTTTAAGCAACACGCTGTGAAAGTCTCCGCCACCTGTACCACCATCATCAGGTGGCTGAGGAAAATCACGTGGATGCTACCTACTGACACCCTAAGGACTGTAGTCCAGGCTCTTGTCACCTCACGCCTGGACTATGGGAACATCCTACTCCTAGATGCCTGTAAGGAGGTAACCAGGAAGTATCAGGTGGTACAGAATATGGCAGTTCGCCTTATATGTAACCTGCCTGCTAGAGCCTCGGCTGCTTCTCATATGCGTAAATTGCATTGGTTGCGAATTGAGAGCCGAGTCAAATTCAAAGCACTTTGTTTAATGCACCGGATTAAGACTAATAAAGCCCCGAACTATCTATCCTCTTTGGTGCAGCAATATGTTCCCCCCCGTACACTTAGGTCTTCCACTCAGAACAAGTTTAGGATACCGCGTGTGAACAGAGCCAAAATGGGAGGGCGCTCATTCTCTCTGTTAGCACCCTCTTTATGGAATTCCTTACCCCAATTCCTGCGTTCTGAAATGTGTTACTTGACATTCCGTAAAGGAATTAAGACATGGCTTTTTAATACTTAATTTCTGTTTCTATGTTCCTCTCACCCTGCTTACCCTTCTGTTCGCCTTAGCGCCGGGAAACCTCCGGGTAGCTGCGCGCTTAACAAGTGTAATTATAATAATAATAATAAGTCTGTCAAAACTGACAATATTTGTTACCTTGATACATAAGCATGGAAAATGGATCAGTGGGAGAATGTACAACAATATGGATATGCCCGGTTGCGTTGTTAAAAAAGGGACACAACTTGGTCCTGAAATAAATGCCAACGTATTACTGGAGCTGTAGGCATTTCTTCATGGGATAATTCAGATATGAAGAATATGCAGATAACACATCCGCTATAATTTGTAGTTTCCTTCAAATAATACTAAGCAAGGAATAATAACATTTGACTTTTGAATATTCAACACTGTGAAACACACTGGAAAAAACATTTATATGCGCTATTTCTCATTATATTAGTTTTAATTGTTTTTGTAACATAACCATACCTTAAAATGTACTTGATTTGTGCAAACTTTAAATTTTCAGTCCATTAAGTATTGATAATATATATAGTGTTGCAATATTATTTATAAAATGAAGCTTCACTGGAAGCAGATATCTCATAACGAATGGGAGTCATTATATTGTGAAGGCGTGACAGACGAAAAACTCCGAGACCTGCACTGCAATTTGTAAAGGAATAAATAAAATTGTGTCAATTTTCACCTTTTAAATCTGATTGGCCATATAGTCCACTTAATACAATTAAACTTAATTAAACTAAACAAAATCCTTTCTGCTAATACAACTGTCAACAGGGATTAAGAGTAGGCAGGCAGTTCTAATATAGAACTATAATTCACCCCTTAAACACTGTTTGAACTGAGAATGGCAAAGGGAACAAATGTACATGCTTGTCATTAATCGAGATTTTGTAAAAAATACACATTCTGTAGCATTATACAGTATTAACACATCAAAATATAACTCTATACAGTTTATCGCCCATGAGTAACATATGCTGGTTTCTATACTAACATTTAGATACTGCCGGAGTTTGGTCTGCTAGTGTTAAACAGCTTCAATGTTTACAAATTTGGCAGAACTAATAGTTTCTTATGTGGTTTATAGATATGCTTTTAACCAGCATACAGATCTGCTTGGGAGCAAAACATTAGTCACTACAAGACACATTTGGATTTGCTGCCAATAATATATGTAAAAGGGTGTATTTTCTTTTTCAGTAAAATACTTAAATCTGTTAACATCAGGGATGTCTAAGGTAGGCCCAGGAAAGTTGGGTTCTACTCACATTTTCAGGATAGACGCAGATTAGATTATTGAATACCATTCGAATTCATTCTATGAATTTTATGTGGCTACCCTGAAATTCTGGAATGCACCCACACCCACTGTACCTATAGGGAACTCTCCTGATTTTGATACCACAGAATGGGCGTAGCAGACATTAGAATGTTTTTGGCATAAGGGAGTCATATTTTTAAACTGTCTTTTTCATGGCAGAAAAAGGAAAGCAAACATTTGACACCACACCCACCATCTCCATTCCTGCAATAATTAGAAAAACACTACTTAGTAGTGGTATACACATTTACCATCGGAGTAACACGCATACTAAGGCAGAGGATCAATAATGCTGAATGGAAGCTTTCCAGTGTTCCAAACTTATAAAAAACAATTTAAACCTGTTCTGCTCCTTCAGCCACATAAAAGCAGAGATTATTGAGAACACGTTTGATTCGATGAGTGAACTGAAAGGCGTTTGCTGATCAGGCCTATTGCACTTGAATGATTATCATATATGCCTCATTCAACTGACAGTTTTCAATGAATTAGCATCAGAACCTTCTTACAAAGGTTAAGATTGCTTGCTGTGATTTTTTTCCATCCCAGCGCTGTGCATGCGTTTGCGTATTTTCTGGGATGATGTTCTGATGACCCTTAGGACCCTCTAACACAGGGCTTTGCTTCTTACCTTCACACTTTCAACCCAACATGTACATTAATAACATTATTTACAGGAAAACGCAGTACAACTTTCTAACAAACTAGTGGCTTTCCAAAAAGGCCTTGCTGTGTTCATATTATACAAATGAACAGAGTTCTCTTTATAGATAAAGTGCTACAATGCCCCTGAAAGTTGAAGTCGATTTGTCTATTGCTTCAAGAGGTCTTTAAGAACAGAACCAGCACTGGCATCAGCTGAGACTGGAAGAGGCGTGAAGGTGGGTAATGAATCTGAAATTGGTTTCATAAGTAGGTGGCTAGATCCTCCTGCAGTAAGGGATGCTGGGTTGATTAGGGGCACAGCTGCAGATCTGGGGGCCAAAAATGGATTAGAATCTGGTCTTCGAGTAGCCCCCGATTCCTTAATCCCTGTGGCAAAAAAACAAAACAGAAACACAATACGCAGTTTAAGACAGTTTCTCTTTTTTCTGTTGTACACTAAAGTAAATCTGTAATCCGGTAATAATTTGTGCTCACATCAGGGTCAAGCCAGAGTGTTTCACAAGCACTTACTCTTTGAGACAATAATTGTTTTACTTCAATCGTGCCTATTACTCTTAAACAAGACTAGAGTACGCAAATGGCATGCACACTATGCTCCTACCTTAACACGTGCAGTTATTTGTGATAAATCAATTGCCTTCACGCCTACAATCATCATAGTCTGTCGTAACTTGAAAATTGATAAGAGGTACTAACTCAAAAGAAACAAGAGCCCGCCCCGGCAATCAAAATAAAGTACATTTCATTTAGAGAAATATAAAAATAATGCTTACTTTTGAAGCAGGGCAACCTGTCAAGACATTGCTCACACCAAAAGCATACACGGTTAGCAATAATTACAAGTGGAAAATTCCAGGGCGATGGTAACAATAAGAATAATAATAAAAAGGGGTGCCCCAAGTCCATTACCCTAATGGGAAAATGCAACTTCAATAGCAAAGAGTGCTGTTTACGGCATCCTTTACAGGGCCAGAAGAACAAGTTACTTACCTTCAGTAACGCTTTTTTGTGTGGATACAATATCTGCCTGTGGATTCCTCACCTTTTGAATACCCCCTGCGCCAGCATTCTACAGGAAAATTCTTTCCTAGCTCTCCCACGTCGACGAGGACGTCACAATGGACAGGCTCCACTCGCTGCACCGTATGATGTCATCGGAGCCACAAAAGGACCTCGTCGGCATACTGACATCGGTTACACTCATTTTTTCCATGCCACAAGGCAAACGGGCGGACCGACACATTTTCAAATATACACATAGCATATCAAATATAGACACATATGCCAAATCACAAATGCATAATCAATAAAAGTAAAGAGAAATTGCAAAGGAAAAGCATTTCTCATTATTAAGATATAAACATGATTAAAAGAAAATATTTTTTGGTAGAAGCAGGTGGACAATGGGGAGGCAGGTGGGAGTGTGAGGAATCCACAGGCAGATATTGTATCCACCAGAAAAAGCGTTACAGAAGGTAAGTAACTTGTTCTTCTGATGGATACTTCTGCCTGTGGATTCCTCACCTTTTGAATAGACTCCCAAAGCCGTACCTCTATCGGAGGAGGGTGTCCACCTGACTAGACCAAAAAATCCTGCAAAACAGAGCGAGCAAAATGGCCATCCCTCCTAACCTCAGAGTCCAAGCAGTAATGCTTTGCAAAGGTGTGGATTGAGGCCCAAGTTGCTGCTTTACAGACATCAAGAACAGGAACACCTCTAGCCAAAGCAGAAGTAGATTTAGCTCTGGTGGAATGAGCTCTGATACCTTCAAGAGGGTCCTTCTTGGCCAGGGCGTAGCAAATCTTGATGCACAAGATAATCCACCTAGAAAGAGTCCTCTTGTGCACTGCCTTGTCTTTCATCTTTCCAACATAGCCCATGAAGAGCTGATCGGCGAGCCTCAGATCTCAAGTGCGATCCAAATAAAAGCTGACAGCCCTCTTAGAGTACAACCGATGCAGTCTCTCTTCCTCCTTGGAAGGGTGAGGGGGAGGATAGAAGGTGGGTAAAGTAATGGATTGTCCCAAATGAAAAGGGGTAACCACCTTGGGAAGGAAAGCAGCCTTGGTCCTTAGAACCAACTTATCTGCATGAATGGTCAGGAAAGGAGGTTTCAAACTAAGAGCCTGAAGTTCACTTACCCTCCTAGCCAAGGTAATGGCTATCTAGAAAACCGTTTTAAAAGAAAGAAGCCTAAACGGGCAAGAGTGAGGAGGCTCAAACAGAGAACCCATTAAAAAAGTAAGTACGAGGTTCAAATCCCACTGAGGCATAATGAAAGGTGTGGGATGAAACTTATTTGAAAGGCCTTTAATGAACCTCATGACAATGGGAGACTTAAACAAAGACGGCTGGTCAGGCAAACATAAAAAGGCCGACAAAGCCAATAAATATCCCTTAACAATAGCTACAGTACAACCTTCCTGTGCTAAAGAAAGTGAAAACTCCAAAATATTAGACAAGTGGGCCTTCAAAGGGTCAATGTCTCTCTCTCTATCTCTTTCTCTATCTCTCTCTCTATCTCTCTCTCTCCGCACCACTTAACAAATCTGGACCATCTGGAAGAGTAAACAGACAGTGGAGTGTCGCCTGGATGATAAAATAACGTCCACTATCTCTGGCAGGAGAGAGAAGGAACTCAGGTTGCCCGTTCAATCTCCAGGCATGGAGGTGTAGGCTCTGGAGGTGGGGGTGTAGAACCTGCCCCTGCGACTACGAGAGGAGGTCTGCCCTTAGAGGGAGATGGAGCGGAGGGTGCGACGAGAGGTGAAGTAGGTCTGTGTACCACACCCGTCTTGGCCAATCCGGGGTGAGCAATATAATTGGGCCTGGTATTGGCGAATCTTTCTCAGAACCCGAGGTATCAAGGGTATGGGGTTAAATGCGTAAAGGAGTTGTGAGCTCCAATCTAGCTGAAAAGCATCCCCCAATGCTCCCTGCATCGGATATAGGAGACTGCAGAACAACGGGCAATGCGCATTCTCGTGAGTGGCAAACAGATCCAACCGAGGATATCCCCACATCTGAAGGATGCAATGGACCACCTCCGGATGAAGCTACCACTCGCGATCGGCCGAGTAACGCCGACTGAGATTGTCCGCATGAACATTCAGCACACCGGCTAGATGATTTGCAAGCACACAAATCCGTTGGCCCTGAGCCCAGGACCAGAGTCGCAGAGCCTCTTGACAGAGACGATACGACCCTACACCTCCCTGTTTGTTGATGTACCACATCGTAGTAGTGTTGCCCATCAGGATCTGAACCGACTGACCGCGAAGGGAAGGAAAGAAAGCCATTAGTGCCAGGCGTATCACCAGCAATACGAGAAGGTTGATGTGAAGCAATCTATCCTCTGGAGACCAAAGACCCTTGACCTCCAGATCCCCCAGATGAGCACCCCACCATAGAGTGGAAGCATCCGTGATCACTGTGGCCACCAGCGGAGTCGACTGAAAGGGTTTTCCTTGCGACAGGTTGCCCTGCATACTCCACCAAGTCAGCTCAGCTGCAGCTTCTCTGGAGATTCTGATGCTCTCCTCGAGATATCCGTAGTGCTGATACTACTGCCTGCGGAGGCACCACTGGAGGGCCCTCGTGCCAGAGTGCATGGTTGACCAACAGAATGCACGAAGCGAACAGACCGAGCAGGCGAAGAACCTTCAGGACTGGAACGACTGCTCTATCGTGAAATAAAGGAACCATCTCCTGTATGTCGAGAATTCTCTGCGGAGGCGGCTATGCTCGACACGCAGAAGTGTCCAGTATTGATCCTATGAACAGGCTGCGCTGAGAAGGCACCAGGTGAATTTTGAGTACATTTATCGAAAAACCTAATTTGAGCAACAGAGGAGTTGTCACTTACAAGTGGCACGAAACCAACTCAGGAGACTCCGCTTTCAACAGCATATTGTCCAGGTAGGGGAAAACAGGAACCCCTGACCTTCTGAGATGAGAAGCAACCACAGCCATCACCTTTGTAAAAACTCAAGGTGCGGAAGTAAGACCGAATGGAAGAACCGCAAACTGGTAGTGTTGCGATTCCACCATGAACCGGAGATACTTCTGATGAGACTTCAGGATGGGAAGATAAAAATACGCATCCTGCAGATCGATGAACACCATCCAGTCTTCCTGTTGCAGCACAAGAAGAACCTGAGCCAAGGTCAACATTCTGAACTTTTCCTGCCTGAGGTAAAGGTTCAAAACCCTGAGGTCCAAGATTGGTCTCAAGCGACCGTCCTTTTTGTGGATCAGGAAATATCGGGAGTAGCAACTCTGATCCTTTTCCTGCTCCGGAACCACCTCTATCGCACCTTTTTGAAGCAATGTAAGAACCTCCTGTAGTAAAAGCAGTAAGTGGTCCTCTGAACACCCACCCTGGCGAGGAGGGTAAGTACGAGGAAAGGGGAGGGCGTACCCATTCTCTACCAGATTCAAGACCCAACGATCGGAAGTGATGAGTCTCCAATCTTGTAGAAAGTAGGACAACCGACCTCCAACCAGACCAACATGTTCTAAGATGGGGGATCTAGAACTGCTTTCCTGTTGTACCAACGGTGGCAGGAGGGGAGGTAGAGAAAGAAGAGAAGGATTGTTGTCGATTTGCACCTCTGAGGCCTCTTTTATTCTTCCCTCTGTATGATTTGTACAAGGGATTCTGTTGTTGCTGGCCCTATTGAGATTGCTGGTGGCCACAAAAGGAAGCAGATCTCCCAAAACCACAACACCGTTTGTAACCATATCCTCTGGACTGCACCTGGAGGCCTAGAGATCTTGCAGAAGCCCTGCTGTCTTTAAAACGCTATACGGCTGAGTCCGCCTTTGAATCAAAGGGCTTTGACCCATCAAAGGGCAAATCAAGCAAAGTCACCTGAACATCAGCTGAGAAACCAGATGATCTAAGCCATGCTTGTCTCCTTGCAGCCACAGAAGTCCCATCACACGAGCCACAGAGTCTGCAGTATCAATGCCCGATTGAATCACCTGACGTGCCGCAGCCTCCGAATCCATTAGGACTTCTAAGAAATGAGCACGATCTTCTTCAGGCAATTTCGGGGCCAATTGTACAACAGAGTAATCAAAGCATGGATATATCGTCCAAGAAGGTAAGTTGCATTAGTGAACTTAGGAGCCATACTAGCAGAAGAATACACCTTCTTTGCAGCCTGCTCCATCCTCTTAGAATCCCTATCACCCAGAATAGTAGGGAAGGAACCAGAAGACTGCTTCGAACAAGAAGCTTGGACAACCAAACTTTCCGGAGTAAGGTGCGATGACAAAAAAAACGGATCACCAGGGGCAGGTCTGTAGCTTCGCGAAATGGAACGAGAGACAGCCGGAGAAGATAAGGGCTTCTGCCACACCTCCAGGATTGGTTCAGTTAAAGTATCCGTAAAAGGAAGCAACGGCTCAGAAGTTGATTATGATGTGTTTAAAACTTCTGTAAGAATGTTGGATTTTATCTCCGCTGAGGGAAGCTTAAGACCTACTAAATCAGCTGCTTTCCTTATAACCACATGGTATGGAGCAATGTCCTGTACAGAACCTCCACTTGCAGATGGAAGATTATATTCAGGAGAAGTATCTAGGCGACTAGCTTCATGAAGGCCTTCAAACTTGTCCATAGAGTCCAAAATCTCCTCTTCCTCCTGAGTCTGTAAATATTCCTCCTCTTCGAGAAGCCTCTGCGCCTCTCTCCTGGAGCGTTGCTTAGGGAACGGTGTCGATGGAGTAGCCTCGGCTTTGAACTTCGACCAAACTCGAGGTAGTGCCGACTCAGCAGCCGAAGGAGTCCGTGGAGCCAGAGTGGAGGATCTCGGCACCGGGAAATGCCACGCCGAAGTCGAGGGCAAGAATGGCATGAAGGGTGCCTGGGGATAAATTTGAGGAACACCCAGGTTGAAATCCAAAGGACCCACGGGGCCCGAAGGCACGCCGGATGGAGCCGAGGCCCTGGCAAACATGCCAATCATCACATTGAGGAAATGTGAAGAATCTGACCCAGGAGCAGGAAAAGGAGGATATGGATCCATACCTTCCTGAAGAGGAGTCACCTGAGGTCGAACTGGAGCCTACGGAGCCGGGGACGGCGCCCGCACAGTTGAAGCCACGCGGCCTGGAGAGGACTCACCAGGCGCCTGTGACGTCGCTGGAGCCAGTGACTCTTCATGTTGCGAAGAAGCATTTGAAACCGGCGCCGCCGCAATCGGAGATGGTATCGGCGTCGCTTGAAAAGAAGGGGATGGAGAGATAAAGTCCTTCCTTCGAGGTCACTCAGCTGGAGTCGGCGACCTTGACCTCGAAACCCTGGCCTTCGAAGAACGATGTCGAGATCCATGTCTTCTCTTGGATTTCCAATGCTTCTTCGATCTCGAAGTGTGAGAAGATGAAGACTTTGCCCTCTTCCTACCTGTCTTCTCCTTCTTGGCTTTGGCCATAAACAACTTGGCTTCACGCTCTTTAATCGCTTTGCGATTCATCTTCCTACAGCTTCGGCTTTCCTGGACGGTGTGGTCCGAAGATAGACACCAAAGGCAGTCATCTTGCCGGTCCGTGATAGACATGTGCCCGCCACATTCTCTGCAGGGTTTAAATCCGGTCTTCCTAGAAGTAGCCATCAGGAACAATCAAGAGATACAAAGTTTTCTTAGAAGAAAATGGAGAGACCCTAGAAAAACCGTTAAGCGTCGAAGGCGTGGAAAAAAGAGAACTGACGTCAGCACGCCGACGAGGTCCTTTTGTGGCTCCGATGACTTCATAGGGTGCCGCGAGCGGAGCCTGTCCATTGTGCCGCCCTTGTCGACGTGGGAGAGCTAGGAGAGAATTTTCCCGTGGAATGCTGGCGAAGGGGGTATTCAAAAGGTGAAGAATCCACAGGCAGATGTATCCATCAGAAACTCGTTGCATCACTTACACTCTACCTTAACCTCCGAAAAAGATAGGGGCCATTTTGATCATAGCAGAGCCATGCAGAATTTCTGAAAGAGGATGCAATTATTCTTTCAAACAGTATTGAGGAAATGTAACATTTTTCAGCTAACAGTTGAATGTAATTTTCCTTTACAAACTAGGGTTTCCCTAAAATATACTTCCCAAATATATAACTCTAAACAATTTCATAAAATGTCTTTCTACCAAATTAAACCAAGGGGTAGGTAAAATGTAAATCTGTAGCTTAAACATCTCAAAGACTGTCCTACTATTAGATATTAGTGAGCTAATTAAGAATTTAAAATGTAAAATATTTGATATGGTGCCACTAATGTCAGAACCCTGTGCACTGTCGAATGTTGAGCTTACCTATTGGGTTTGTGGTCGTTCCAGATGATCCTAAATGCACCATATCCTGCATTGAGAGTTTAAGTGTCGGACGTGATTCAGTTTCCAAGAACTTTACAAACAATTCTGAAAAAGACTGACAAAAGGTAGGACCATTTTATTTCCACAGTTATCTTTTTTGATTGGATTATAGTACTGGATTTCTGCAGGTTCACCTGCAAACATTACTAAAATACATTTACATGCCCGCAATTGAACGTGAATGCGAAGTGTTGCAAGTTAAAACTCATCATTGTAAACATTAATGTATCCTAATCGCATCAACTGAGTTAAAAGTTCATTCACTTCCCGAACACTTCCAAACTCCTCGTTTGCTCTAGCTAGAAGTTTGATCCAGTATAAACAAAAGGCGCAACTCATCAGTCACGTAGAAAGGTTCTGGACTGACACCTAATAAATTAAAAAGAGAGGGTATGTCCTAAGGGCACAAGTCCTAAAAAAAAGAAGCGGGGGGACTAACCTAGTTAATTAGTATGCAAGTGACAACATGGCGCGTGAAATCACAGGAAGTGCCATCATAAGACGTAACATCAGATCTTAAACCCTCACATATGTTTAACATTTATATCATGAGTACATTAAAGAACATTTCGATTATACAGGGAAACCCTCCTGATTTAGGCAGAAGATTTACACTTTTGTAAGCTACACATTAAACAATGTTGCCTTTTGTCAGCGTAAACTTCCTCTAACCGTAGTGCTTTACAAGATAAAACAGTGAGTGATATTGAAATTATTACAACGCCTCCTCAGGGGTGGTAAGCACTATATAAATGCTAATTATTTTGTTTAAGTACTGGGAAAGACCAACACATCTGACATTCTTACAGTGCACGCATATCTCCTAAATAGAGCCTTAACAAAGTGAATAGCTGCCTCTCTTAAGTATGTGCGAAGTGCTAACAAGGTGCAAGCGTTTGTTTCCCCTCTGCCGCATTTGCTTCTAGGTGTGAGGCTCCTGAACGATCCCAGCCAGGAGACTCCAACAAAAGGAGGCCTGATGACCCCTCAGATTGGACCTTTGTTATGGGCCCGCAGGAGTCTGAACTAAGAAAGCCCCTCCCACCTGCAAGTTGTTGTGATCGAAAGCAGACAACAACGTGCAGGCTCTGCTGAATGTGTCCAGGTGTTTGCAAATTACACCCGGACGCATTCAGCATATTTTTTAGTGGTGCCCAGCTTCTTTGCAGGGTGGACTACGTACACCCTGGGAAAATAGTGGGTGAACGCCGTCCACTCGCGTGTACCCCCAACTTGTGCCATGTATGTACTGGACACTCACAAAAATTGTCTGTGCGCGCTCTTGTTACAAATATATGCCTCGGAAACATACTCCAACACTGTTACTAATGCCTTGTTGGGTGACATAGCAGAACTGGATCGGAACTGGCTACCATGGGAAGCAAGAATTCACCTAAAAATAGCATGCATGACCCACAAAGCCATTCACCATAAGCACCCAGCTATCTCTCTTGGAAATTGTCTATCTCTGGAGGCGAGAGATCCGCAAGAAGTGCATGAAGCCTATTACTGAAACCGTACAGATTTAATAAGGCGAAAACTTATAAACGCTCCTTCTCAGGGATGGCTCCTAGGATTTGGAACGCATTACCCCCAGATATCAGACTAACCCCATCAACTGCACTGTTCAAAAAGGAAGTAAAGTCGATTCTCATGGAAAAATTCACATGAGCCTCACTGAAGGTCATGTGTTATATAGATGCAATCAGACACTCGACATGACAATCAGGCTCTATCGGTTTGCGCCTTTCTCTGGCTCCTACTAGGCACAAAGTAGGACTGAGTTTTGTTCTACCTCTCTAATTTGTTGTACTTACGCACTCCTGGTACTCACATATTTGTATTTTGTACTGTGTTGTATAACGCTCACCGCTTGCTATACACTGTTATTTTATATTGTTTGTTGCATAAGTTTCACTGCTTGTAAAGCGCTCTGATATCCGCAAGGATCTGGTTTGCACTCTATAAAACTTTCAAATAAATAAATAAATAAATGCAAAGGCGTTTCTCATACAACTACATGAATCTCTTCACAGTGGGACACAATTTTGAAACTTGAGCATGGGTGTGGTTTATATGTATTTTTTTTTTAAAGAGTACAATGATGTGCAATACTGTGGCAGAAAGAAAATTTGTCATGTTCAACAGATGTTTTATTTAAAGTCCATAATTACACTTTGAAGCTAAAATCCAAGATGATGGATCAGTACTTAAGAATATTGTTAAAGACTAACTAGGCCTCTGGTTAAAAATAAAACAACACCCCAAAAATAGTGGGCCTGATTCACAAACTGCACTTTTCAGTAAATTTACACTTTTGAGTAAGTTTACTACTTTTTAGTATTCAAACACCAGTCTTTTGCAGTAACTTACACTTTTATACAGTACGGCATTACATATGGCCCTCCACTGGTACTGGAACATCTTTCAACACAAAATAATGGGGTTGGGACTTAAAATAAATCACCATCTGAAGTAATGTTAAATTAAATGAATCCTTAAGTGTGGGTGTCAGCCACCGCCCGAATCATGCACTTCCCTTACCATTGGCTGATACTGGGTAGGACTTTATGGGATCCTCTGGTGCGAGCACCATAGGTTTTCCTTTGTAGGTAGAGCCTAGCAGCGCGCATGCGCTGCTCTGTGAGGCATGGTGTATCCACTCTGGGGCATAGACCACGCCCATCGCTTTCCATTTGTTCCTTCCAGTGCCTGTCAAAATTGCTTTCTTTTCGTTTGTGAAATGCTGGTCATTGTCCCCGCTTTGGGTGTGTTTTGACTTTGGTGGTGAGTGCCCCTGTCACAAATACCCTACTCATGGCTTTACATATTGTGTGTTTGGTGCAATTTTATGTTTCATTCAATGGTCCCACGCCGTTTCTGGTTGTTTGCATCCCTGAGGGAGATAAGAGCAGGCTTTCTGTTCATGTACTGTTGGCAAGCTTTGGGGTTTGAAGGCATGGGATATCAGAGCAGGAGCAGCTGGTCTCTGCTTGTGCCCAGCATGGGAGATCATAGCACGAAGAGCCGGGTCCTGACAGAGTCCAGCAGGAAGATCAGATCTGAAGCAACGGGCTGTGTGGGCTGCCAGGTTCCATCAGAGAGATTTGAGCAATAACTGTTGGGGTGGGAAGGCAGGTCCAAGCAGCATACAGTCGGCACACAAACACAGCTGCATGCAGGAGCTGTACTCACAAAACCTTACCACCAGACAGAGTCAACGAAACTTAAAGAATGGGGTGTTAACCTCCCCGAACTGCTAAAGCGCTGCGAGGCCATACTAATTGCAATAAAGCCTGCAAGCATTAACATAACATTCCCAACTTGTACCTGCGCCTAAACAGTACAAGTGTCAGAATACAAAGAAAAACAACCATTTGTGAACTGGTGACACATGCCATTGGACATCTTGAGATATTGGTTTTTGAAACCATTCATGCACGAGGTTGTCGTCTTATGAATGAGCAAGTCATTTAGTGAGGTGTGTCCATTAAAAAATGACTTTGAAACGGGTCTCTATTGGGCTCTTTGTACATATCTTTGACATTACTAGCAAAACACTCATGAATTTATCAGCTATCACTGTAAAATCTCTTTATGTATTCCATGTCAGCGCTACAATCCAAGGCTACATTTCAAGTTTTTTATGTCATCTTGCATTCCCTAGGAGCAGGCCCGTTTTTGGCCTGGGTGACCTGGCCAAGGGCGCCAATCTTCTGAAGAGCAAAAAAACTGTCTGCAAAAAGGTCTAGCAAACAGCAACGTCCTCTACCTTGTCACTTGTGATTTCGTTTAGTTCTTCCAATAGGCGTTAACGTGCCGGGGTCGCTGTTTTTAGCAGCCTGCCAGTCCCCTACCTTGGCCTCCCTCTATGTCCAACTCTGTGTCAACACACATCAACACCTCCTCCGCTCCAAACAACTAGGAAGCAGACTGACAGAGCGACTGTGATTCAAGTGAGTTGGGGGGAGGTGTGGAGACATGAGTTCAGAGGCAAGTCGCTGCTATGATGTAGCCAGCTGGAGGCTGGCCTGTGAAAGTGGCTGCCGCATTATTTTATTCTCCTGCAGTAGCGAGAGCAGTATATTTCTTTTCACCCAGGGCACTATTGCAGCAAGCAGTAGCGGCTCCTCCTCATAATAGTTGTGAATACTAAATTAATATTACATGCAAGTTTTTGCAAAATCCAGCAGTGTGAGCTGAGGACTATATTATCAATTGACATCAAGCATAAACAAATGAGATCCCACACACTGAATGCGACTGGCAAGGTCTATTTCAGTTCTCAGATCGAGCCTAGCAGCGTTCCTGAATCAGGCTGCATAAACCAGTGTGTAGTAACTGTAAAGCTCTTCAATCCCTAGATCCACAGCACACAGCATAATGTGCCGCATGGATAAACATTTATAAGATCCAAAAGGCGAGACCTATTGGCCATGCCAATGCTGGTTTTATATTTCAGATTAGGCTGCCGGGAAAGAGCTTCCCCAGCTACGTCTTGCTCAAATGGGGGAACGTTTTTACAGGGAGAAGTATGGGAACAATGGGTATTAGGAATTTTGTGGATCGTTCTGGAAGTTTCCATCACAGAAATGCTAGGAAAATGTTCAATTCGAGGCAAAGTTTGAGGTTTGCAGGGCATTGTGGGTCAGAAACATTTGTGGTATTATTGTGATTCACAGCACCTTGGACTTCCCTGAGTGCCTAGTTTTCTGCATGGTCTAGTAGGTTTGGTAGATTTCACTCGATGTTCACTGAGCTAGGGCACAAAATCCCCACCTATCCAATTGCAAAAAAAGGTTTGGTTTTCCTTGGAAATAGTTTGTGTGCTTATGTGTGCCTTTTGGCCACTTTCCTGTTGCGGGCACTAGGCCCACCCACACAAGTGTGGTGCCAACTTTATTGCGAGACTTAGGGGAATGCTGGTTGGTAGGAAATTTGTGGCGCCCTATTGATTCACGAACTTTCCATCACACAGATCTGAAAAAAAATGTGTGTTTTCAGCCTAAGTTTGAATTTTGTAGAGGCTTCTGGGAAAGAAGCTGGTGACAGCAAAGCAAGTCATACCCCCCTGGACTAGACCGGGTGTCTAGGTTTAGGAATGTGCAGGTTTGGTAGGTTTCCCTGGGTGCCTGCTGGGCTAAAGGCCCAAATTCCACAGCTACCCAAATAAAAAAAAGTTTTGCTTTCTGTGGAAAAAGTTGACATGTCCATGTTACCATTGGCCCCTTGCTGTCACGTGCACTAGGCCCTCCTACAAAAGTGAGGTGCCAGATTTATTGAGAGAATTTGGGGAATTCTAAGTGCCTAGAAATGTGTGGTTCCCTGTAGATTCCAGAACTTTCCATCACACAAATGTGAGGAAATTGCGTATTTTTAGCCAACATTTGAAGTTTGCAAAGACTTCTGGATAAAAAAAAACCTTGTGAGAGCCACTCAAGTCACAGCTCCCTGGACTCCCCTGGGTGTATAGTTTTCAGAAATGTTCAGGTTTGGTAGATTTCTCGGTAGCCAACTGAGATAGGGCCCAAAATCTGCAGTCACCAACACTACAGAAAAGCATTGGGTTTTGGGTGGAATAATATGATCTGTCCACCTATATTTTTGGCCTTTGCCAATTGGCGCCTGTGAAGAAACGGACCTGCTTTTTGAATGCCTCGCAGCAGATCCATGGGAACTTTTACCGAACTACCTACCCCTCCCTGCTCTACTCCTCTCCTCTTTCCTGCTACTAACCTTTGCCCTCACCTGCCCTTGCCCTAGGCCCCACCCTATTTACCTGGGAATTTCCCACGTCATTTGAGAGTATTGCTTTGTTACTAGCAAAACGGCGACTAGCTTTGACTTGGGAGAGCTCCCTGGCCCCTCGCACTGACCATTGGATGAAGGACATGGTATATTGCAGGGAGACTCTTGAGTTGTATGCTGAAGAACTTCCGTCATCATCTAAACCCAAAGACATCTGGGAACCATTACAGCAATATATGTTGTTGAAGAGTCAAAGTAGTCCCATATCTGATGACTAAGTGGTATTATTATGTAACGGGTACTCACTGACTTGTGATTTTTAAGTAATAGGTGGTATTTCATCTTCTGTGTGTGACTACACAAAAGGATCAATCACATTTGGTTTGTTGTTTTTCTGTTGTCATTGACAGTATGCCACCCTGCCTGGCGGCATTGCAAATTGCCTTTTCTCGAAACTCAATAAAAAGAATAAAACATTTTTTAAAAAGAAATATATAGATCATCTTCAAACCCATTTTTCATTTAGATATTACCATGTGAATAGTACTATACTCAGTACACAATGAAAAACTACTTTGTGGTGCAGCTGAGTTGTTGACTTTGAGTACCTAGGGATCTTGGAGAACGTACAAATCCTATACATATTCCTGCAACCTGAAGGGTCTAGCGGACGTAAAAGGCCATAGTGACAAGAAGTTACAGATAAAAACACTGTCATAAATAGCTGTTTTTTACTACTCATTTTTCATATTTTTATATTTTAAAAGTTGGTTTATTTGGGAAACTTGAGGGATCTGCTGAAATGAACCCTTGCTGAATTTAGAATTTTGTCTACTTTTCAGAAATGTATAACTTTCTGGCATCACCCAGAGGCTTAAATACCTGTTGCCAACACAAGCTAGCGGTAGGTTGAAAGCATAAAAAGTAGGAAAAATAGGCTATATCTTAGAAAAACTGCAAAACATTTTTTTTCTTTTTTGTATAGCGATGCATGCTCCTGAATACATTATGATAACCAGTGCTTTGCAATTGTATAGTCTCCGTCTAGTATTTCACAATTTATGGTCCCTGGAGCAAGATCTTGACTTTCAATGGATATGTTTCATGGGCCCAACATGAAAGGGTAAATTTAGTCTCCACCTTGGCCATTTATCTGATCCTCCACTCTATCCTGTCACATATATATAATATAATACCGCACACATGCCTGGGGTCCAGACTATGCAGCCACTCCTCTTCCTCAGTGGGATGACGAGAAATGAAGAAGGATGGCAGGGCCATGGACTGCCACATGTGAAAAGCCAATACCACTCTTGGAAAAAAATGATAAACAGATACAACAATACAATTTATCTAGGTAGAATACCCGTAAATGAAGGTCAAACCAAGAGTGCCTAAAGTTCTCTAACCTTTGGGTTGAAGTCAATACCATCAAGGAGAGTTTTTAGAGTGAGTAGTTATGCTTGGTAACTGTGCAGTGGGTGGAAAGGGGATGCCATTAGAAACGTCGATGCAAGAACGAGATCTCACTGAAGAAAAATCAATGCACTAGGAGGAATCAAATAAAGTAAACTTTTCCGAAAAGGCCCATGCTAGCAGCACCTTAAACAAGGAAGTCTAGTTGGGGAGAAACACAAATGCAGATGGAGTAGCCAAATATCCTTTTTCTTTAGAGACTACCTGACCCTGCTGGGCAATAGAGTGCACACATTTTGACTTGCACCACATAACAAACTGGTTTCAGTGTCCTGCATGATGTTTAAGTGGTTTAACAGCCACAAAGATTATGTCTGAGACTTCAGCTGGGAAAAAAAAGAATTCCAGCTTGCACTACTCTGCCTCCATGCATGCCACCGTTCTGTCTGAGGCTATAAAGACTAGTGTCTAACAATCCTGCTAAGAAAACAGATCCACTCTTCATGGGAGGGGGAGAGAAGGAGAAACAGCAAGTGCCAACACATTGGTGAATCAGATCCTCCTCACTCAGTCTGGGTGATAAGAATGAGCTGCGCTTGAGCTTGCTCAACCGTCTGCAGGAGGTTCAACAGAAGTGGGATCGTTGGAAATGCCTATAGCAGGGCCTGTGACCAGCTGTAAATGAAGGTGCCCCAGAGAACAATTCAGAGGGAAGTGCATGTCACAAAACCGAGAACACTTCCTGTTACAGGCCATGTGCGAAGAGATCCATAGATGGACACTCCAGTTTGGAGAAAATCACGTCTATCACTTCAGGATGAAGTATTCTTGGGTGGTCCTCCAAGCAGAGGGGGGCACAGAGGAAGACTTTCACTCTGAGGTAGACAATTATGAAGCCACTGGGGAAACTACATCGTTCACTGTTGAGCCCACTGCCACAGGTAAGTCGAAATCTAACCAATGGTTCACAACCTCTCTCTGCCCTGTATATGAATGTACAGCAGACAGCAGTGGTGTAGTCAGACATGATCTGAATGATTGATGGAATGTCTTCACTGCAAAATCGATTCCTCTTGTCCTACGTCAGAAGAATTCTCTTCATACACTAGGAGTAGTTTCTGTCCTGTAACTCCAGTTCTGTAGTAGGGGTATCTCTTTATAGTCATAATCTAGTGAATAGTCCCGCCCATGTGCGTGGACCCCGGCAATCAAAAATAATCTCTTAAGTTGTTAAATCATGCAGAAACTGCAAAGACACTTAAGAGAGAATTTAAAGACAATTAATGCAGCCTATATCCACAGGCTACACTGTCCAGTACTTCAACTAGCAATTCCACCAAATAACACCACACATAATACAGCCTGCCCAGTTTCTACCATAGAGAAACTTGCCTCCACCAGTAAAAGACTCTGGAATGATAGAGAGTAAGGCATGGACAGACAAGCCCCATAGGCTGCCATTATGTGGCTTAAATAGGATACTGTGCCTTTAAGAGAACTTTCCAGAACTTCTTCCAGTATCCCAGAATGCATAGCAGGTCCCTCTACTTTCAGTTCTTTTTGAAGGCGAAGCACGCCAGACCTGTCGCATTCCTTACATGACGAAATATCTCCACCGGGGAGGAGGGCGGGCGCTTATGACTATAACAGAGATACCCCTACTACAGAACTGGAGTTACAGGACAGAAACTACTCCTGTAGTAGAGGATCTCTGTGTATAGTCATAATCTAGTGAATAGAATGGCAAGCCCATCCCCACACCAAAGCGGCGATGGAGAAAGAAAATAACGCCACTACTGTGCGAACAAATTCCGCAGCGAAGCCTGCCCAACCTGAGCGTCTGCCCTGGCGTCAGTGTCCAGGCAGTAATGCTTAGCAAAGGTATGAACCGACTTCCTTGCAGATTTCAGCAATCGGCACGTTACGGAGCAGAGCCGTCGTGGCAGCTTTGCCCCTGGTGGAATGAGCCTTAGGCTTACCTCCTAAGGTCTTATTAGCCTTTTGGTAACATAACTTTATGCAGGACACAATCCACCTAGAGATGGACTGCTTAGAGGTAGCAAGCCCCGTCCTGACTGATCCATAATTAATAAACAACTGGTCAGACCTACGAATATCTTTGGTTTTATCCAGATAAAATTTCAACACCCTCCTAACATCCAGGGAATGGAGAGATCTTTCCGCTGGAGACGAAGGGTTCTGAAAAAACGTAGGCAAAGTTATGGTCTGGTTGACATGAAAATCAGAAATAACCTTGGGAAGAAATTTAGGGTGAGTACGAATAACAACCTTAGCAGCATGAAACACAGTATAAGGTTCAGTACAACACAACGCCTGAATTTCACTCACCCTGCGGGCCGATGTAATGGCCACGAGGAACGCCGCCTTCCAGGACAGGTGCTGCAACGAAGCCTTATGAATAGGTTCAAAAGGTTCCTTCATCAATCTGGACAGCACCACATTCAATTCCCATGAAGGCGAAGGAAGCCCGACAGGAGGGAATACTTTCTTCAATCCTTCCAGAAAATCTTTGATCACAGGGATCTGGAAAAAGGAAGTCTGTGAAGGGCATTTCCTGTAGGCATTCAATGCAGCAAGATGAACCTTAATGGAATGAACATTAAGGCCAGACTGCGCCAAATGTAAAAGGTAAGGAAGGATGACATCTTCCTTACAGGTCGTAGGGTCATGGTTCTTAGACTGGCACCAGATACAAAACCTCTTCCACTTGTAAGCATATGAAGTTCGAGTGGAAGGCCTCTTAGACTCCTTCAGTATGTCCATGCAATCCTCAGGCAGATTCAGATGGCCATATTGCACTATCTCAGGAGCCATGCCGCCAAACTCAAAGACGAGAGGTTGAGGTGTAACATCCGTCCCCCGAACTTCGTGAGAAGGTCCGGCCTGCACGGCAACCGAATGTGAGGGAGGGGAGACCGGTGAAGTAGGTCCGTGAACCACCACTGCCTGGGCCACTCCGGAGCAATGAGTATCATACGAGCCCTGGACCGGGCCAGCTTGATGAGCACCGCCAGAATCAGGGGAATGGGAGGAAAGGCGTACAGAAAGCTGTTTGTCCAGTCGATCCATAACGCATTCCCCAGCGTCCCTTGCTGATAGTACCTGGAGGCGGAGTCTCTGCACTTGCTGTTTTCGGCGGTGGCGAACAAATCTACGTCTGGAGTTCCCCACCTTGCGAAGACTTCTCCTAGTACTTCGTCGTTTATGACCCATTCGTGGTTTTCCTGAACCAGCCTGCTCAGTGCGTCTGCCTAAACATTCTGCACACCTGGCAGATGGGTAGCCGTTATCGACAGTCCTCTGGCTAGGTGCCAGTGCCAGATCGCCTGCACCTCCTGAGACAGAGTGCGTGATCTCGTACCCCCCTGCTTGTTGAGGTAGTACATCGTGGTGGTATTGTCCGTCTGTACAAGCAGAGAGTTGGTCTGGAAGGACGGAAGAAAGGCCTTCAGTGCCAAGTGAACAGCTCTGAGTTCCAGGAAATGGATGAGATACGTGGCCTCCATCGGTGACCACGTTCCTTGAATCTGTAGGTTCCCGGAATGCGCTCCCCATCCCAGGAGAGAAGCCTCCGTCACGACAGTCTGCGAGGGAATGTCCTTGTGGAAGGGAACCCCTCTCAGGAGATTCTCCGCCGAACATCACCACTTCAGAGACTGAAGAGCATGCAGAGACAGTCGTATCTTGTCGTCCCAAGACCCTGTCCTCTGATCCAACTGGTCTTCCAAGCACTCCTGCAGCGGTCTCATGTGCAGCCGTGCGTGTGGCGTCAGGAAGATACAAGAGGCCATCGATCCCAGTAGAGAAGACACCGTCCTCACTGTCGTAGATGGAGTTGTCATAAGAGCCTGAGCCTTCCGAAGGAGAGATAATCGTCGCTCTTCCGAAGGAGACACGCTTGCTGACAGCGTATTGATGGAGGCTCCTAAGTACTGTATGCATTGGACCGGAGTCGGGACAGACTTGGCCATGTTGATGTGCAACCCCAGCTTGTTCAAGAGAACGCACGTCTTCTGGAAGTGTGCTCGCGCTTCCGAGAAGGAGGATGCCTTGATCAACCAATCGTCCAGGTACGGGTAGACAAACACCTTGTTCTTCCTTAGGTGTGCTGCTACCACCGCCATGCACTTCGAGAATGTTCTCGGCGCAGACTTCAGTCCGAATGGGAGTACTGTGTATTGATAGTGATTGGCGCCGACTTGGAACCGCAGGAACTTCCTGTGTTTGTGTGCAATGGGCACATGGAAGTAAGCATCCTGTAGGTCTATGGCACATAGTCAGTCTTCTTGTTGCAACTGAGGGTAAATCTGGTGCAATGACAGCATGCAAAACTTTTCCCTGCGAATCCATTTGTTTGCCTGTCGCAAGTCCAGAATGGGCCTGAACTCGTTCTTGTCCTTCTTGCGAACCAGGAAGAACCGGGAGTACAGGCCCCTTCCTCTCTGGGACAGAGGCACGTCTTCTATCGCCCTTTTCCTCAACAGGATATCGGCCTCCGCCTGGAGCTCGCGCAGCTGAAACTGTGAGCTGACCGGAGGAATCGCCGGAGGAGGGCTCGTGAACCGAAGACTGTATCCATTGCAAACAATATTCAGCACCCACTTGTCCTGAGTAATTTTTCTCCACTCTGCCAGAAAAAATTGAATGCTTCGTCCTACCGGAGTGGGTAACAGATCCGGGTGAAGTAGGTTCCTAGGGCCTAGACCCAGCCTGGCCCTTGGGCGCCGGAGCCGGCTGATGGCCTCCTCTGCCCTTCTGGCGCTTCTGGAATGGCTTACGGAACTGTTGTTGTTGTTGCGACTGTCCCGAAGCCTGGCCACATCCTCTGCCTTGCCCACCGAACCGCCGTTGGAACGGGCGGTACGACTTCTTCGTGTCTTTAGGCTTCTCCAGGCCCACAGCCGTGAGCGTTTCGGCCTCCGTCTTCATGCGGGCCATCTCATCGTCCGCATGCTTCCCGAAGAGGGTCTCGCCGGAGAATGGTAGGTTGGCTACCCGGTTTCAGGGACGTAAGACGAAGCCAGGCGTGACGTCGTTGGTTCACCCCATGGCAAAACCCATGAGCCGCCAACAGGGAAGAGTCCGCTGCAGCGCTGATAATCTGGTTAGCCACCAGCATCCCTTCATTCAGCACTTCCTGGAAGTCCTCGCGCTTCTCGCGAGGTAAGAGTTCCGCAAACTGCTGGAGGGAGTCCCAGAGGGCGCGGTTGTAGCGTCCCAACAGCGCCGTGGCACTCGCAGCCTTCATGGAGGTAGCCAATGTTCCACACACTTTCCTCCCTGCCGAATCCATCCATCTGGACTCCTTATCCGGGGGAACCGTGGATGACGGGGTGGTGGCATGTTGTTTGCGGGCCGCCGTCACAATGACAGAGTCCGGAGGGGGTTCCGCCCTCAAAAAGGCCGGGTCCGAATCAGGAGCCCGGTACTTCTTCAGCAACCTCGATGGAGCCGCCTTCGTCACCGCAGGGGTGAGAAAAAGGGCCATAGCCGGTTCCTCCAGGCCCGGCACCAGAGGCAGGAGTGGACGAGACAGGTGTTTTTGATGCAATGTCTCAAAGATGACTGACGTTTTAGGAGTAGGCACCGTCAGGGATATGCCCAACTTCGCAGCGCCCCTTAAGAGGACGTCATGGAACGCCACCAGGTCATCAATCGGGGACACCCTCGTGTCTGGTGACCCCGACAAGGTCGGAGAATAGTCCCTGGTACCAGAGGACCTTGTGCGAGAGCGAGATTCGCGCCTCCTATGGCGGCGTCTCGACCTCGTGGACGATCTGGGTCGCGATCTCGCCCTCCTCCCAGAGCGAGAGCGAGACCTGCCAGCCCGTGGCCGCTCCACCGGTTTCCGTGGTGGGGTCTTCCTTGGCTCCTCTCGGGGTTTAGGTTTTGGGGTCCCCTTAGGAGGTACAGGCAAAGAAGGCAGCGAAGTGGACCTCGGCGGAGGAACCACCGGCCGAGGGGCGTTCCCATGCGGAGGAACTGGTGGCGGTGGGTCGCCTGATGGAAGTGGAGGGTTGGGGGGAGGATCCTCTTTAGGTACAGGTGGAGGTGGCGACCTGGGCCGAGATGGCGTGTACACCTCTGAGTACACCGAGCCCGGTGACCCCTTAGGCGAAGGGAGCTGAGATCCAGCCCCATCAGCAGGTGATCCTTCCTCTTGCGTCCTCCACTAGAAGCAGTCTGACTCCTGGGACCAGAATCCCTCTTGCGCCGATTTGGAGAGGCAGAACGACTCCTAGACGCCGACCTCTTTCTCCTCGACGCGGAGTGTCGCTTTTCCGGCGTCGAACGTCGACTCTGCGACTCCGGCGTCGAACTCCGCCTCCGCGACGTCGACCTCCTCTTCCTCGACGTCGAACGCCGTCCCCTCGACGTCGACCTCTTCCTCCGTGACGTCGTACGCCGCCTCCGCGATGTCGAACGTTCCGTCCTCGACGACGAGCGTCGATTCCTTCTTCTCGATGCCCTCGACGTCGAGGAGCCCCTCGACGCCGACCGGTGCTTCGACGGCGATCGGCGCCGATGCTTGTCACTTTGTCTCCGACGTCGATAGGAAGACTCCGACGTCGACGATGACGTCGACGGTGGCTTCGACGGAGACCTCTCCAGGCCCTTCGATGTCGAGCCGTCACGCCGTCTCGACCCGGAGCCCCGGGGAGAAGGGGAACACACCGCCGTCATCCCTCTCGACGTCGTCGTCGATGCAATCGACGTCGACAGAGACCGGGATCGCTTGCTGGACTTCCTGCCTCTGGGGAGCCCCCCAGAGGCCTCAGCAAAGGGACCTTCCCAGCCTGCCCAGACCCACCTGCAGCCTGCAGACGTCTCTCCTCCAGGCCTGAAAGCCTAATCTTCATCCTGTCCCTCAGAGTCCGAGCAGTAAACTGCTGGCAGATGACACAGTCCTCAGGGACATGATCCTCAGGGAGACAGACAATGCAGACGTCGTGTGGATCACTCTTGGCCTTCTTCCTCCCACATGCTGGACACTTATCAAAAAGACCAGGCATTTTAGAGCCCTAAAACGCCTGAACCAACACAAAAAAGAGAAGGAGAACACCAAGAAAGTAAACTGAAACACTTTTAAAACACAAAAGTGCCAAAATATCCAATAAACCCTTGAAACAAGGGAGAGCTCAATGCCAGGGTCCTGTTAGCAGGAGCCGGAAAAAAGAACTGAAAGTAGAGGGACCTGCTATGCATTCTGGGATACTGGGAGAAGTTCTGGAAAGTTCTCTTAAAGGCACAGTATCCTATTTAAGCCACATAATGGCAGCCTATGGGGCTTGTCTGTCCATGCCTTCCTCTCTATCATTCCAGAGTCTTTTACTGGTGGAGGCAAGTTTCTCTATGGTAGAAACTGGGCAGGCTGTATTATGTGTGGTGTTATTTGGTTGAATTTCTAGTTGAAGTACTGGACAGTGTAGCCTGTGGATATACCGTATTTTCCGGCGTACAAGACGACTTTTTAACCCCTTAAAATGTTCTGGAAAGTCGGGGGTCGTCTTATACGCCAGGTGTGAAATTTGAGAGTATGTTTTCATGCGTTTTTACATAGCGCGGACTTCACCCAAAGGTGTCAGACCGCTTCTCAATAGGAAATGGTGCATTGCAGGAGGAAAAAGTGACATGTGTGCAAGTAGAGGTACGGTATAATACTGCAATAAATGGAGGGCACTCAAACACAAGAACTAACGTTACGAAGGCGATGGGGGCACTGTGGAAGTATCAAAAGCAAACCCACTGAAAGCGGATCTGAAAGAGGGAAATAAATTACAGTTACGGTACCGGTAATCTAACAATACTAATGTGGATAATGGCAATGTACAACACAGGGAAGTGGGGGGCACATCTGGTGAGGACATTCTATGATCCAATATGACAGCATTCACATTACATTTTGAATTGATTTTGGATGAAATGCCAAAGAAAGGATATCAAGTACCGTAAACCAAATATCAGAAAGAATGCTTTGGGTGCAAATCTTATGCACAATTCTCCAAATGGCTTTGCAGGACTGCGTTGGAAGTGGGGGTAGTCTTATACGGCGAGTACAGCACTAAACCTACATTTTATCAAGAAAAGTAGGGGGTCGTCTTATACGCCGGGTCGTCTTATACGCCGGAAAATACGGTAGGCTGCATAATTTGTCTTTAAATTCTCTCTTAAGTGTCTTTGCAGTTTGTGCATGATTTGACAATTTAAGAGATTATTTTTGATTGCCGGGGTCCACGCACATGGGCGGAACTATTCACTAGATTATGACTATAACAGAGATTCCCTACTACAGAACAATGGTTCTAAAAACAGGTTTGGTGTCGAGTTGGCATCTGTGGAGGGGAAATGCAACAATTTGATATACTGACAAATTCCTTTATAGGTGCTTGGCATAAAATGGTTATGATCTTTCTTCAGCTCCTGCTTTTCACTCCTCCACAATCACACTCATTCGAGCAATCATAGACTAAAACAACTGACAGACTGTATCAACACCATCAACGGCCAAAAGGAACAACCGAAGATGCTACTACTTATAATAACTTTCCAGAAGCAATTACATTGAACCTTTCTTTTCTTCTCTTTATACTTCCCCCAGATTGCATTCGATCTCAATATTCGAAAACAAACTGGATGAAAACCTGATTTATAGCTAGGGATTATTCTCCCTCCTACCCTATCATATGCTTGCCACGTTACTCGCTATTGTCCTTCAATAAGCTAACTATACCCCCCTTTACAACTCAAACTGCCCTGATAATCATTACTGCAAAATCTAACCTTTTTCTAACCTATCTACTCAACCCATTCCCATAAATCACAATGTTCCCTTCAGTGAAATCTCTCCTTGCAATATAATTAGATCTAATCCTACTCCACCGTATTTACTTATCCTTTTTTTCCAACTTGCTTTAACTAACTATAATAATTATACATAACGGACATTAACTGAGTCACTCACTAGAAATAAAAAGCATGAAATACTTCTGCCTCCTCAGGGCAGGTTAACCTGAAAACCAACAAATTTACAAAAATAATTAAAATAATTAATAACCACTGGTTTAACTACTAACTTTGGTTACAGAGTAGCGTGCTACTGACCATAAAGAGCTCCAACGACTTGTCCACTGGTACTGGAACAAATTTCAGAGTGGGGGTACTGCCATCAATGTTACATCACTAAAGTTATTGGGGTTGTGAAATATACATGTGTCACACAAAGATCAAGTGTAGCAAATGAGCCATACCTATTAGGCAGGGGACTGGTAAGAATGTGGTATGTAGCTGGTGGTGCATTTTGGAGCACACTGTCGCAAATACACTACCAAAGTATAGTGTGGCAGCGCACTGTCATTTACAGGCTGCGTCTTTTCCATTGAAATGGCAAGTCAATTTGCAGAGACATCCAGTTTAACTGATAAAATTATGCACACACAAATGATAATGTGTGGATATCTGGTTTCAGCAAATGTTTATCATTTGTGTATCACTGAATAAAGTATCTTGATTGTTTTGATCCTATTAAAATCTTAGTTTCCATCACACTTTAGAATTACAGAGAAAGTCTTTAATTTGTTTCATACCTAACTGCTGATGCATTTTGAAATATTTGTACAGTTCGTTTACAGGCATTTAAATTATGTTGTGACAGAAAAATAA
Organism: Lissotriton vulgaris; assembly: GCF_964263255.1. NCBI lineage: Eukaryota > Metazoa > Chordata > Amphibia > Caudata > Salamandridae > Lissotriton > Lissotriton vulgaris. The sequence goes on from NC_141697.1 coordinate 339,741,027, forward strand.
CTGACATCCTAGCGCGTTTCTTTGACACTCCCTGTGCCCCAGTAAGATTGTCACATAGTTAATTTTACAAAATTCTCCCACTTTGGATCAAAGACAATTACACAAGATAAAAACAAAGTTTAACGCCATTGTTAGTACTCATTCGCCTTCTGAACTCCAGCACGGTCATTTTGGGAGTGGTGCAGCACCCCCCCTCCCACCTCCCCCCCAACAATCTTACTGCTAGCGTTATTGACCTTGTCAAGGGTAGTAATCGCTATATAAATGAGATTTTAAAAAAAAATCAATACAGCTGCGTAGCAACATTCAAAATGATCACCTAACAATCTAGTAGCATCAATAAAATAATTAATACTTAACAATCCCTCAGTATAGTTCTGGTGATTATAACTTGTCAAGGAAAATACCATTGCATTTGCTTACACTGTTGAAAAACGAGGGGTTTGTTGGCCTCTGTGGTGTACTGGGAACACTCTTCGAACCTGATCCTCCACCAACAAGCCATCCTGTAACCCATCTGGTGACACCACGTTGGTCCTCTGTCAAAAGCTGAAACATATGTTTTTTTTAAAAAATAGAGACGTTTTATTAAGCAATTGTTAATTCCAAAATACACTAAGAACACTGGCAGATTTCCTTTGTCATTACCTGATCAATATCATTCTTTTCAACACCCAAAATGCTGCCCATCAATCGCAGAACCTCGTGCCGTTTATTTTTTGGTGTATGAAAATGCCCAATAAAAAGATTTCTCATCAGAACCCTAAACCAAACACAGAAGAAATAAATGCATCTGATTTCAGCATGATTTTTAACATAAGGTCAGAATTCAATGATCTCATCTTTTCGTATTTTCTTGATTCATATAATCAAGAGCCACAAAATTAAAGTGAAGAAGCATTATTAATAGAGAGACTCATATAGTAACGAGGCAACTAAAGGGAAATTGTTAAATGCCACCGGTTCAGTAACTGTATTTCAATATAAAGCTATGCTACAATACAGTTGTTCTTAACAGAATACACTAGGATGAAAGGGCAAAGTGCATTTTGACAACTCTGAGAATGAATTATGCAGACGTTTAGAGAATGACATGGGTATGTTACAGTTCAAACAATGGATTTACAGGACCAACCCACACAGCAAGACATACATTAGATCTATTGTTTTCCAATATTGCGTCTACAAAAATATTAGACATTGTCCCTATTACGTGGACAGATCATTTTCAATTTACTTTTTCGCTTATGCTCCCTGATGTTAGAATAAACTTAGATGTGGCCTCTTTAATCCTACCCTCACTTCATATATTTTGATTTAGCTTATATATTAAACCCCTTTTTTACTAACATTTTTAATAAATCTCCCGACGAGGCAGCCTTCCCAAGGATTTGGAGGGAAGCAGTACAACTATGCTTTGCAAAGAAAACTGGTATAGATATGTATTTTCTATCTAATTATCAGCCCGTATGCCTCCTTCCTTTTATGGTGAAAACCCAGTTGACTGATTTTGTAGAAAATAATAGGCACTTGGATCCTTCTCAGGCGGGCTTTCGGCAAACAACAGCACGGAGTCTACATTTTTAGCAATATTGGTACGATATCAGGTCGATAGTTGACCAAGGCAAGGCTGCGGCCCTGATCCTACTTGAACTGTTTGTAGCCTTCAATACGGTTTCCCGCAGTTTGCTGATCAAAAGACTCCAGGAGTTGGGGCTAAATTTACACACTCTTAAGTGACAGAGTACAACAGGGACCTGTAGATCCAGCCCTCGTATCTCTAACTGTGGAGTTCCCCAGGGCTCCTCGTTGAGCCCTACTCTATTTAATGCACAAGTTACTACTTGTGTAACGAGAGACATTAGTTAGTGATAGATTCCTTACCTTAGAATATCCCCAGGCGTCAGACTGGATCCGGAAAGTTTTGCGTAGCAGTACCCTTGCGCGTCGGTAGGCGTCGTCTGCGGCTCCGCGTCCGTCGTCGGCGCCGTGTTGACGTCGTCGGAGTACTTAGACGCCGCCTCCGCGTGCTGACGTCAGTTCTTAGCCACAGCTTTTCCGCGCCAGAAGCGCAGAGCCATGACAAAAACCGACACTGGTGCCAAGAAACTAGGGCCCTGAAAGGGGATGACCTTAACCCTAGATATCGGTTCGCAGAACGGGGAGGATGGGTGGGTCGGTAAGGAATCTATCACTAACTAATGTCTCTTACAGATATATCGTTACACAAGTAGCAACTTGTGCATCTGAAAGAGACACGTTAGTGATAGATTCCTTACCTTAGAATAGATACCCCAGCAATACCATCCCCGTGGTGGTGGGTCTGCGAACCAATATTTACACCAGAAAGTCCTGGAGAACGGAACGGCCGAAGTAGCCATCCCTCCGGACTTGACTGTCCAGGCAGTAGTGCCTTGCAAACGTGTGCAACGAGGCCCACGTAGCTGCCTGGCAAATGTCCTGCAAGGGCACACCGCGGCCAAGGCAGTCGTAGTGGCCGTGGCTCGAGTGGAATGAGCCCTCAGCCCAACAGGGGGTTCCTTCTTAGCCAAGGAGTAACACGCCTGGATGCACATGATAATCCATCGAGAAATGGTCCTCTTGTGCACTGCTTTCCCTTTCTAAGCGCCCGCGTACCCAACAAAGAGTTGATCATCCACCCGGAACTGGCGTGTGCGATCCAGATAGAACGAGAGCGCACGTTTTGGGTCCAGACAGTGGAGCCTCTCCTCCTCTCTCGAGGGGTGCGGAGGCGGAAAGAAGGTGGGCAATGTGATGGACTGCCCAATGTGGAAGGCCGTGACCACCTTAGGCAAGAAGGAGGGCCTAGTCCTCAAAGCAACCTTGTCCGGATGGACTGAAAGGAAAGGAGGCTTACAAGAAAGAGCCTGGAGCTCACTCACTCTCCTGGCAGAGGTGATGGCTACCAGGAAGGCAGTCTTCAAAGAAAGAAGGCGAAGAGGACAGTTTTGAAGTGGCTCAAAGGGAGCGCACATCAGAAATGTGAGAACCAGGTTCAAGTCCCACTGAGGCATCACGAAGGGAACAGGAGGAAAAGTATGAGTGATGCCCTTCAGGAATCGATTTACGATAGGGGACTTGAACAAAGAAGGTTGGTCAGGCAGCCTCAGAAAGGCTGAAAGAGCCGAAAGATAGCCCTTGATAGTGACCAGAGCAGAGCCCTGCTGGGCAAGAGAAAGAAGGAAGAGAAGAACCTCAGAGAGAGGGGCATTGAGGGGATCCACAGCCTTTGCTGTGCACCATGCCACAAATCTGTTCCACCTGCAGGCGTATACCGTCTTTGTGGAGGGACGCCTGGCTGCCAGAATGATGTTGCAAACTTCAGGAGGCAAGTCAAATGGCCTCAACTGTCGCCGCTCAATCTCCATGCATGGAGGTGGAGACTGGACAGGTTCGGGTGGAGGACCGTCCCCTGCTGCTGCGACAGAAGGTCCTCCTGAAGAGGCAGACGAACCGGAGGATCGACGGACATACATAGTAGCTCGGGATACCAGTACCTTCGTGCCCAGTCCGGAGCCACAAGGATGACTTGTGCCCGGTCGCGCTTGATCTTCTTCAGCACTCTGGGCAGAAGAGGTATAGGCGGAAAGGCGTACAACAGACCGCAGCTCCACTCGCGACGAAAAGCGTCTCCGAGCGAGTGCCGCCTTGGAAATTCCAACACTCAGAACTGATGACATTGCGCGTTCTCTTCAGTGGCGAATAGATCTAACCAAGGCTCTCCCCATCGCAGAAAGAGGCCTTGCGCCACGTCCGATTTCAGACGCCATTCGTGATCCATCGAGCACCGACGGCTGAGTTAGTCCGCCCTGGCATTCAGAGAACCTGCCAGGTGTTGAACCACCAGAGTCACGCCCTGATGTTCCAGCCATTGCCAGAGGCGCAGAGCCTCCTGGCATAGGGTCCACGACCCCACCCCGCCCTGTTTGTTGCAGTACCACATGGCGGTGGTGTTGTCCGTGAACACTTGCACTGCACTCCCTCGGACAGACGGGAGGAATGCTTTCAGTGCCAGACGAATCGCCCGTAGCTCCAACAGATTGATATGGAGCCGGGACTCCGCCGGAGACCAGAGTCCTCTGATCTCCGCCTCTCCCAAGTGGCCTCCCCAGCCCTGGAGGGACGCGTCCGTCACAACCACGTGCTCCGGTTGGGGAAGGGAGAGGAATCTGCCGTTGACCCAATCGCGGTCCGTGAGCCACCACTGCAGCTGTCTCGCAGTGCCTTCCGAGATCAGGACATGGTCGGACAGGTTGCCCCGGTGCTGGGCCCACTGAAACTTCAGGTCCCACTGCAGAGCCCGCATCCGCCACCGTGCGTGATGCACCAGAAGGATGCAGGAGGCCATCAGCCCCAGAAGCCGCAGCGTCAACCTGACCGAAAGCCGGGATAACGGCCCAAAGATCGGAATCAGGGCCTGTATATCCCGAACCCGCTGTTCGGGCGGGTAAACCCGAAACTGCGCCGAGTCGAGAACCGCTCCGATGAAAAGGAGCTTCTGAGAGGGGCACAGGTGTGACTTCGGCACATTGACGGAAAATCCCAGCTGGTGCAGGAGATCCGCCGTAGTCTGGAGGTGGTTGACGACTGCCTGGGGCGAGCCCGCCTTCAACAACCAGTCGTCTAGGTAGGGGAAGACTGAAACCCCTAACCTGCGCAGGTGAGCTGCGACCACCGCCATCACCTTCGTGGGGCGCTGGTAAGGCCGAAGGGGAGCACGGTAAACTGAAAGTGCTCGAGGCCTACCGTGAACCGCAGGTAACGCCGGTGGGCCGGCAGGACGGGGATGTGGAAGTATGCGTCCTGCAAGTCCAACGCTACCATCCAGTCTCCTGGGTCTAGGGCAGCCAAGACCTGAGCTAGTGTCAGCATTTTGAACTTCTCCTTCCGGAGGAAGCCGTTGACGTTCCTCAGATCCAAGATAGGGCCTAGGCCCCCTTTGCCCTTCTTGGGTACCAGGAAATAGTGGGAGTAGCAACCACGTCCTACTTCTGGCCCAGGAACGCGCTCGATGGCCCCCTTCGCCAAGAGGGCCGACACTTCCTCCTGCAGGAGCCGCAAGTGATCCCCCGATGTGCGGTGGTGTTGCGGTGGCATGGCTTGAGGGGTCGTCTCGAAGGGGAGGGAGTAGCCCCTTCGGACGATCTGCAGCACCCACCTGTCCGAAGTGACTGTGCGCCAGTGAGAGTGGTGATGGCGAACCCTGCCTCCCACTGGCGTCACATGGGCCGAAAAGCACGGACTAGGAGGGTTTAGAGGCGGATGCCAGGGGGGCAGTGTGGACTGGCTCCGCTTGTTTCCCCGACCACCTCCACGGCGGTTTCCACGGCCGCCGCGCTGGACGACAGTTTGCGGCGAGTGGCTGGTGGCACGTGTGGGGGCGCCCCTTCCTTGGCCACGAAAGGAGCGAAAGGCACCCATTTGCTGGCGCGGGGCCGAGAGGCCCAAGGACTTGGCCGTAGCCCTGGAGTCCTTAAAGCGCTCAAGCGCGGGGTCTGCCTGGTCGCCAAAGAGGCGACGGCCATCGAACGGCATGTCCATGAGTGTATTTTGGACGTCTGCCGAGAAGTTGGCGGATCTTAGCCAGGCGTGGCGTCGTATCGCCACCGTCGTCGCCATCGCTCTGCCCAGCGAGTCAGTAGTATCCAGTCCGCACCTGATTGAATACTTCGCTGCGTCCCGGCCCTCCAGCAGGGCTTGGCCGAGTTTGGCCCGTACCTCCAACGGACACTCTGGCAGCACTTACACCCACTCTCTGTGGGAAACGGTGGCGGAACGGCCCAAGAGGCATGCGGTGTTGGAAGACCGCAATCCTAAGCTAAGGGACGAGAACACCTTTTTGCCATAGGCCTCGTACCTCTTGGATTCCCGATCGAGGGGAGCCGTCGGGAAGGCGGTCTGGGAGTTAGAGGCCTGGATAACCAGACTCTCGGGGGTGGGGTGGGTGGACAGGAAACATGGGTCGCCCGGGGCCGGGCGGTGGCGTCTGGCCACGTTCCTATCTACAGGCGAACCTGTAGCGGGCCAGGACCAAGTGCCCAAAAGAACGTCCGTCAAGGCCTCATTAAACGGCAGCAGAGGCTCCATGGAGCATGACTGCGGCTTAAGGACCTCAGTGAGGAGGTTAGTCCTCACGGCCGCGACGGGGAGCTCAAGGCCCAAGGCCTTAGCAGCCCTCATCAACACCACACTATATGTAGCGCCCTCCTCCGAAGCCACGGTAGGAGGAGAGACGAATCCAGTGTCTGGAAAGGTGTCCAGGCCACTGGCCTCCCCAAGGTCTCCTGTCCAGTCCATGTTAGACTGACATTCCCTTGTCAGAGGGTCCTCAGACCCCTCCCAATTCTCCTCTTCCCCCATCTCCTGAGATTCAGGGTCATAAGTGAATGAGGACGGTTCATAGAAATGAAAATCTCCGAACGGCGTCGAGAGCGGCGCCGATAGGGGTCGTCCCGACGTCGGAACCGTTTGAGAGGAGGCATCGGGGCCGGGGCCGGCGCCGCCCGAGGACGACGCCGGAGGGGACACCACACGGACCGACCCCGGGGGGGTCGTAAGGTCCACCGGGGACGGTCCATCGCCCGAGGAGGGTCCAGCGGCACCCTGCGGCGCCGGGCCCGAAGGCACCGACGACGCCGGGCCGCTGTACCCTGCGGCGCCGGGCCCGAGGGCACCGGCGGTGTCGGGATCGTGGGGCCCTGCGGCGCCGGGCCTGAAGGCGCCGGCGGCGTCGAGGCCGAAGCACCCGACGGCGTCGGGGTCGTAGTCCCCGACCCGCTAGGGCCCCCAGACGGGTTCACTGGGCCCGAAGGCGCCGCGGAACCCGTCGGAGGAGAAAGGGACCTCATGGCCATGAGGAAACGCTCGATCTCCTTTGGCGTCGCGTTCAGCCCATGGACCGGGGGGTATGGGGCCGGACGCGGCGCCCGCGACTCCCGAGGAGCCGCGTGGGCGGTGTCACCCGAACCCCCGGCCGCATCGCGCGAGCGTCGGGGGGAGTCGGCAGAGCGATGATGTCTCTTCGACTTCTTGTGCTTCTTACCTGACGACTTGGACCCGGAGGAGTGGCGCCGACTCCCGGAGCTGTGACGGCTCCGTCCCCGCGACCTGTCCCTCGACCTCCCGTGGGACCGGGACCGGGACCTCACACGGCGCGGGGCCGACTGGCGGATTTCGAGTCGCCTGCGGGACCGCTCCCGCCTGGCCTTCCTCGAAAGGGCCCGACAGTCGGAGCAGGCCTCGTCGTCATGGTCGACGCCCAAACACATCAGGCACAGGCGGTGGGGATCCGTGACCGACATGGTACGGTCACACTCGTCGCAATGCTTGAATCCGGGCATCCCTCACGGCACCGTCGGAGTCGTAAAGACTTCGAAGTGGATCAAAAAAGATCACAAAAGTTTAGTCAAAAAGTGACTAGGGAACTGCTCTTTCCAGATCTGCGCTGGCTGGCGCGGAAAAAAGAAGAACTGACGTCAGCACGCGGAGGCGGCGTCTAAGTACTCCGACGGCGCCCACGACGCCGACGACGGACGCGGAGCCGCAGATGACGCCTACCGACGCGCAAGGGTACTGCTACGCAAAACTTTCCGGATCCAGTCTGACGCCTGGGGATATTCTAAGGTAAGGAATCTATCACTAACGTGTCTCTTTCAGATATATTTGTTTAGCCTCTTGCAAAGATCTTTTCGAAATGGGGCTTTAAGGTCACATGCTATACAGATGACACCCAGTTGATTATCTCACTGGGTGAGAATCCTGAGAAGATTCAAGGAAAACTTCTCGAGTGCCTCATCGAAGTAGCAACATGGATGACAAATCATTGCTTAAAACTAAACGCAGGGCGCGTCCAAGATGACGGAATGTTGAGACTGAATTCTTAGTCTCTCTCCGTCTCTCTGCAACAACACTTTGCTTAGCATCCCTCCAGCCTTCTGTTGCGGGTCCCCATTGAGCTTCGATGGCATAGCAGTGAGCGGAGTGTGGGTAAGATCTGAAGTTGAGCTCGGCCGCCCCCTGGATACCCTTGGGCGCTGCCGTGAATAAAAGGCATTTGCGAACGCCGGACTGGGAGGAGGTCGGAGATCAAGGAACAAGCTAGCAGAAAAGAGCTTGGCTTGGCTGGCCCGAGGACAGCGGGGTGGTGGCGCTGTAACTAGGCCGCAATGGACTGCAGAAGTGGGGAGCCCCAGGTGTGACGGTGCTCCCCCAGTCTTTGTAAAGGATCTCTCCACGCAGGTCTCAGAGCACAGCAGGAGGCACCGATTGAGGGCACTTGGCCGCTGGCCCTGTCTTTGAGCTGGTGCTTTCGGACCACAAGGTGAGGATCCCGGGCGCATGAATGGGGGAGGGGGTGGTTGGGAGCTTTCCTCCCTTTCAACGCATTGAACACTGTTGACAGGCCCATAGAGAGGGGGGGGGGAGGGGGGGAGTCCCGAGGGGCACGTAGGTCCGAAGTGGAGGGGGCAGGATGTACTTAAGACAGCGTGAGCCCTGTAAGTTCATCCCTTCCCCACCATTGGGCCTAGCTAGACTTGGGCCAAGTGAAGCTTTGGCTCTCCCTTGCTACGTCACACTAGGCCTTGCCCCCAGCCGGTGGAGACAAGCCACAGAGACTGCACGGAATGAAGCAGGAGGAGGTGTGAGTGCCCCAGGGAGAGAGAAGGGTCCCTTAACTGGAGAGGAAGTGTGGTGACCAGAACCCCTGGAGCCCCCCACTGTGCTGTGGCCCTGTGGGAGGCTGATTCTTGGCGAGATGGGCAAATCTGCGCCCATCAAGCCTCGTAGCTCACCGATCTGTGCATATGGCATTGGGCCTGAGACTCCGGTGCAACACTTGATTTGAAATTGGATAAGCTTGGGGCCCACTGGGGGGGGCCTTCTGGTACTGGTCCACAGGAGAAGTCGAGATCGCAATCTTCCCCCCCCCCCCGGCATTGGTCTCCTACAATAGCGCTCTAGAGATTGCAGGGTGCCCGGGGGTCCAGGGACCTGCGCCTGGGTGGCTCCTCCCTTGCTCTACAGTCAGAGGCGGAGAATCAGAAGTAAGCTAGCTCTCAAGGCATGGCGAGACGGACCGGCGATACTGAGGATCGTGGATGAGTGGCTGCTAAGGGGGGCACTGGAGGGGAGTACCACTGAAGGACCGGCATGGAGACCTTAGACTTTGGGCCTCGCCATACGTTTGTTCGCAGCTCCCTGAAACAGTTGCCTGTGTCCCTGTGGCTTTGTGGCTTTCATTGCTGGCCCGGAGGAGGGGCATTAAACTCCTGTGCTCCTACTTGGACTTTGCTGGGGGCCCCCCCGAGGTGTGGGATACTAGCGTCTTGGGGGTGACCGCCTTGATCCCTTACCACTCTGCCTCTCCAGACCGCCTGTCTACACTGACCCGCACCATGTCTGAACAGGGCAAAAAAGGATTGATCCTTCAAGGACATGTTCGTGAAACAGGGCGAGGAGCCCCGCAAGATAAACTGACTGTGATCACTGGGGAGCAACGGGTGGAGAACCCTAACAATGGATAAGGTCCATTTGCCAAGTCTTTCTTAGAGTTCCTCTTTGCATTTCTCAGAGGAGATCTACAGACCATGAAGGCGGAGCTGTCTGCGGACCTCCGGGAGGTTCACCGCAACTTGAAGAGGTTGGGGACAGGGTAGCCGCAATGGAAGATCTGGAATCCAACCGAGAGGAAGAAATAGAATGGACACAACAGGAGGTCTTGCATCTCAAGGAACACGTGGAACTTCAGGGGCACAATGAAAACCTTGTTAACATCGGAACAACGTTTGTATCTGGGGAGTGCCGGCTCATGCCAAGGGCACAACTCTCAAATAATACTTTGCGGACCTCTTACGGCACATTCTGGACCTCTCGGATGAAGCGACGCTGCAACTCAATCGTGCGCACATGGTGGGGCCGCCCAGGTCGGAAAAGAACCTGCACGCAGCCATTTGGATCTGCGTCGACGACTTTTGGACAACAGAAGACATTCTACATAAAGTCAGGGACTGGCAGTCAGTACAATTCAGGGGTCACTCGCCTGTTCTGTTTCAAGACCTCACATGTCACCTGTTCTGTTTCAAGACCTCACATGGCTCACCCTACAAAAGTGCAGAGAATTTCGCCCTGTCACTGAACATTTGCACAAAGCAGGCATAGCGGACTAATGGGGACATCCCTTTAGGATTATCTTTCGCCACGACGGAACGCTACACCTCAAAGATGCCTGTTCCATACTCAATATTGATGAGCCCTCAGAGATGCTGCGAAAGGTCCACTCCCCAGACAGCAGGAAGCAGAAGAGATCTGGGTGGCGACGCGCCAAGGGAGGCCCCATCAGAGCAAAACTGGATTCAGAGACCATGGCTAAAAAACAACGATCCATACTTCAAACTCTCTCTGGGGAGACCACCCTCTCAGAAGCTTCATGAAGACAGGACCATCTGGGATCGCTCATAGTGGCTAGATTGGAGGGAGAAAAAACAGCAAGAATCGGAGAGACTGGACCGTCGCACAACTGCCTTTCGTGATGCATATACTCAACTGAGGCCTGTACTCCATCGGGAGGTTAACCTGTCGATTATTGGGTTCACAACTGGAACACGCTTCACAACTGTTGTTACGAGCTGACAAACTATTGCCACTTCATGTTATAATCAGTGTTATTAGTTTGCACTTCCCTAGGATTTTTGTTGTTTTCTTTTCTTTTCACTCCTTTGCCCCGACCACATCTGATTGGCTTCTGCTACAGCATTCTAGTAGCTTCTCACTGCATGCGCTCACTGTCCTGTCTATAGGGGGCGTTCCTCCGCACTACAGGTGCCCGTACCATGACCCGTGAGCTGCGTATTGTCAGCCTTAATGTCTAGTGTTTAAACAGCCCAGTGAAGCGTGTAGAAGTGTAGTCCCTAAAGGAACAATCAGGCGTGGATATATGCTTCTACAGGAGACCCACCTGCTTTCCAAAGACACCCCTGCATACACTCACACTGGTTTCCTCACCAGTATTGGTCCTCTGGCACGCAAAGAAGAGCGAACGAGAGGCAAGAACCCTTTATCCTCAACGCGCTAGCAGCAGCCCTCACTTCCCCGAATACAGCCATCCTGATTGGGGAGACTTCAATGTGGTGATGGACCCAAATTTAGATCGCTCCAGCCAACGCTCCTTCACGCACTAGTGGATTACATCCACAACAATGACAGAAGGGACCCCCTTTCATTGATCTGGGAGGCATTAAAGCTCATCGTGAGGGGACAATTTATCGCCATTGCAGCAGCCGAGAACCGGATGTGCTGGGAGAAGTGCCGCGACTAGAACAGGAGGTCTCTGAGTTGGAATCGATCTATAAATGTACGGGCATCCCCAGAGTCTGGCGCAAGCTAGAGAAAAAGAGGCTCCTGCTGAAGCACCTTAACCTTGACCGGGCGGAGCATACCCTTTTGCGACTCAAACAGAAATTCTACTTAAGCAGTGACCCTTGCAGACGCATGATAGCTCAAAGGCTCCACAGCAAAACTCTCTACGGCTCTGTGAGCTCTGTCTGAATGGCTCGGGGTGAGGAGGTCCACGCGGACAACAAAATAGCTGTGGCCTTTGAATATTTTTATAGTGTTTTATACTCCGACTCGGACAGTCCAAGGGAGACTCGGAGGCTTATCTCCAAGGAGTTCCCTTGACACGTTTACCTCTGGAGCTTGCATCTCCACTTGACCAGCCCATACGTATAGGGGAGGTGATAGCAGCTATAGCGCACCTTAAACCTTCAAAGACACCAGGGTCGGATGGCTATTCCGCCAAATTTTATAAAACCTTTTGTCAAGAGATAGCCCCTCTTTTTTAAACTCCTTTTATATTTTTTTAACTCCTTTTTTGACTCGGTTTCCCTGACTGACTCGATGCTAGAGACGTCCATGTCAGTGATTCTTAAGCTGTCAAAAAAACCCTGGGGACTGTGGGTCATATAGGCCCCTTTCTCTTCCCCACATAGAAGCCAAACTCTTCGCAGGTATTCTAGCTGCTCGATTGAATGCTATCATGCCGGGTTTGGTTGATCCCGACCTATCCGGCTTCAAACCCATGAGGCAAAGCGGAGATAATACAAAACGTCTCCTGAATCTCATTAACCTCATTCAACGATCACAAAGGAGGCTCTCTTCCATCGATGCAGAGAAGGCATTTGATTGTGTTCACTAGCCAGACCTGCATGCAACCCTCTGCTGAATTGGTTTTTGGAGATACATTTATCAGACTGATACTTTGTTTCTACAGCACCCCCAGGGCTTCCGTCCGGTTTAATGGGACTTCATTCTCCATGTTGCCCCCATTCTCCGCTCCTCTTTGCGCTATATATGAAGCCTATGACGCAGAGGGTTAGAGACAACCTGCGAGTCTCTGGGATTCGATTTGGGGCTGCTAGACACATCATTATACTGTTCGCGGATGTCATTATTTTATCCTTGACGGATCCGATGACCTCGCTGCCATCCCTGCTCGAGGAGTTGTGGGTGTTTAGTAAGCTATCTGGGTTCAAAGTTAACATCCAAAAATTCCAGATTCCGAACCTCTCAGTCGCCTCTCTGCACGAGAAGACAATGCGGGCATGGTTTCTATTAGCGTGGGCGAAGGAGACCATACCGTAGCTTGTGTAGCTCCCACATTGGCAAAGACGCTGGCAGTTAACTATGGCGCCCTTCTTGACCAGACCAATATGACGTTTTCCTCGAGGAGCAGTCTGGGATGGTCTTGGACGGGACGCATCGGCGCAGTTAAAATAACAGTGCTCCTGCACATACTTTATATCTTCCAGACCATACCACTGACCCAGTCGCCTCCTGTCTTATGCAATCTGAAAATCGATATCAAAAGGTTTATTTGGAATGGCTGGAGGTTGCGTCTCGTCAGCAATAAATATCTTGTACACAAGCAGGAGAAGGCATGGGGGACCCCTTGATCCCACTATACTTTTAGGTTTTGCAACTTCACTATAACGTAGAGTGGAATCACCCACTCTCCCAAAAACACTGGTCTTTTATGGACCATACGCTTGCCGGTGTAAATATATGGCGCAAGGTATGGTTGCCTCGCAAACAAAAAAGCCTTGAGCTGTACTCTTCCCCGGTGACTGCCACAATATTAAAAAAGTTGAGACTCTGTTGCCCATAAACACGGGCTGAAGACGTTTCCCTCCCGAATGATGCAGATTATTAGCTACCCGACTTCCCTCCGCGGATCAGTTCAGACATTTTCAGCCGCTGGCATGAGTAGGGCACAAGTGCGTGGGCTCACTTTTCTACCTCCTGGGGGCTATCCCTTTTGTTAAACTACAAAAGGGTTACTCGGTCTCTGTCCGATATGTTCCATTATGCCCAGCTGAGACACCGGGTGACCTCCCTGAGCCTTGAACCTGGGTCCTCCCGCTTCCTCGCCAACTTTGAGAAATGGCTGGTATGTTTGGATGGAGATAAGCACCTCATTTCTGAACTCCATGCTCTACTCACTGACAGTGGCTCTGCTCCGAAACCCAAGGGCCAACTGCGCTGGGCAGATGAACTCTGGCGCTCCATCTCGGTCAAAGTTTTGAATTACATTTTCTATAGGGTTCATCACACTGCGCAAAACATGTCCAGCCTTTAAAGTCGCTTCCTACTGGTATCTCACCCCTACACGTACACATAGATGGAAAAAGGAGCAGTTGGAAAAATGCTGGCGTGGCTGTGGGCTAACAGGCTTTCTCCTTCACCTCCTATGGCACAGTCCTAAATTATACAATCAGAGCGTATTTGCGTTCCTTGCACGGGCGCACAGCGTATCTTTGATTTAACACTTATTCTCCAGATTTTCAAAAATTAATCCATGTTCTTCATAAACTTTCGAAGGTTTCATTTATTTCCGATGGTAAATCACACGTAAGACATAATGTATTCAACTGCTTCTCATGCCGCAGATATGCTTATCCAAGCCTTTTTCTGGGCACGCCGGAAAACATGAAACATCATCAGAAGTGACTCATGTTATACCCAATGCATTTCAAGCTTTAATTAGCCCTTCTTCAGGGGTTTCACTATAAATAAGAAAACATAAGTCTATAAATTGTATTTTCAGACCATTGAAACATACATAGTGCGTCATTTTTTAAAACAATGTTACACATATAAGATCCATGCTGTGTATTGCAACTAACCCTCAAGCAGCGTTTTCCCTCTAAAACCATAGCTGTATGTTACACAAAAACATTGCCTTGAAGCCCTTCACACTCCTGCCCCTTAACCTTTCCACATAGTTGTTAAAACCCTTATCAGTAACATCCCATATTCCTTTTCTTTAACCCAAAACTACGGTTCACCTCCTCTAGGTCACATACCTTCATGTTACTATGCATCTGTGCTTCAAACTGCACCTTTCTTAATTACGGCACTTGCCTTCCTCATTTCCATTTCCTTTTTAAGCTGTCTCAAATGACGTGACCCCTCCTCTCTCATTAAACCAATAGTCATCAACCACCCCTAGGACTGCTGTCAAAATGACTACATTCCCCACAATCCAGTGTTTTCAAACCCACTCTTCTACAACAACTGATCCTAAACCTTCAAATCGCAATCAGAGTGACCGTTTCCAACTACCCAGTTCCTCCAAGCAATGAAAATATTACCCCGCCCTCCCCTTTGATGTTAAATAATACACTGCACATTGCATTTCATAAATCCGGGTTAAAATCTGATGTATATCATATACTGCAATGTCTTCCAACACAGATACAATTTATAAAAGTACGACATGTACACGTCCATAATCTGAAATAAACCTTCAATTTACGACAAAGTTCCTACAATTGCTGAGATGTATATCTCACGTGTGTATTCCTGTCCAATTTTTAGCTTTGTAAAATTTTCGATCTCTTCTGGGTGCAACTCGTAGTTAGGGCAGAGTCCAAACAAAGTTTCCGATTGTATAATACTTGAAGCGTGAACCAGGGCGGATCACGCAGCCCGGGCTGCACGCTCAACAGTTTAGTTGCGTGTACATGGAACAAAAAAGAAAATAAAGTTGTGCACTGTTGCACTTGACTGGAAACAGTCCTAAATTAACCATGTTTTGGGAAGAGGTCTTGAACGATATTGACCTAGCATTTGACACAACTACACCCCTATTCCCTGCATACACGATCTTAGGGTTGCCCAACCCCCCTGACTTTGCCCTTGCGGCCCTTGCGGTGATCCCCTCATCGCTCCTGCCCTGAGTGGTCGCTCCCCTGTCTCTCTGCCGAGACGTGGTATCATTACGCTGCATTGTGAAAAACTTTGTAATATTAGCGCCTGGAATTTACTTGCATTTAACTTGCTTGGTTGCTGCTTAGCTGGCTTGCTCTGAAATTGACTGCAGATTAATTACGCGTTATCCCCCGGCGCCCTGCTCTGCTCTCCCCTCCATTTTGTTTTGTTGTTGTTGTGCTCCGTGTGCGTTCCCTTGAGCCCGCCCCGCCTCCCAGCTGAGCCGCCCTCGCCCCTCCCCCTTTCCACTATCCATATATGACCGTGGCATTTGCGCGCAGCGTTCACGCGCAGCGATCGCGCCCCAGTCGCGCCGAAGGTGCGCCAAAGGTAAGCCCGTCTACGCCCGTCCGCGCCTGGACCGCGCCCAGTGCCAGACCCCCTGGTTCCCTTAATATCCCGCCCACTCGCATCACTTACGATGCCGCCACCCTCTTAGCCCTTAACTCCGGCCGCTCCCTTAACTGCGTCCAAGCCGCTCCTGGACACACCCATGGTCCCTTCTCATGCTACTCCTGCAAGTTCGACGGCTCCAATACCAACTCCTCATCCACCACCGTGCCACAGAGACCCAACACCAACCACCTAAAATGCATCCTGCTCAACACCCGCTCAATCCACAGACATGCCATCGACCTTTGGAATCTTCTAGACACCACCTCACCAGACGTCGCCTTCCTAACAGAAACATGGATGAACGCCTCATCAGCCCCAGACATCACCATTGCCATCCCTGAAGGATACAAGATTATCCGCAAGGACCGCGTCAAGCATACAGGAGGTGGCATCGCCATCGTCCACAAGAATTCCATTCACATCACAACCAGCTCAGATGACAACCTTACCAGCGCCGAGCACCTTCACTTCCAGATCCACACCGACCCCAAAACCACACTCAGAGGCACCCTTCTCTACCGGCCCCCGGGCCCCCGGGCGCAATTCAATGACGATATCGCTGACTTCATCACCACACACGCCCTCCCCTCCGAGGACTACATCTTATTGGGAGACCTCAATTTTCACCTGGAAAAGAGCAATGACAACAGCACCACCACCCTTCTGGACAACCTCGCAAACCTTGGACTTAAACAACTTGTCACTTGTTATGTTATGTTATGTTATGCAGGGGTTTTGTATAGCGTACGGCTACTCGGAAGAGTGTCCCGACGCTTTGGATTGCACACTAATCTCATAACACAACAGGGAAAATAAGAAACAGAGATAAAAAAGAAACCTAATAGGGACCGAATTTAAGAGGAAAAGAGCCAGGTTTTAAGCCCTTTCCGAAAGGCCAACAAATTAGGAATGCTGCGCAGGGACACAGGCAGTTTATTCCATAACTGAGGCGCTAGCAGTTTAAAAGAGCGGCCTCCGATGCGGGCTCTCTTCACACGAGGAACCGCCGCAAGAAACAGGGCTTCAGACCTGAGCGACCTGGCAGGCAAATAAAAGGCCAGCCTCTTCTGCAGATATTTTGCTCCGGAGGCGTGCAAGGCTTTGTGCGCCAGAGTAAGAGTTTTAAAAATTATCCGCTTCCGGACAGGGAGCCAGTGCAGAGCCTCCAGAAGACCCGAGGCTCTGGCACGGCGAGATAGTCCAAAGATGGCCCGTGCTGCCGAATTCTGGACAACCTGTAACCGTTGGAGCAGATACTCTGGCAAGCCGAGATTGCAGGTCACACACTCGACCCTATCTTCACCTCCAGCAAATACGTCTCTTTCAGCCACACCACAGCTCTTCACTGGACGGACCACAGCTGCGTTCACTTTTTCTTCAATAAGCCCACAATCCACCACCACCCTCAACCCACCCTGCGTAGAAATTGGAACAAAATCACCATCGACCAGATCTCTTCATCGCTCCTCCAAACCCCTCCTGTCCACTCCTCTAACCCCGACCAAGCAGCCATTAACCTCACCCAATGGCTATCCAAAAGCGCCGACATCCTAGCACCGTTGAAAAAACATCAAAACAAACTAAGCAGCAAGAAGGCCTCCTGGTTCAACGATGATCTTAAGAAATCCAAGAAACTCTGCCGCTCCCTCGAGAAAGCATGGAAAAAAGACCCAAACTCCAACACCAGAGACGCCTTCAAAAACGCCACCCGCATACACCACCAACTAATCCGGTCCGCCAAGAAAGCCGCCTTCAAAGACCGACTAGATAACAACGCCCACAATAGCAAGGAGTTATTCAACATCGTCAAAGAATTTACCAACCCATCAGCAAACTCCAACGACATCACCCCCTCTCAAGCCCTCTGCGTCTCCCTAGCCTCCTTCTTCCACAACAAAATTGCAGACATCCACAACAGCTTCGAAAACCGACTCGAAGACCTACCCACCCAATCTTCTGCAGGACCTCCTCCCCCCTTGAACATCCTTAACAACTGGAACCCAATCTCCACTGAGGACACCATCCGCCTGATGAACTCCATCCACTCAGGATCCCCAACTGACCCATGCCCTCACCACATCTTCAACAAAGCAGACTCCATCATAGCACCACACCTCCGAGACGTCATCAACTGCTCCCTCAACTCCGCCACCTTCCCGGAAAGCTGGAAACACGCAGAACTCAGCGCCCTTCTGAAAAAACCCACAGCTGACCCCACCGAACTCAAAAACTACCGCCCCATCTCGCTCCTTCCTTTCCCGGCCAAAGTCATCGAGAAAGCTGTCAACAACCAGCTTGCCGCCTTTCTCGAAAGCAACAAATCCCTCGACCCCTCACAGTTCGGATTCCGAGCCAAACACAGCACTGAGACCGCACTCATCGCAGCAACAGACGACATCCGAACCCTACTGGACAATGGAGAAACAGTCGCCCTCATCCTCCTTGACCTCTCCGCAGCATTCGACACAGTCTGCCATAGCACCCTATTACAGCGCCTCAGCAACATCGGAATCCAAGGAAAAGCACTGGATTGGATCACCTCCTTCCTCACCGGAAGAACTCAGAGAGTCAGGCTCCCTCCTTTCAAATCAGAGGCCTCTGAAGTCATCTGCGGCGTGCCGCAAGGATCATCACTCAGCCCCACCCTCTTCAACGTATACATGAGCCCCCTCGCAGCCATCGTTCGCCAACACAATCTCAACATCATCTCCTACGCTGACGACACCCAACTGATCCTCTCACTCACCAAGAACCCCAACACCGCCAAAAACAACTTACACGAAGGAATGAAAGAAGTAGCCGAGTGGATGAAACACAGCCGTCTGAAACTGAACTCAGACAAAACAGAAGTCCTAATCTTAGGTACCTCCCCCTCCGCCTGGGACGACTCTTGGTGGCCAGAGGCCCTTGGAAAAGCACCCATCCCGACGGACCACGCACGGAACTTGGGCGTCATCCTGGACTCCTCACTCTCAATGACCAGACAAGTCAACGCTGTCTCATCATCCTGCTTCAACATTCTTTGCATGCTTAAAAAAACTTTTCGCTGGATCCCCACCGAAACTAGAAAAACGGTCACTCACGCACTTGTCACGAGTCGCCTGGACTACGGAAACACCCTATACGCCGGTTCCACTGCAAAACTCCAGAAAAAACTCCAACGCATCCAGAACGCCTCAGCCAGGCTCATACTTGATATCCCGCGTAAAGAACACATCACTGGTCACCTGAAAAACCTCCACTGGCTCCCCGTGAATAAGAGAATTACCTTCCGCCTATTAACCCACGCACACAAAGCACTTTACGATCTTGGACCCGAATGCCTCAACACACGACTGTCTTTCTACACCCCCTCCCGTCAACTACGTTCCTCCAACCAAGCCCTGGCCACTGTTCCCCGCATCAACAAAGCCACCATGGGAGGTAGATCCTTCTCCTACCTGGCAGCCAAAACCTGGAACTCTCTCCCCACTCACCTTCGGCTTACTCAGAACCACCTAGCATTCAGAAAGCAACTTAAAACTTGGATATTCGACAAGTAATTTTCACCCTTCCTCAAGCTCCTTGAGACCCTATGGGTATGTAGCGCGCTATATAAATTTCTACCTTGAACTTGAACTTGAATACGGGGCAGGCAAATGGCTCTAGCATTAAGCGCTGTGCGCCAAGTAATCCTCCGCGCTGGGGGACAGAGAAAATTCCAGATCATATCCTGTGGCTGCACAAATTATGGGTTACCCAGGCGATGGAACTTATGTCACAGGCGATTGGATGGCTGTTTATCCAGAATTGTGGGCCTCTCTTATTTGGATCCTCTCATTAGAGTTTAGGGGACCTGTACGAAATACTTGCAGATACTGCGCTTGCTCCCCCAAGAAGATAGGGAGGACACTTAGGCCTCATCATAGCGCTGGAGGCAAACTCTGACTCTTTATGAACATCTTTCAGCGATTGCACGAGAAGTTAGGTGAAATGGTACGGAGCACTAGGGGCCGGTGGGTGATGATGGTTGTCTGGGATCTTTCCTATCTTTTTGTTGCTCTCCCTTTATCTTTTCCCTTGATTCTTCTCTTTAAAGTTCATTTGGTCAGCTTATCTCTGCCGGCCTCCGAGTTGAAGGTTAAAAGCTGTGTACTATCTTTTACACTTGATGCCGCTGCCGGCCGTTGGTTGTGGGCAGAAAGCTGTGTTAATAAGCAGCAGACCTCAATAAATAGAACGGTTCCATAAACCTGAACACAGAAAAAACTGAGGTCCTGCTATTCGGTGGGGCACAGCTGATATGGGATGCCTCTTGGTGGCCGGCATCATTGGGAGAGATACAGGATCATGTTAGAGTTAGCTGTGGTGAATGCTTTAGTATCCTCAAGCTTTTGAAAAGACTGTTCATTTGGATCCTGACATCCTGGCGCAAGACAATAGTCCAGGCTCTTATAGCAAGAAGACTGAACTACAGTAAGTAACGCCCTTTTTGTAGGCATGGTGGACTACCTGTTCACTGGATTAAAGGTATTCAAAAGTGCTGCTGCCAGCCTAATCTGTAACATGGACAGATTGAGCTACGCTTCGGCCTGTTTGGCAGCCTTACACCGGCTACCCATACGTCAAAGAGAGAGTTAATTTCAATCCTTAGAGCTAAGATCACAAAGCCCTTGATAACTCAGGACCTGCAATTCTACAAAACATGGTAGAATTCTGCATTCCTACTCGTGACCTGAGATCGTAGAACTCAGCCCTTGCAAGAACTAAACGTCTAAAGAGAACTAGAATGGGTAGTCACTTTTACTAATTTCGCTGCTGTCCAGCAGAATGAGCTTCCCCTGGACATTAGTCTTAAGTATAATCCCAGCAGAATTAGGAACAAATTAAAAGCCAGGCTTTTACCCTGCAAAGGATTTATCTATAAGTGAAGTGTTCTCATTGCATAAGTTTCGTAACTACAGTGCTTCATTTAAGCCGGTGGTTTGGTGCGCTGCACTGGAACTTAATTGTCAGCACTGGCACTAATGACAGTCTGCCACATGGTGGCACTGTTTGTCTATGTCAACAGATGTTTATTAATTTAATGTACATTAAAATGACTATAACCTGCCACCCAAGCCATTCTTATAGCTTTGGGGGCAGGGAATAGTCTGAATTGTCACACTTGTAGGGTATGATGGTTATTACTTGTGTTGATACTGTTATTGGCAGTGCTGGCACGTGCAAGGGGTGGTCCAAGCGGAAGTGGCACCCTGATGAGGGCCCCGGCCTTTATTATTACAAAATAAGCACTGGGTGAATACTTAGCGATGTGACAACCCCCAGGGGATACGTGCTGTGCTTTAGAAATACAAAAAATAACTAAATCGTCAATGCACTCCAAAATACAGTCTTCAAGCAGCAGCATCCTATGCAAAATTGTGTGGCACATAATGTTACATATTTAACAGGCAAGATGCTTATTCTGTTCACTAGATGCAGCCTGATGCCTTCATTTTGACTGGTAGTATCCCCTAGAGAGTTAAATACTGGGAGTTGCCAACTAGGGCCATTACTAGTAGCCTGGTGTCGCCAGACTGGCTATTACAGGCCCTGGAGAACCTGGGTCCAGTTGCAACATGTCTGTGACAGGAAAAGCACAGCCTGGCCCAAGGTCAACCCCTGCAGCGCTGCAATGGAGGATACAACACTATCCAAAGCTTAAGCTTCCCTGGCTTGCTCTTTTCTCTATCATATCCCATTCATCTTCCCCACAAAAACCCAAAAACCCAGCATCCCACTTGCTGCTATTTTCCACCTGGTCTGAAAAGGTTGGAAATGTCAGCAGATTTGTCCACGAAATCGGGGGGAAACAACTAAAAAATATCCAAGTTTCCCTGACCCGAGTGGGCATTTATACTTCAGGGACACATCTTATAACTGCTCGATTTTTGTGTGGTAATACCAACTGGAATTGAGATTCTGGCCCTAGTATCCCAGTGCCAAATCCGGTAAACTGGTAATGAGGGCCATTGTCTCTTTTCTTGATGGCTCAAAACAAATGTATTTACCTTCCTGTGAACTGATGTGTGTGTCATGACAAAAGTCTTGTGGCTGTCGCAGTGCACACTGAAGCACAAGGAAGATGAAACAAGCATCGAACGTTTTGCTTATTTCATAGCATATGGTATGTGTTATTTTCTGTTCTATCAAGAAGGACCAGTACCATGTATGATTTTTAGAAGGTGAAGACTCAGAGTTGTACGTTTTCCGAAGAAAAGGAACCGCTTGGGTTTTCCATGAAGCCCTCACCCACCGACCTAGTCGGTGGCATGCTTCATCACCGGGCCCACCACAGTGACACCGAATGTGTCCCGGGTGTGCTGCGACGCCAGATGTTACTGCGGAGCTGGTATTCTTACTGAGTGTGCAGTGAAAAGGTGAAGGAAGTGAAAGTTTAAAATGCCATAAAGGAAGTCCCAGTACCCGAGGGATCAATTAAATTTAATTTCTGGGCCCCTGTTAGCGGTTAAAAGGCACACAGGATGCAGGAGTTCACTAAATAACTCCACCGCATCCGCTTGCCTTTTAACCGCTAACAGGGGCCCAGAAATTAAATTTAATTGATCCCTCGGGTACTGGGACTTCCTGTATGGCATTTTAAACTTTCACTTCCTTCACCTTTTCACTGCACACTCAGTAAGAATACCAGCTCCGCAGTAACATCTGGCGTCGCAGCACACCCGGGACACCTTCGGTGTCACTGTGGTGGGCCCGATGATGAAGCATGCCACCGACTAGGTCGGTGGGTGAGGGCTTCATGGAAAACCCAAGCGGTTCCTTTTCTTCGGAAAACGTACAGCTCTGAGTCTTCACCTTCTAAAAATCATACATGGTACTGTTCCTTCTTGATAGAACATATAACCCCGGGGATTCGGACCTGCTTACCTGGTCCTCTCTCTCCTCTTGATCTATTGATGTGTTATTTTCTACCATAACATTGCAGTTGATCAGAACCGAAAGCAAGTTGAGCTACTAACGCCTTGAAGTGGTACTCGTTTTGACCAACTTCAGAAGGATGAAAGCTGCGTTAGCTAGAAGATTTCATGTTTCTTATTGATATCCACAGAAAAACACTGGGCCCTGATGTATTAGAATTACTATATGTAAGTAGGCAAGTGTGTCAGCTCTTTAGTTAACGGAGTTGCTTAAACTCCCAGTGCAGAGTTCTGTGGGTATCGAGGAGGACTGAACATCCCATGTTATAAGGAGGTGAATTTTGCAAGGAGCAAAAATGTGCATTCTTACATAGGAAGGAATAGTAGATGGAGGCGGCTACTGTCACATGCAAATGCACTCTTTCGGAGTTAAAGGGTGATAGTCTGAGTAGAAACTGCAAGTATTCAACCTGTGAACGGCATTCATTTTACATACATCACAGAACTATTTCATTAAGATTTCAATGTGTCGACTACAGATACATGCAGATCTATGAAGAATCCACATCTGTCCTACACAAACTGGAATCAGGGAGGTGTTATGTAAAGCAGACCTTGTAGTAGACATATTTACATCATGAACCATGTAAGCAAGATACACATGGCTCTGCAGTGGCCAAATTATTTCCTTGAACCATCTTAATGGTATCAGAAACTTCCAGGAGCATGTGCTACAACTGGTGCTTAAACTCTCTTACATATCTTACTGGTATTTGGAAGGTACAGCATAAAGGTGATGAATATATATTGATTACTGCCTCATTAACATACTTCCTACCATAACAGGATTTGAGCCTCTAACTTTCCAGTTATACTGACAACTCTGCAGCACATGTATTAACTCTCCAACCCTCTTGGAGCCAGTGATCAGAAGGTGGCACAATGACTACTGTGGCAGAATATCCAAGCCTTTTGTCATACTCAAAAGTAACCTGTTACCTGCAGGATACATGGTTCTATGCAACATTTGTTCAGCTTACTGAGCTGTGTATTATTCATATACCAACGACAAATTACAGAGGCATAATATGAAAATCAAACGTACTGTCTGGAAACATGGATGACCCAGGAAAAATGAGATCTGCTTTGGGATTGTACCCACATTTCTGCGACTAGGTCAAATCGTGAGTGTTCCGGGTAGGAAGAATGGAAGGCGTTTCTAAAAAACGTTTTAAGTATGCATCATGGTTGATGCCAAGGCTAGCAGGACACCAAGAGGGTGGAATACTGTAGGCTGGGAGGAACAGTAGTAAAGCTGCCTGTTAACAGTCTTGGACAGCAATGCTTCTTTCACCTTGCTGGTTTGTGTGGGTTCTTGACTTTTCTAGAAGGTTTGCTTTTTTACAGGATGAGAGATGGTAGATGAGGGACTATATGGCTCACTTTAAACCCAGCAAGAAAATGGATGGTCGCAGCAGAAAACAAAGGGGATAGGGGATCTGTCAAAAGGGAACCCACTAACTAATAACTATTGCTAGATGCCAGGGTGGATTGTTAGCACCATCAACAAAAAGGAAATGTTACACACCTGTAGATATAGTTCTGTATCGTAGGAATCTTCATTAAAGTCATAAACCCTGAATAATTCCATGCTGTTTCCGCGGACCCCGGAACACCTTTTTCCATAGATATTTATAGAATCCAGGAAAAAGACGCTGAATAGGGTTCATCACTGGAAGTCATTTTCCACATAGTCACAGTCATTAGCGGCCGTGGAGGGAGTTTTGTGGGGCAGTGAGGGGGGGCAGGGGAGGGGCAAGGGGGAGGGGGGGGGGGGGGGGGGTAGTAAACACCGGAATATGGATTAACTGAGGTAAGTAAACATTTAAATAAATAAAACGAATTTTGTAGCGTGCTGCATCGCAAAATGCAACAAAATTTGTTTTATTTATTTTAATGTTTACTTACCTCCGTTCATCCATATTCAGGTGTTTACTACCCCCCTCCCTGCCCCTTCCCCGCACTGCCACACGGAACTCCCTCCACGGGGCGCTACTGGTCACGGTGTAGACTGTCAGAGATGTATTTTCCTGCTGAATGCTGGTGGAGAAATAACTCTAAAAATATATACCAATGAAGCCTTTAAACTTGCAACACTGTGTCATAGAAAAAAGGCTAACCATAACCACAGTCAGCATGAGAAGGAAAAGATAGCCTGATAGGTTATCACTGAGACGCTTAAAAGGGAACCTGTACCTTTAAGGACCACAGAGGAACCCATCCACAATGCACTGCAGTGGCAATTTGACTATGTATGTCAGTTCTTTTTACATGATGCACAGGATACAAAGACACACTGACAGCCGGGGAGGAAGGAGGGTGTTTACAGGGGAGGCTCTAGGCTTAGGGTGGCCCTGGGCAGGGAGCATAGGTAGGGGGCCCCGGAAGAGGGGGTCCGGGCGTGGCGGAGCGCGGAGGCCAGTGAAGAGGGGGGGAGGGGAGGGGAATCAGGGTGTTAGGAAGTGGAACAGAGCCGGAGGCCGCCAAATCCCTGCCAGGGGCCACCACGCAAATACGTATCCATCCTCAGAGGATTAATGTATTAAGGATATATATTGGCGTGGCGGCCCCTGGGGTTTGGTGGCCCTGTGCAGGTGCACAGCTTGCACATGCCTAAGGCCGCCCCTTGTGTTTATGACTTCAATTAAGATTTCTACGATGCAGAACTAGATCTACATGTAGTTAGCATTATCTTCTGCAATGCAGAATCTTCACTGATAGTCATAAACCTTGAATAGAGTAGCAAGCTGAGAGAAAACTCCCACACTGCGGCTGCCAGGTATCCATACGTTGTGAATCTGTAACGTGCCTAATATGCATATAATAAGTAAGGCGTCCAGGCCTATCGTGACAAATTAACTATTGAATAGAGTTCACAGTGTTTCTTGTGCATATTTTGACTCTGCCCTAGTATAAGCGTCTAGACAGTAGTGTCTTGTAAACGTGTGTAGCGAACTAGAGCTAGCTGTTTTACAAATGACCAAGATTGGAACCTGCCTAATCCAAGCTATGGTTGCTGCTTTTCCTCTTGTAGAATGAGTCTTAGGCTTCCCTGGTAAAAGCTTTTTTCCAACCTGTTAGCATAGAAAAATGCAAGAGACAATCCATCTAGCAAAGAATTGTTTAGAGGTCGCTAAACCCAGCCGTAAGGAACCATAATTTATGAACAGGTGGGTTGATTTTCAAATAGATTTGGATTTTTCTAAATAGAAAAGACATACCCTTTTAACATTAATAGAATGCAACGTTCTCTCTACTGTAGAGGTAGGGTTTGGAAAAAAGGTAGGCAGAGTGATCGATTGGTTAATATGGAAATCTGACACTACTTAAGGTATAAAGGAAGGGTGCGTAGGTAGGACAACCCTATTGTGATTGAAAACTGTGAAAGGTTCTAATGAAGACAGAGCCTGCAACTCAGTAATTCTATGAGCCGAGGTAATAGCTATCAAAAGTATTGCAGCGTTGACTTATGGGTGGGTTCAAATGGAGGTCCCATCAATTTTGATAATACCAAGTTCAATCCCCAAAGAGGGGAAGGTTTCCTGGACTTTCCTCAGAACTTACAAAAAGGCTTTGACTACTGGAGTCTTACAGAAATATTGTTGTGTTGGTGATTTTTGATATGCAGTAATAGCTGCTAAATTACACTAATGGATAATAACTGCAGGCCTGACTTGGCCAGATTCGGTAAGTATGGGAGGATGACATTTTCCTGTACTTTATTAGAATCATGTTTGTTAGTACAACACCATATGCAAAACGTAGCTTGCTCTTGTGGACAGACGATAAGCTTCTTTTAAAATGTTCATGCAATCATCTGGTAGGTTCAAATAGCCATACTGGGTGATCTTAGGTGCCACTCTACCAAATTCAACGATTGGATCGACGGGTGAAGAATTTTGCCGTGATCCAGTCAGAGTGGAAGGCGCTTGTGATGGACTATGGGCAAGTGGAGGAGATCTGTGTCAGCCAATATAGAGCGATCAGTATCATTGTGATGTGTGACTTCATCAAATTCTTAATTACTCGTGGGATGAGTGGAATTGGTGGAAAGGCATTCACAAATGGAGTTGACCAGTCTATCAAAAGGGCATTGCCCAGACACAGTGGTTCTAGAGCTCTGGACGCGTAGTCTCAGTATTTTTGGTTTTGGGTGGTGGCAAACAAATCTAATGTTGAAGTGCCCTATTCTACGAAGATGTTGTCCACCACTTCGTCATTCAAGACCGACTCATGATTTTCCTCGAGAAAAGAACTGAGAAAATTTGCCTCAATGTTTTGAGCTCCTGGAATGTGAAAAGCTGCGATGGAAGGCCCTCTTGCTTAAGCCCTAAGCTACACTGTTTGAGCTTGGAGAGACAATTGTCTTGACCTTGTTTCACCTTTTTTGTTTATATAACACATTGTAGTGGAGATGTCGGTTTTGATTATTAGGTCTTTTGATGTGAGAGATGGTAGAAAAGCTTATACATCTAGATGTACAGCTTTCAGTTCTAACAAATTTATATGATAGGATGTCTCTTTTTGAGACCAAATACCTTAAGTGGTAAGTGGTTCATATGAGTGCCCCATGCTGTCAGTGAAGCGTCTGTGATGATGGTTTGAGACGGTGTTTCATTTCTAAACAAGCATTTACAATGCAATCGTCTCGCCATTGTTAAAGTTAGAGCTATTGGCATTGCTCATGACATTATTTTTATTTATGTTTTTGTTTTTAAAGCATAAATAAATGGCATTGTCATTTACAATGCCAATGGCTTAATAGCTCGCAAATGCGAGACCTATTGCATTTGCACCCACAGAGCCACACACACACAAAGCCACCCACACACACACACATACAGAACACATACAGAGCCACCCAGAGTCATTCACACAGAGCCACCCACACACACACACAGAGCCACCTACACAGAGCCACCCACACGCACAGAGCCACACGCACAGAGCCACACGCACACCTCTCTGCCCAGTAGCGTCCTAGGGAACAGCGGCACGAAAAACCGGATCACAAGCAGGGCACAGAGGCACAACAACAGGATCACAAGCAGGGCACAGAGGAACAAAAACCGGATCACAAGCAGGGCAGAGGCACAAAAACCGGATCACAAGCAGGGCACAGAGGCACAAAACCCAGATCACAAGCAGGGCACAGAGGCACAAAAACCGGATCACAAGCAAGCACAACCAAAGGGGGGTGGGGGGGCAGGACAGCAAGCACAACCAACGAGGGGGGGGGGGGGCAGAACAGCAAGCACAAGCATGCAAGAAGGGTCAAATTAGCATGCAAGAAGTTTTGCAAGTGCTAAAAACACAAGCACTGCTTAACACAAAGGGACTACAACAATCATGTATACTTAAGACTGTAAAAATACAAAAGCAGGAGTATTGCTGTAGACTGATGTTTACCTTCGTGATAAAAGTAACAGTTAACCACAGGTAAACAAAATTACCATCGAACACTCTGGTAGGACCATAAATGCTGCGGTGTCAACTTTCATATGCAAGTATTCAGGGAGAGAAGTGAGATGGTACCACTCGCTAAGAGAAGAGCTGGCTGGGAATTAATATAGAGAAGAAACATGGTGTATTATGATGAATACAAGATAAAAGGAATAAGATGAACAGGTGCAGAAAGTTCTCGAATTACAGAGTTATGTGGTCGCCGTGGATGAAGGATTGCTCAATAGTAGCGCCAGTTACAGTTTAGACCAAAGTGTGAATGGATGCCAGAATCACCCATTTTAGCCATAGCTATGCAAAATGTATGTAACTGACAAATTTGCCACTTGTACAAGTTTATCCGATAGCCACTTTTAAATCTGTCCTCGGGAAATAACCAGTCACGTAAGGAAAAACTAATAGGATTATGACAACAAGCCTTAACTTCAACACCTTCAAATCGAGCAATAAGTGATGCGCTAAAGAAAAGATTTCAAAGAAGAGGAGGGTAAGAACAACCAGGATGTTAGCAATATGTAAAACCTGAGGCGCAAGAGCAGTTAGAATTAAAAAGTCTAAACCCAAAATCCTTCAGCGAACAGTCTTACAAGGTGCCCTCAAATTTCTAATGAAAACATTAGGAAATTAAATTTCTGAAAAATGTTAAGCAATTCATTTCAGATCGTTTACAGCTCTGCAATATGAATGCTGTATTCATGATTTTATATTCATTACATATGTCTATAGTTTCCCTTAAACATTAGCATTGAAAGATAAGCCACTATAAGAAAACAAGCAGGGGGGGGGGGGGGCAGGGGAGCAAGCACAAGCAAAGGAGGACAGCAAGCACGAGCAACGAGGGGGGGGCAGGACAGCAAGCACAAGCATCGAGGGGGCAAGACAGCAAGCACAAGCAACGGGGGGCAGGGGAGCAAGCACAAGCAACGAGGGGGCAGGACAGCAAGCACAAGCAACGAGGGGGCAGGACAGCAAGCACAAGCAACGGGGGGCAGGGGAGCAAGCACGAGCAACGAGAACAGCAAGCACGAGCAACGAGGGGGGCAGGACAGCAAGCACAAGCAACGAGGGGTGGGCAGGGGAGCAAGCACAAGCAACGAGGGGTGGGCAGGGGAGCAAGCAACGGAGGACAGCAAGCACGAGAAACGAGGGGGGCAGGACAGCAAGCACAAGCAACGAGGGGGCAAGACAGCAAGCAACGGGGGCAGGGGAGCAAGCACAAGCAACGAGGGGGCAGGACAGCAAGCACAAGCAACGGGGGCAGGGGAGCAAGCACAAGCAACGGAGGACAGCAAGCACGAGCAACGAGGGGGGGGGCAGGACAGCAAGCACAAGCAACGGGGGCAGGGGAGCAAGCACGAGCAACGAGGGGGCAGGAGAGCAAGCACAAACAACGAGGGGGCAGGACAGCAAGCACAAGCAACGAGGGGGCAGGACAGCAAGCACAAGCAACGGGGGCATGGGAGCAAGCACAAGCAACGGGGGGCAGGACAGCAAGCACAAGCAAGGGGGGGCATGGGAGCAAGCACAAGCAATGGAGGACAGCAAGTACGAGTAACGAGGGGGGGCAGGACAGCAAGCACAAGCAACGAGGGGGCAAGACAGCAAGCACAAGCAACGGGGTGCAGGGGAGCAAGCACGAGCAACGAGGGGGCAGGACAGCAAGCACAAGCAACGGGTGGGGTCAGGGAAGCAAGCACAAGCAACGGGTGGGGGCAGGGAAGCAAGCACAAGCAACGAGGGGGCAGGACCCAAAGCACAAGCAAAGGGGGCAGGGGAGGTAGCACAAGAAACGGAGGACAGCAAGCACGAGCAACGAGGGGGGGCAGGACAGCAAGCACAAGCAACGAGGGGGCAAGACAGCAAGCACAAGCAACGGGGGGAGGGAAGCAAGCACGAGCAACGAGGGGGCAGGACAGCAAGCACAAGCAACAGGGGGCAGGGGAGCAAGCACGAGCAACGAGGACAGCAACTACGAGCAACGAAGGGGGGCAGGACAGCAAGCACAAGCAACGAGGGGGGGGCAGGACAGCAAGCACAAGCAACAAGGGGTGGGCAAGGGAGCAAGCACAAGCAACGGAGGAGAGCAAGCACAAACAATGAGGGGGGGCAGGACAGCAAGCACAAGCAATGAGGGGGGCAGGACAGCAAGCACAAGCAACGAGGGGGGCAGGACAGCAATCACGAGCAACAAGGGGGCAGGACAGCAAGCACGAGCAACAAGGGGGCAGGACAGCAAGCACTCACCGGAGGACTCGGCAGCTTCTTGACTTCTGCCGGCAGCGGTCGGGCAGAAATGGCGTCACAAAGAGGCGCCATTTTCGCATTCGGGCGTGGTTTTTGCTGTTGAGTGACGGATGACGTCACAGCGAGAAAGGACACAAAAAACATGCCCCCGAATCCCAAAAAGACGTGGCTTGAACGTAGTGACGCCCCTCTCCTCCAATGGCTGGCCTCCGTTTATGAAGCCAGCCAATGGAGAAGAGGGGCGGGTTCAAGCCCCCATACTAAAAAACATTAAATCTCGGAGCGAGACTGCGCAAGCGCAGCCTTCGGTCCGAGACCTAAAAAGGAACTCCTGTCAGATGATTCTGAGGCTTGGTCCCAAAGGAGAGAGAGTGACGTACATTCTACACTGGGAAGATTTGATCTTCCCAGTCTCCTATTGTTTGTTACCATTGATCCTCTAGGCAAATTTGGAGAGGTTTCATGTAGAGACGTGCGTTCAGAACTATAGAAATACAGGATGCCCTTGACCCCAAAGGAGATGCTACCTGACGAACAGTTTTCTACAGAAGTTGTGCACACTTCATTTGGATTGATAACACACTCTCCTCTAAAGGAACCACTTTTTCACTTGAGTGTTTAATGTTGCCCCTAGAAAATTGAGGCAATGGACTGGTGTAGAAATTGATATTTCTGCATTAACTTGTAGGCCCAGTTTTGCTAGGAGTGTTGTTGTGATAGTGTAGTCTTTCTGTGCTTTGCCCAGCGAGTCTGCCCTTATCAGCCAGTCGTCTAGATATTGATATATGAAAATACCTTTCTTTCTTAGATGTGCTACCCCCATTGTCATGCATTTGGAAAAGGTTTGAGGGGCTGAATTCAGGCCGAAAGAGAGTACAGCATACTGATAGTGGTCTATTTCTACTACTTAGGAACTGTCTGTGACGGAGGATGATTTTAATGTGAAAGTATTCTCCTTGGATTTCCACTGAACAAAGCCAATTGTTCTTTTGTAAGTGTGGGAATATTAGATGAAGCAATAGCATTCTGAACTTTTTTTTTCTTGTACATTTTTTGAGGAGTCTGAGATCCAGGATAGGCCAAAACAGTTTTGATAATTTTTCTTTTGAACATGAAGGTATCTTGAGTAGACCCCTTTGTTGATCTGATTCAGTAGGACCTTTTCTGTTGCTTTTTCTGCAGAAGAATGAACGTTTCCTGCATTAGGTTGTGTAAATGGGCCATTGTGACTTGCTGTGGAGGGCCTGACAGTGAGGTGTTTGTAAAGCGGAGTGCATATCCACATTGAATGATATTCAAAACCCATTTGTCTGATGTTATTTTTTTCTACTCTTCCGGAAAATATTCACAGCTTCCCACGGGAGTGGGAAACTGCGGAGGGGGTGTGTGTTTCTCATGGTTTGGTGTGAGAGGAGTTTTTGCCCTTTTCTGTGAAGGCTTGTGTGAAGAAGTGCAACTTCTCTGATACCAGTTAGGGAAAGGTCTTTGCGCTTGCCATTGTTGTTGTGGGTACTAGTAAGGCCAGCTGGGGGTTTGAACCATATGGTACGAATATCCCCGGTCTCTGGGTTTGTACTGCTGTTTAAAAGCCTTCTTTTGTTCTTTAAGGCCAACTGCTTTCAGCGTTTCTGCCTCTTTCTTCATTCAGAGCATTTCCTCCTCCATATGCTGTCCAGAAAGAGAAGAATCAGAAAAAGGCAAATTGGCAATTTTGAACTGGGTGTCTGGCTTTAGAGATGAGTCTGAGCCAAGAAGTTAGCCTCAGAGAAATGCCATGACAAAGCAGTGGCCGAGATCTCCAAGGAGTCCACTGCAGTACGAATGGAGTGTTTGGAGATTACGAACCTTCATTGATCATCTCAAGTTAGTCTTGCTGTCTAGGACTTGGCAAGCCAAGAAAGCTTTCATGCCATACCAAATCTCTAGATGGTATCTTCCCAATAATGCTGCTGAATTGGCGTTACGTAAATGTGTAGAGGCCGTACCACACATTTTTTTTCCCAAGGGCATCCATTCTTTTACTCTCTTGGTCTGAGGTGCTGTGGATTCCGGAGCCGAATCATGCCTTCGCCATACCGCTATTGCAATAATGGAATTCGGCTTTGGATTGGGTTTACGGAAATCTGAATCTTATTACAGAGGCCTGTATTTCTTCAACAGCCTAGGTGTTGCTGATTTTACAGTGGCTGGTGTTAAAACATTTTCTCGACAATGTCCATGAGACCTGGAAGAAGAGGGAGAAGAGGCCATAGAGTAGCTCTTGGTTGTAGAGTCTCCTCTCACAATGGCATCTTGGAATGTGATGTCGTAGTCCACTGGTGAAACCCTGGTTGGAGGCTAAGCTGGACAGGATGGAGTGTACGACATGTTTGAAGTCGTATCAGGAGACCTTGAAGAAGAAATATGGATCTTCCATGCGACCGTGGTCATGGCGGGGGTGACCTAACCAGAGATGTAGCCTTCTATTCCCAAATTGGAGACAGATGTAGCTCTAGAACACTGTTGCAACACTGTTGCACTGGAGATCATTTGAAGGTTGCAAAATAACCTGCACAGGATCATTGGTCGAATTATGAGTCAAATAGGTGGAAAACCTCTATCTGGTTCATGAGATGGAGCCTTTGAAAGCTGCGACGACCCTGACCAGTGAGAGGAAGACGAGGGACTCTCGGTGTCAAGAGTGGTGTTTTCAACCTTGTACATATCCTTTTTGTCATAGTCGGAGTCTGCGGCGGAGAGGTCTGCCTCTTTCACACCGAGTGGGTCTTTGTCCTCAACGCCCATCAATGTGACCTTGACGTTGAGTGATGGGATTTCGACGCTGATCGGTGTGACCATGACGTCGTCTGATAGGATTTTGATGTTGAATGTGATAGAGATGGCAGTGCTGTCATGATCTTCAGCATCGTAGGCAGCCCTGCTGCCGATTTAGATGTTTAAAGGCGACAGTGATTGAGTCCTGTTGACGTTGAGCCTTCCTTTGAAGGCGAACATGATGGAGCCAAACCTCGTGATGTTGATGTCCTTGATGTTGGCATATGGTGTCGATGAGAGAGAAGTGCATGTCGAGAGGGCGATTTTTGGTAAGCAGATGTCCTTTTGTGGGAATCCATACCTGTTCTCCACAATTTTTCTGGATACTGGTGACAGGTAGAACCCTCCATTCTCTTCCTCTCCTGATCTGCCTTGATGTCTTCCATCCAGCTACGCAGCCTGCTACCCTCTATGGCCTTAAGGGTTCTTTCAGACATCCTGCTGCAAATGTCACAGCCCTTAGAGAGGTGTTGAGGTGACAAAAACCACACATACCTTGTGGGCATTAGAAGTCAACATTTAGTGAAGACAGCAGGCATTCTGACTGAAAACTTCTTCAGAAATACAAACAAAAATGCATGTACTTGAGATAAGAAGTAGTACAATGTCAAGAAATAAGCTTTGAAAGCGCTGAAAAAAAGTTTTTTTGGAAAGCATTTTAGGTAAAGAAAACACCTGAGGTGTTCAGAGATCCTGCCTGAAGGAGCCAGAAATAAGAACTGCCACTGCAGTGCATAGTGGGAAGTGGTTCCTCTGGGGTTCTTAAAGATACAGGTTTTGTTTTAAGCTTCTCAGTAACAGCCTATCAGGCCATCTCCTTTTCATGCGGTCTGTGATTATGGGCCGCCTTTATTCTATGACATGGTGTTGCAAGTTTAAAGACTTTATTGATAAATATTTTCCCAGTTAGTTCTCCTCCAGCTTTTTCCAGGTAAATACTTCTCTGACAGTCCACACTGTGACTATGTGGAAAAAGACTTCCGGTGATGAACACATTCAAGGTCTTTTTCCTGGATTCTTTAAATATATATAGAAGAAGGTGTTCCGTGGTCCATGCAAACAGCATGAAATTATTCAAGGTTTATTACTATCAATGGAGATCCTACGATGCAGAACTAGCAATGTAGATGTACCCACTGATCCTCAACATAGTCCTTTGAGGTAGGGCTTTTTGGATGATAATGCATGCTGTATAAATTCCATGTAAACATGACTGCTTTAACTATTAGAGGATATACGTATAGGCACTACGAAAGTAGATTAAGTGTTTCAATAGTAATGTTAACAAACGTCTGCTTGAATGCTTAGTTTTCAATTTAGAAACTCAATGTTTTCTGACAAAACAATAAAACAAAGAAGGAAGACTTTCCACTTCTCTTGTGCGAGTATTGGAACTACAGCTTCAAGGAAACATAAGCTTGCAGAGATCGGTCTTAGAAGGAAGGAGGGAAAAGTACAATTAATTTCCATAGCTTCCCTATGCTTCTGCTAAGGGGCATTGTTTACATATTTTTGTAGCATAGCCGGTGCCAAGCATGAGTGACTTTTTCTTCCTCCATAGGGCACCATTAATGAAAAGGCATATCACATCAGCTACTTGAGTTGGGTGAGGGGCTAGAAACATGGTTCAGTTGCTGATGAGAGATGAGAAAGGGCTGAACTCCAACTGCTGACCAAATGACAGCAAAAGTATGATGGAAAGTATAGCTAGCTTAGTAAATTAATACAGCCATACAAGCTCAAACCAATTTAGACACATATAATAGGGAACAGGCTAATAGGTAGGGAATGTCTATTGTCATAGGATTGGAGCCTTTTTACCCCTCAGCATAATTTACATATTATCTGCTGAATTGTTAACAATAATCATGATAATTCTCATAAATGTAATGTATACAAGTTTACAAAATAAATATGCATTAAATTGCAAAATACTAACCAATGTAAGCATTGCTACAAGGGCGGAGCTCTATACCATTACCAACTGCAGAGACGATAATCTCTATCAGGACTGTCGAACATGACCTGTCTAATAGAGCATAACATGCTGGAGGAGTAGTGAGAGCTGCCTGTCAGTTCCTCTTTTCTAAGAAAAATGTATATTTAATTTTGAGGCTAAAGGAATACCTAGTATACCCCAAAATACTACGGTGAACACAACTATGTGGTGAACAAAAAAATAATAAGAACTACTCAGGGAGTGCCAAGCATGGCACAACACACTGCTGGGCAACTGTCAAACATTAATTCTTAATGAAAGATTAGCATTTGTCGCAATCTTGACAACTCCAGTCAATATTTTCAGGATGTAGTTTTATGATCACCCGCTAACAGTTCGCAATTTCTATGGACAAATCCTTAAAACAGTAATTTTCTTAAGAATAAACTTTTTGGCAAAACTGTTGGAAACAGTAATGACATTACCATCTAACCTCTTACAGTTTTTTCTAGCATGCACCCGAGAGTGAAAACAGAGGAAATCATCAAATGGAAAAAAAATTATCTGAGATATTTCCACGGACCTCAGACATCTGCAGAAGCACATAACTAATGTTACAGGCCTCACCAGACTTATGAGGCCACTTCTTATGAGGCCCAAGTCTACTATTAAGTCAGAAAATATTCCAAGCAATGACATCATCCACGAGAGAAACGATTTGCACACTGTCTTTGTTAATGGGCGATCAAACAAATTACTTACCTTCGGGAACGTTCTTTGTAGTAGAGTCTCTATCTAGCTGCAGATTCCTCAACTTTTGAATATTCACCAGGAATCAGACTAGATCCTAAATCTCTTCAGCAGTATCTCTGCAAGCCTGTAAGTGGTGCCTGCGGCTTCACACCGACGCCATTTCACTTTGGAAACAACATATATATATGTGTATGGCGTCAGTTCTTTTGAGACTGTTTGCTCCCCCAGAAGCACAGCGCAAAAAGCTAATTGGTGTGACCTGTGTACAGTTTCCTAGACTTGAGACGCTATTAATGGATAGAGGTCAGCCACAGAAATGTAAGGCTAGAAGGGTTGGTGGGGAATATGCAGCTAAATAGAGTCTCTACCAGAATGAGCATTACCAAAGGCAAGTAACTTTTTCTTCAGCTAGAGTTTTCTAACCGCAGACTAATCACTTTTTGAATAGATATCAAAGCAGTAGCTATTGGGAGATGGGTCAGTGGATAAAGTCGTACCAGAAAGTCCTGCATGAACGAGTGGGCAAAAGGTCCCTCTTGGCGAACCTGACTGTTCAGACAATAGTGCTTTAGGAACATAAGGAGGGATGCCCACATAGCTGCCTGGCAGATGTCCAGGACAGGAACTCAGAGTGCATAGCAACTGGAGACTTAAACAATGAGGGGTGATCCAGCAACCACAAAAAGGCTAAAAGACCAGAAAGGTACTCTTTAACTGTGCCCAGACCAAGGCTGTGTCAGGCTAGGGACAAAAAAAAAAAACATCAAGATAACTATGCCTGGAGGGGGTCTATCTGCAGAATACTGCACCATGCCACAAATTCCACTCACAAACAGTCATGTACTGTTATTTTTCAAGGGCCGTCTGGCTGCCAAAATGACATCAACCACCTCCGGAGGAAGGTGAAAGGTGTTCAGCTGTTGCCGC
Organism: Lissotriton vulgaris; assembly: GCF_964263255.1. Classification (NCBI taxonomy): domain Eukaryota; kingdom Metazoa; phylum Chordata; class Amphibia; order Caudata; family Salamandridae; genus Lissotriton; species Lissotriton vulgaris. The sequence continues at coordinate 339,777,810 of NC_141697.1, forward strand.
TCAATCTCCAAACATGAAGGTGGCAATTGGAAAGACCTGCGTGCAGAACCCTGCGATGCTGCGATAGCAGATCCTCCTGGAGGGGCAGCCTGAACGGAGGACACCAGCTCAAGCCCAGAGTTCTGGATACCATACTCTCCATGCCCAATCTGGGTCCACTAGGATGACCAGAGTCCTGCCAATCCTGATCGTCTTGATATGACAGGACAGAGGTGGTATCAGCAAATAGGCATACAGGAATCCAGAGTTTCTCTTGAGGAAGAATGCGTCTCCAAGCAAGAGACGCCTTGGAAACTCCAACTCGCAGAGTGTTGAAATTGCATGTTCTTGGCAATGGGTAACAGATTGAGCCAAGGTTCTCCCCATTCTTGGAAGAGATCTTGTGCCCCCTCCAGGTGTAACTACAACTCGTGATCCGCTAGGTGATGAGGTCATCTGCCCTGGAATTCAATAATCATGCCAGGTGGTTTACCAGCAGGAAGATTCCTTGGTGGTCCAGCCTTTTTCCAGAGGGTCTAAGCCTCCTAGCACAGGGCCCGCAACCCCACACTTCCATTTGCTGCAGTACCACATGGTAGTGGTGTTGTCCATGAGCACCTGAACTAGCCTCTCCATGATGGATGGAAGGAAGGTTTCAGCGACAAGTGGATGGCCCTCCGCTCCAGAATATTTATGTAGAGCCCAGACAGAGACCTCTGAATTCCATCTCTTTCAGATGGCCACCCCAACCCAGAAGCAATGTATTGGTCACCATTGCAGGGGTCTGTTGCGGACCCAATCTCAGTCCAATAAATACCACTGCAAGTCGTTTGCTGTCTCCTCAAAAACCTGAACATGATCGGAGAGGTCCGCTCAATGCTGGGTCCGTTGATACTTCACATCTCCCTCGCACAGCCCGCATATGTCACCGAGCAGGCTCAACCAGCAAGAAGAGGGAGGCCAGCAGACCCAGCAGCCTCAGAGTCTGCCTCACAGAATACCAGGATCGAGAATGAAAGATCTGGACCATTGCCTGAATGTGCTGAACTCTTTCCAGGGAAAAGGCATGAAACTGAACTGTGTCCAGAATGGCTCAGATGAAGGGGTGCATCGAAGGAGGAGTCAGGTGTGAGTTCAGCACATTGACAGTGAGTCTCAAAGATGGCAGGAAGTTCAAAGTAGTCTGGAGGTGGTCGATCACTGCCTGGGGAGAACCCGCCATTAACAGTCAGTCATCCAAGTAATGGAAGACTGGCATCCCTGACGTCCGAAGATGTGTCGCCACCACTTTCTTGAACAATACGAGCGCACTTGTGAGACCAAAAGGGAGCACAGCAAACTGAAAATGCTCCAGTTCCACCACAAACTACAGGTGTCTTTGATGGGCCTGTAGGACGGGTATATGGGAACAGGCATCCTGCAAATTCTGCGCCACCATTCAGATTCCAGGGTCGAGGGAGGACAACAGTGTGAGCATTTTTAATTTTTCCTTCTGGAGGAAGACCATGGGAGGGCGAAGATCGTAAATGAGATTAAGGCCTCCATCCTTCTTTGGCACTGGAAAGTACAGGGAATAACTACCAGGTCCTACTTCTGGTGTGTGTTAACAACTACATTTCGATCTATATAATGATATAATATGTTCCCTACACCCCAACATCATGCCATAGGCTGTGCCCTCGCACCTAAAAAGCTCAGACAGTGACTCTATGGCGAGAGCAAAGAAAAGAGGTGACAACAGGCATTATTGTCTTGTGCCTCGATAAACATTATATCGTGCAGAGATACTGTAGCCTGTTTTAACCAGCACAGTGGGGGACAAGTACAGAAGGCAGATCAATTTCACCAACTGTTCCCCTAGCTTGAACCAAAGCGTTACTTCTTAAAAGTAATTCCACCTAACCAAATCGAATGCCTTGTCCAGGTCAATCGACATATTAGTAGCATAAGGGCGGGCCAACATCTCTGTGGTACAAGACGTGATATAATCTAAAGAGCTTAAGGGAAATACTCCTTGCCGGAATAAATCCGTTTTGATCACTGTGTACCAATGTCGGCATATGAGGCAACAGCTGGAGTGCCAAAACTTTACTGAGGACCTTGTAGTCCATATTTAACAATGATAATGGGTGGAACACAGAAACTGGGGCATTCAGTTCCCTGGATTTGGGGAGGGTAATTACTATAGCTTTCCTGGTGGACTCAGGCAAAGAACACCTGTGTAATGACTTGGTGTACAGAGCTTCCAGCCGAGGGGCCAAAGTCCCAGCGAAAGCGGCATAAAATTCAGCTGGGAGACCATCAGACCAAGGGGTCTTTCCGTTGCCCATGTCCTTAATGGCAGCTCTAATTTCGTGAACTTCCCGGGCTTCAGGGTCAAGCTCCCACAGGGGTACCCTGTCTAGAAAGACAGACAAGTTCCCCATGGCCAACGGCTCCAGACAGCCGTAAAGGGATTCATAATATTCCAGGAATGCTGTGTTTATTGCACTTGGCAAACAGAGTGGTGTGGCGAATAGAGTGGTGTGGCATTCCTCAAACTAATCTGTGTGATAGGCGCCCCACGTTATTCAGGTCTGATAATCCACGTCACAGGTATGCCAGGTCTGCCCTCTTCATCATGTGCCATCACTATAGAATCCTTGTAACAATGACAGTGTAAGCACTCAAGTGTGTCATTATAAAGTTTTCTGGCCTCCCCGAGTCGGTCTGTGAGTGCTCATCAGTCCTCGTAGTGATGTCTAGTTCATGCAGACTGACATCCAGACGGAGGAGCTCGTTATTGAGCTTCTTCCTTACCCCTACCAACTGACCCATACATTATCCTTGCACCACTACCTTAAACGCCTCCTGCTCAACTGACTCCATGTAGCAGAGACCTGATTATGTGCAAAGTAGTCAGTAATAGTGGTGGATAAAGTTTCCCTGAAGCATGTATCTTCAATGGACACACGGCCGTTCATTGACTGGTCTGAACTTCAAGAGGAATGGGCTGTTATCAGACAGCTTGTGTCCCAAATATTCCCTGTGTGTTTCCCTTTGGATAAGTCTACTGGAGCAGACAAATATTTCCAAACTAGTATGTAAGTGATAAATATGAGAGTAATGGGAGTAGTCCCTTTACAGTTATACCCTCCAAATGTCCGCTACCCCCAATGCTCCAGCCATTCCCTGAAGACCTTCGAGGTTTTATGCTCCCGGCATGGGGAAGGAGCGATCAAGTACAACATCAGACACGCAATTAATGTCTCTCCTAAGAGGAGATCATTAACAACCATTGGGGTGGTTTGGGCTGACAGTGTTTGTAAAATAACCACCTGATCCTGGTTTGGGGCATCTATGCTCCCCAATGTATTATCTTGGCCTAGCAATCTACCTTTTGGCAAAGCATAGCCACCCTCTTTATTGATCGTGGAGTGTGTATGGTCAAGAGGTGTCCCTGCACTTATCCATATAAGCTCCCCTCTGGAATATGCTGAGTAAGTGGTTGCAAAGATCTGCCCTCGCCATCTACACCTCAGGCGTTCCACTTCACCACTAGGAAGGTGCATTTCTTGTAGCATGGCTATTTGAATTCCCCGCCTCTTCACATAACTATGAATATTGTGGCATTTGGAGGCAGAGGAGCAGAGGCTGGGCTCGCATTACAAAGGCGGCAAGCCCTTTGAAGCTTCCTTCTCAAACACTGTGCACATTCTGGGGGACGAGGCGTGACACCTCCACCCAGGATGGGCTTTGTTTCTGGCCTCAGAGAGCAGGGAATCTCGACCAAGGGATCCAGAAACATGTCTGGTCGTGGCAGGCTGTTTTAATAAATCCCACACTGGCATCAGTGTGAGTTTACTGAGAGGAGTTGTTTGGTACCAAACACTCCTAGGTTCGGTAAAGCCATCATGGTGCTGGTGAACTCGAAGTGGTGAGTTTCCAGCCCATGTACTCTCTATCCCTGTTTCTCAGAGTTTAGGGTTTTTCTCTGATCCATTTGCACCAACCATAAACAAACATTTCTTTCGACTGTTCCACTACCTGTTGAGCGCCATAACATTTCTGAAAACAAACAAACCCATCGCAGAACCTCAAGTACTCTCTATGCCTTCACTGGCGCTTACAATATTAAGAATGGACTTAAATATTGCAGGGGAATATCTACTCATGCCGATTTATCCACACCTAAGATATAGTGCACCCTGCCTTAGGGCTTGTAAGGCCTGCTAGAGGGGTGACCTACCTATACCTTAGGCAGTGCTGCATGGCATGGCACACATGCAGTGTGCCATGTCGAATTTGTCATTTTTCTCTGCACTAAGGCATACAGGCTGTAATGGCAGTTTGCACGGCCCTGGTGAGGTGTCACTGGGGACCCTGTTCAGTCCCAATGACCTAGGTACCATGGTACCATTAGTGACTTACAAGGGGGGCTGAAGTTGCTAATCGTGGTACAGTCTTTAGGGAAGGAACTCTGGAACGGGGGTCTAGTTGGCAGGGAACCCCTGCACTTTCAATCAAAACCACATAATTTTCCAGGCAAAAAGTGGGGGGGCTAACCATATCAAAAAAGGCCCTTTCTCACAATATCTAATTGCATAATGTAACCCCAATGCGGGCCATCATTTCTACCCAATGAACCAGCAAGCCAACAGATGTAAGCAGTATCTCGATTCTTCATATACCCATCAGGGGCACAGGAGCCCCCAGCCGCAAAAGAGTACTCCACTTGAAAATAAAAAGACACAGTGTTCATATCCTCTGCCCAGAATCCCTCAGATTAAGTCAATCTGAGGAGTAACCTGGGGCAAAGTTGCGCTATTGAGTATGGAGACCTTAGAATCCAAAGCCATTGATTCATGTTCAGATGAAGTCCCAAGTTCCTCATTTTGTGGTTGAGTCATTGCAATTTCAGCCACAGCGAGCAGTGCCGTTGCGGGCTCCTGTTCTGCCTGAGAGGTTGATTTTTTTCAGGGGTTGGCCACATGAGGGCCTTCTGGATCGCTTCACAACATGCGGCCTAGTCTGAAAGCCCTACATCTGGTCCTGGGAAGGACTGTTCCCGCCGCCTATGCCTCCAGCCAGGTCGAGGCAGTGTAGGATCATCGAAGAAGTCGAGTTTGCCATCCGAAACAATCCACAACCTGGCAGGGAACATCAGGGAATATTGTACCCCTGATTCTCTGAGGGCCTTCTCGACTTCCACGAAGGCGGCACGTTGTGTCTGAACTTGGGCAGTAAAATCAGGTAACACTGATACTTTTATATTATTAACAGCGAAGGGACCATCCGACCTAGCTCATTGTAGTATAGTTTCTCTGCCCTTATAGCAGAGTTGCCTCACCACCACTGGGCGAGGAAGACGGAAAGGCGCAAGTGAACGGGTCGGCCCTCTATGTCCCCTCTCCAGGTCAAAGAAAGGGGTTAGATGGTTTTTAGCGGCCTCTGTCCAGAGTCAGTTCTCCAAATACAACACCATGTCCGATCCTTCAGGAAGTCCTATTTTTACAGCGATTATGGCCTTCTGCGTTCTCAGGAAGTCATTCCAATGTGGGCACCCTATCCAAGAGATCCTTCATCTTGTGGGCCAACACCACCTTCTCCGGTTGCAACTCACTCAGGGAAGTTTTGGCCTCACCCACTCGGTCTACCAGCTTGCAATGTTCTGCTCTTAGCAGCCCCAGGCCCACTGACACTGCACTAATTACTTGTTGAAGTTTAAGTTTGGTATCTGCAATGGCAGCCAAAACCTTATCAAAATGCAGCTGCATGGTGGGTTCCGGGGGGTACTGCACTCTGCCTCCTCAACAGCGGCAGTAGGGCTCTCTTGCACCAAGCTGTGCTGTCGTTTGTTTGCCCTTTGTCTTCCCCATCCCAATGCTGCAACCAGTCCCTGTAAGAGAATACGGAAACCCAGGCCCAGCAGGAGCTCCATCGGTGAACCAAGCAGGGCCTCAGCCACCCCCAGGCTATAGGGACAAAACAGGACAGGAACGTGGAGACAAGTGCCAGTGCTCACAGTCTATACCTGTGTTAGGGCACCTGTCCAAAAGTGCAGGAGGTATCAGGCAAAGTAGGCTACAAGGGCAGAGGCCAGGAGCCACTGTGCAGGAGAGGATCCCCACCTGTTGCTCCTGAGCCCAGGCCTACGGCCAGCAATTGAGTCTGACTCACCCCTGTTGTGGGGCAGGCGTTGGAAATCAGTTTCAGGCTTGGGGTCTGCGATGCGGCCAATAACAGCGTGGCAGGGATACTAACTCTGAATGTGGCCGAGAGGGCTGCCACTCGATTGCACCCTCTGGCACTAGTTGTCCCTCAGCTGCAGCAAAGAAGCACTGTCTCTCTGGAGTAGAGAGCAATCCTGCCGCCGTCAGAGAGGCCGGTGACTTGCAGATGGCACCACAGGCCCCTCCAGAACTCTCAAAAGGCGTGATGTAGAATGGGGTGAGGGTCTCCCAAACAAACTATTGCGGGCTCCCTCTTGGGTGTTGTCACAGCACTGAGGAGTGAAGCACAATCCCTTTCAGCACAGCAGGGCTCTCACCTCAGGTTCCCGGGTAGGGAGTGCATTCGTCAGCGGGTACGAGAGCAGTCAATCCCCTAGAGGTAGTCCGTTCTCTCAGAAAGGGCTCCAGGTAGACCTGCCCCTCGAGAGTTGGAATCCTCTCAGCACCGGGCCAGCAAGCAAGGGGCGGCCAAGGAGTCAGAAGGTTTCCGCACAGCAGCACATCTCCCGGAGCCAGGCGGACCACAGAGCACGCCCGCTCAGCAATCGAAGCCCTCCCTCATTACCCTAAGAAGGCGGTGTCAGTCACGCCAACCACTGCGGGGTCCCCCCACACCAGGAGCAGTCTTGCCGCCCCGGGGCCAGCGCAAGCCCAGAGCCACGCTAGAAGCCGCCTGTTCAGCCATTCGCCGAGCCATCGCTTCAGGAATGTGTTGATGATATTATCTCCCCCAAATGTCGAGGCACGCAGCATCCGTCAAACTGTGCAGCAGCCCGGGCTTACTCTAAATGAGGATCTGAGCTGTAAGGAGAGGATAAATAAAGGATTCAATGTGGGCTGGTGTCGGAGCTCTCTAGGCTACGTCCGATGCAGTCGCCATCTTGGCCATGTCCCCGTGAGGAGAATTCTCCTTGTTGTGGAGGAAGATCGAATAGAGGAAATAGAGCCATGGCCACCCCAATTGTGTGCAACTTCGATTGAGGTCGAACTTGCGCCACCTTGACGACAGGGAGGACACTTGAAACCTCATCTTCCAACGCCGACGAGATGCCATAGGCGTAGATGAGTCAGAAACCAGTGTGGACCATGGCACTAGATGTGCAATAGAGAGTGGAGCCAGATGCTGGCCATTATGGGTTCGGAGTGTCCAGCTGGGGCTGAGGCCAAACCTGCGAGTGGTGGGCCCTAAAGGTGTGGCGAGTGAGTTGGGAAGGATCTGAAGAACATGGCCTCGAGGAACTCTTTGATCTGCTTAAGAGTAGTGGACGGCTTCAGAAACTTGAAGGATCCTGAAAAAAGTTGCTGGATCAGCTTTGAAGTAGAATAACTTAGAGAGCGAGATGGAGATGTATGATGCCACAACTGCACCTTCTCAGGGGAGTGTGAATGACAAGAAGAGGTGTAATCCCGCTTAGATTCCTTATGCTTTTTCTTTGACTTACCAGAGGACTTGGATCTCGAAGAAGAAAGAGCCCTGGAACAATTCCTGCGATTTCTGGATTTTGAATGCAACAGGGACTGAACTTTCAAGTTGGACTAGGTCTGGTCTCATCGTGGAGTCTTTCAGTGCTTGGAAATGCAGAGTTCTACTCCATGATCTTGTATAGCCTTCAGGTTCATGGACGTACAGTCACAATAGGCCTTACGAGTCGTTGCTCGACCCAAGGCACCACAGTCAAATTTGGTAAGGATCGGTCAAATATATTTGTTTGCAACATCCTTACAGGGTTTAAAATCTGTCATTTTATGAGGTCTCAATGAGACGAGAGGTTACTCCAGGATCCATCTCTAGGGGTGCGGAACTGACGTCAACACGTGCGAGTGGTGCCTTTATCGGCCCCATGCATCATTTCCTGAGAAGAATGTTGTCAGTGTTGAACTGCATGGTACCACCTATCGGCAAGCAGAGGTACTGCTGAAAAGCTTCCTGATACAGTGTGACACCTGGGATCTATTCTAGAGATGAGGAATCTGAAGCAAGAAGTCTCTATCAGAAACACTGTTTTGTCTGGACTTAAATTTGCAGCAAACAATAATCAAGCATGTTTTCAAACTTCTTAAGCAAAACTGGAGACTCCGCAGTTGTAGTCAGTGACTAATGATGGCCTGAGAGAGTGGAGAAGGGCTGAAAAGAACTTGTTGTAGGGCAGGATTTGTTGCTATTTACTAAGGTGAGGGAAACCGGTGCAATGGAGTTCTCATCTTGTAAGCTATGTATATCTGAGAAGTGGGCTGTTGGAGTTAGCATGAATACCAACGTATGGTCAATATAATAACTGACCTTGGGTGGAGGGTTGGAAGGAAAGCTGCTTTAGTCCTAAGGACCAATTAGTCCTGGTAGAAGAACGTGAGATGAAAGCGAACACTGAGTGCCTGCAACTTATCAGAAGTGCCTGTCAGAGGGATCGGCCACCAGAAAACAGTCTTGAAGGACAGTAAATGTAACTGGCAATTAAGAATGCATGCAAAGGAGAACCCACTTAAAAAACAAGATTCAAATTCAATTGGAGCAGTATAAAGGGTGTCAGTGAAAAGGAGTACGTCATTCAATTCAAGTACCTAATCACAGGTGGGGATTTGAAGAGGGATGGCTGATTTGCAAGGCAGAGGAAAGTGATTGGGCAACAATATTTCCTCTGAGAGTGCCCACTGCCCAACCCTGCTGGACAGAAGACAGAGCAAAATGTAGGACTTCCGACAGATGCACTTTCTACTCCACACACTATGTGATAAATTGGCCCCTGCCCTTCCAGAGTACAAAGAGTTTATGGAGGAGAGACAGGCTGAGAGTAAAAGATGAACCACCTCTGGTGGGAGCTGGAAGGAGCTCACTTGACCCTACTAAATCTCCTGGAATGAAGGCAGAAGCTTTGGAGGTTGGATGCAGCACCTGCTTCTCTACACAGGAGAGTCACAAGAGGTCTACCTATCACACCCGTCTTGGGCAGTCTGTGGCACTGAGAATGGCTTGGGCCCATGCTTGCGAATCTTCCTCAGCACTCGAGGGATCAAATACAAGGAGGAAACTTGTAAAGAATTGGATAACTTCACTGCAACTAAAATTGGTGCCAGGCTCTGAACAACAGATACTGAAGAACACCGAACTGGAGGCAATGAACATTTTCACAAGTGGTGAAGATGTTTACTTGAGGTTTGCCCTATGGGAGAAAGGTGGTCTAAACAACTCTGGGCGGGTAAAAGGATACACCTTATTACAGAGGCTTCTCCAAGGACCACCAGTCCAGGTCTTAAAGAGCAGTAATGGTATCTGACAGATCTCCCCTGTGCTGGAACCACTGACAACGAAGGCACCATGGACAGCCCTAATTTGTCAACATGTATACTTAACCAGGAAGATACAGGAAGCCAACCGATTAAGCAGGCAAAGAAACATCAAGACTGGAACTCAAGCTCCTTCCTGACCCATTAGGATTCATACCCAGAACGTACCAGATCTTCTGAAGAGGCAGGAAGGCTCTCAAGGATGTCTTCAGTACTTCCATAACAACAGGGGACGCTGAGAGGGCTCTAGGAAAGGCTTGGTCATGTTGATGGAAAAGCCAAAGTCAAACATCATGGATGCTGTTGTCCGGAGGTGATCCGAAATAATCTCGGCAAGCTGGCCTTGAGAAGCCAGTCATTTAGGCATGGGAACATGGAGACCCACAGGCTTCTCAGATGTGCTGCAACCGCTGCCATCATCTTGCTGAAGACCCAAGGTGCTGATGCTAGTCCGAACAGGAGGACCGCAAAATGGTAGTGAGTAGACCCTATCATGAAACATACATGCCGCCTGGAAAACTGCAGGATCAGTATATGAAAACACGTGCTGTGCAAGTCGAGGGACACCATTCAGTCTTCTGTTTCGAGTGCCAGAAGAACCTAAGCCAGGTAGAGCATCTTGAAGTTTTCCATGCGCAGGAACAAGTTAAAAATCCTAAGATTTAGGATTGGACAAAGGCCGCCGTCCATCTTGGGAATTAGAAAGTACCAGGAACAGTATATCTGCCTAATTTCCTGCTCAGGGGCCAACTCCACCACTTCTTTCTGCAGCTGGGCAGCCACTTCCTATGGCAGGATAGACAAGTGACGGAAAGGGAGGGCTCTTGGGAGAGGTTGGTTAGATCGGTAGGGGTATACCCTTTCCACAATCTGCAAGATGCTGTGGTCTGATGTTATGGGTAGAGTCAAGGTTCATCCTTATTATCTTCATGGATGCATCATAGTCAATTTTTACCACCTCCCAAAAATGATAAATGAGGTGTTCTGGCACCACGATGGTAGCCATGTCGCACAATGCATAGGTGTATCAACAAGCAAGCGTCATTGAGTTACTGTGGGCTAAACTGCCCAGTGAAAACACTTTCTTGCCCACGGCCTCTAGTTTTCTAAGATTCACTGCCCGTAGGGTCTGTAGAGAACATGCCGGGACTCTGTCTGGAGCAAGAATCTTGCAACATTAGGCTTTCAGGTGAGGAGAACGTGGTCTTCCAATGTTCATTTGTACTGTCTAGCTATCAGGCGGGCCACAGCAAGGGCCTAGGTGGATATGTTCCATCCCAACTTCACAGGATCGAGCAGTGCCTAATTAAAATATTAACCCTATATTCCACTGCTAGCAGAAGCTACTTCAACACATCTGCTGCGTTCCGGAGGGACTGACCCTGTTGGGCATTCCATTGCAGTCTCAGGGGAGACATCAAGTTCACTTTCATATCGCAAATTCTTTGATTACCTGCCACTGCCCACCCGCCGAACAGTAGCAATTGCTCTAATTACATCTAGAATTGGCTACTGTAATAGTCTGTATGCAGGGGTAACAAAATCTACCCTGCACAAATTACAGATGGTTCAAAATGCGGCGGCGAGGCTGGTCCTAAGGTTGCCTAGAAGATCATCAGCGTCAGCTGCCCTGAACAAGCTGCACTGGCTTCCTATTCAGAAGCGGATCTTATTCAAAGTCCTCGTGATCACATTTAGGTGTTTTCACAAACGTGGCCCAAAATATCTGAATAACAGATTTCACAGGTACTATCCCTCCAGAGAACTCAGGTCAGCCACAGCTAATCTGATGACTGTCCCTAAGTACAAACTAGCCACCAAAGGGGGAAAGTCACTGGCAGTTCTTGGGGCCAAAGCCTGGAACACACTCCCCACGGACCTCCGTCTAATATCATCAGAACAGATCTTTAAAAAATCTTTAAAAACCTGGATCTACGGATTGTCAGAATCAAAATGTAAAACTCTGGTCTAACTATACATAACAATTTAAACGCAGATAAAAACATAGTACAACCTGTCAGCAATGAAGACAAAGCGCCAGGATGCTCCTTGGAGTGACAGAGCGCTATACAAAAACCCACAAACATCAAACAACATCAACATATTTGTAGCACCTGGCTGTCAGCAGTGTCTGCAGAGGGTTCCCAGGAAACTGGCTCCCTCACTGCTGTCATTTGTATAGTAGGGCACTATTTCTGACATTTGTAACTGGTAGAGTTGGAGCCAACAATGCCATCCATAGTTTACCAGAAATGCTAGCATGAAGCAGTGTCATGCTGTGACTCCATGCTTATCTAGCCTCTTACATTATCCTTGGGGCCTCCCGCCTACATCTCATCAGGACAGACCTCTACTTAGAAGGCAGACAAGAGGATACCAACTCTGATGGCAGAGCAGGTCCACTGCCAGTGTTGCTGGGGAGGGGGCTACTAGCGAGGGTCTCCTCCAGAGACACAGCGGTTGGATTTCCAACTCCATGGTGCAGGAACTTAGTTTAATCTATTCTAGAAAACAAAGGTCCGAAGGATAATTTAATTACATACACAGTAAAGTTATAGACTTGCATCAGTACTATATCTGGTTATTCCAGTACCCAGCCGGGTCAGGAAATTTTATTCAATATATGTAACAAAAATTAGGTGACCACGAAGGGGGTCAAATTCAAACATTTGATAGGGTACAAGCCTGCACCTATCCAAGAGTAAGCTGACAAACAATTTAGAAGGAAGATAGAAATAGAGAAAACAAACAATATCAGGCAAGAAAGACGTGGGAGCCAACTGTCCCTTGCAATTGGGTAATTAGTAAAGCAAGTTTAGACATACAATATCTGCTATCACAATAGTCTCAATGGATATATTGCAGAATTGTTTAGACGGTCGACGACGTTTCGATCCCTGGCTCCTAATGAACCGGGATCATCATCAGGACTTGGTAATTAGTTGCCTGTTTTGAATTTTGAAGCGCCTGGAGGGGTCCAAATAGTTCAGCGAATCGGTTCCGAGAGTCTATGATAGTTCCTTGTAGCGCGAACTAGGTCTGAGGTTGGATACCTCAGGCTGCGGTATCTAAACACGGATGAAGGTTGAGCACATCTAGATCCCAGGCGGGTAGTCCTCTTGGTGAGGGAGTGGGGTGCTCCCGTGGAGAATAGTTGCCACAATTGGCGATAATTTCTCTCAGGACACTATTATCGTTAAAATAGCGTCTGTGTAGCTCCACAATCGGGCAGTGTACCAGAAGTCGGTAGGCTCAATGGCCAATCATCCCGACACCAAGGGATTTCCTTGGTGTCGGGATGATCATCCGTGTTTATATACCGCAGCCTGAGGTATCCAACCTCAGACCTAGTTCGCGCTACAAGGAACTATCATAGACTCTCGGAACCGATTCGCGGAACTATTTGGACCCCTCCAGGCGCTTCAAAATTCAAAACAGGCAACTAATTACCAAGTCCAGATGATGATCCCGGTTCATTAGGAGCCAGGGATCGAAACGTCGTCGACCGTCTAAACAATTCTGCAATATATCCATTGAGACTATTGTGATTGCAGATATTGTATGTCTAAACTTGCTTTACTAATTACCCAATTGCAAGGGACAGTTGGCTCCCACGTCTTTCTTGCTTGATATTGTTAGTTTTCTCTATTTCTATCTTCCTTCTAAATTGTTTGTCAGCTTACTCTTGGATAGGTGCAGGCTTGTACCCTATCAAATGTTTGAATCTGACCCCCTTCGTGGTCACCTAATTTTTGTTACATATATTGAATAAAATTTCATGACCCGGCTGGGTACTGGAATAACCAGATATAGTACCGATTCAAGTCTATAACTTTACTGTGTATGTAATTAAATTATCCTTAGGACCTTTGTTTTCTAGAATAGATTGTCCGCCCATGGTCCGAAGGTATCCATTGGGTTCCCTTGTTATAACTTAAAAGGAACTTAGTTTAAAGCACCAGCACGAAATAGAAATCCATTTGGATTCCGATCTATACCCAGCCCACTACGCAATACTGTACAGATGGTGTTTTCTGGCCATGATCAATCCCACCAGTGAAGTTCAGGAACACAGTGGAACTCCAAATAAGTTTGGCGCAAAATAAGGATGGAGATGAACAGGTCATCTTGATTCAGATGTAGGTATTCAGCTTTCACTGTAAGCATCCATATTAACATGGCAGGAACCATAAAAAACCATTGAAAATGTCAACCTAGATAGGAGTATACATGTATCTAAAACCTCAAACTTTCTAGCAGAAAGAGATAACAGAATCCTGCTGGCAAACACATGATAAAAATAGAAGAGGTCCTGTCACAGTGTTCATGACAGTCTTGTACTAGAATGGCTCCGGTCAGTGATTGATGCATTTATTGAGGAGGATCTATGGAGTCAAATCGTGCTGGGAGGATGACCCACTGCCAGAAACTCATATAGGGCCCCAAATGGTCCCCTGAGGCGCACTGGGGGCACAGCAGCATGCTTGAACATCTCAACCATGGCATAAAGCAAACACGTTAGTTCTGTCTCAAGCGGTGGAAATTCTGTATAGGTCAGCATCGGTTGCAGTGTCACGTGTAGTAGAGGCGAACAAATTACTTACCTTTGGTAACGATATATCTGGAAGAAACAGTAGTTAGTATTAGATTCCTTACCTTAGACTATTCCCAGGCGTCAGACTGGATCCGGAAACATTTGCGAAGCAGTACCCCTGCTCGTCGGTAGGCGTCGTCTGCAGCTCCGCGTCAGTCATCGGATGACGCCGCCCTCGCGCGCTGACGTCAGTTATTATACACAGCTTTTCCGCGCCAGAAACGCAGAGCCATGATAAAAACCAACACTGGTGCCATGAAACTAGGGCCCTGAAAGGGGAAGACATTAACCCTAGATATTGGTTCACAGAACGGGGAGGATGGGTGGGGCGGTAAGGAATCTAATACTAACTACTGTGTCTTCCAGATATATCGTTACCGAAGGTAAGTAACTTGTTCATCTGAAAGAAATAGGCTAGTATTAGATTCCTTACCTTAGAATAGATACCCCAGCAATACCAATCCCGGTGGTGGGTCTGCGAACCAATAATCACACCAGAAAGTCATGGAGGACGGAACGGCCAAAGAAGCCATCCCTCTGGACTTGACAGTCCAGGCAGTAATGTCTTGCAAACGTGTGCAGCGAGGCCCACGTAGCTGCCTGACAAATGTCCTGCAAGGGGACTCCCTGACCCAGAGCAGTAGTAGCCGCTGTGGCCCGAGTGGAATGGGCCCTCAGCCCAACAGGAGGTTCCTTCTTAGCCAAGGAGTAGCATGCCTTGATACACAACACAACCCACCGGGAGATGGTCTGCTTGTGTAACGCCTGTCCCTTCTTAGCGCCCAAGTAACCAACAAAGAGTTGGTCATCCACCCAGAACTGGCGTGTGCGCACCAGATAAAATGAGAGCGCACATTTGGGGTCCAGGCGGTGGAGCCGCTCTTCCTCCTTTGAGGGATGTGGAGGCGGAAAGAAGGTGGGCAAGGTCATGGACTGCCTGATGTGGAAGGCCGTGACAACCTTGGGCAGGAAAGAGGGTCTTGTCCGCAACACAACCTTGTCCGGATGGACAGAAAGGAAAGGAGGTTTGGAAGAAAGAGTCTGGAGCTCACTCACTCTCCTGGCAGAGGTGATGGCAACCAGGAAGGCAGTCGTCGGAGTAAGAAGGCGAAGAGGACAGTTATGAAGTGGCTCAAAGGGAGCGCACATCAGATAGGTAAGAACAAGGTTCAAGTCCCACTAAGGCATCACGAATGGAACAGGGGGGAACATGTGTGTGATGCCCTTCAAAAACTTATTTACACTCGGGGACTTGAACAAAGATGGCTGATCAGGTAGCCTTAAAAAGGCTGAAAGGGCAGAAAGGTAGCTCTTGAGAGTGCCCAGAGCAGAGCCCTGCTGGGCAAGAGAAAGAAGGACGAGAAGAACCTCAGAAAGTGGGGCAGAGAGAGGATCCACAGCCTTTGCTGTGCACCATGCCACAAATCTGTTCCACCTGTAGGCGTATACCAACTTAGTGGAGGGACACCTGGCTGCCAGAATCACAGTACAGACTTCAGGAGGCAAGTCAAATGGCCTCAACAGTCGCCGCTCAATCGCCAAGCATGTAGGTGGAGACTGGACAGGTTCGGGTGGAGGACCGTCCCCTGCTGCTGCGACAGAAGGTCCTCTTGAAGAGGCAGACGAACCGGGGGATCGACTGACATACTGAGTAGCTCGGGATACCAGTACCTTCGTGCCCAGTCCGGAGCCACAAGGATAACTTGGGCCCGGTCGCGCTTGATCTTCTTCAGCACTCTGGGCAGAAGTGGTATAGGCAGAAAGGCACACAACAGACCGCAACTCCACTCGTGACGAAAAGCGTCTCCGAGCGAGTGCCGCCTTGGAAATTCTAACGCGCAGAACTGATGAGATTGGGCGTGCTCTTCGGTGGCGAATAGATCTAACCAAGGCTCTCCCCACTGCAGAAAGAGGCCTTGCTCCACATCCGAGTTCAGACGCCATTCGTGATCCATCATGCACCGCCGGCTGAGTTCGTCCGCCCAGGCGTTCAGAGAACCTGCCAGGTGTTGAACCACCAGAGTCATGCCCTGATGTTCCAGCCACTGCCAGAGGCGCAGAGCCTCCTGGCAGAGGGTCCACGACCCCACTCCGCCCTGTTTGTTGGAGTACCACATGGCGGTTGTATTGTCCGTGAACACCTGCACTACGCTCCCCCGGACAGAGGGGAGGAATGCCTTCAGTGCTAGACGAATCGCCCTCAGATCCAGAAGGTTGATATGGGGCCGGGACTCCGCCGGAGACCAGAGGCCTCTGATCTCCGCCTCTCCCATGTGGCCTCCCCAACCCAGGAGGGACGCGTCTGTCACAACTACGTGCTCCGGTTGGGGTAAGGAGAGGGACCTGCCACTGACCCAATCGTGGTCCGTGAGCCACCACTGCAGCTGTCTCGCAGTGTCCTCCGAGATCAGGACATGGTCGGACAGGTTGCCCTGATGCTGGGCCCACTGAAACTTCAGGTCCCACTGCAGAGCCCGCATCCGCCACCAGGCGTGATGCACCAGAAGGAGGCAGGAGGCCATCAGCCCCAGAAGCCGCAGCGTCAACCTGACCGAGACCCGGGACAAAGGCTGAAAGATTGGAATCAGAGCCTGAATATCTCGAACCCGCTGTCCGGGAGGATAATCCCGAAACTGCGCCGAGTCGAGAACCGCTCCGATGAAGAGGAGCTTCTCAGAGAGGCACAGGTGTGTTTTTTGCACACTGATGGAAAACCCCAGCTGGTGCAGGAGGTCTGCCGTTGTCTGGAGGTGGCTGACAACTGCCTGGGGCGAGCCAGCCTTCAGCAACCAGCCGTCGGGGTAGGGAAGACTGAAACCCCTAACCTGCGCAGATGAGCTGCGACCACGGCCATCACCTTCGTGAACACCTGTGGGGCGCTGGTAAGGCCGAAGGGGAGCACAGTAAACTGAAAGTGCTCGTGGCCTACAGTGAACCGCAGGTAGCGCCGGTGGGCCGGCAGAATGGGAATGTGGAAATAAGCGTCCTGCAAGTCCAACGCTACCGTCCAGTCTCCTGGGTCCAGGGCAGCTAAGACCCGTGCCAGTGTCAGCATCTTGAACTTCTCTTTCCGGAGGAAGGAGTTGACGTTCCGTAGGTCCAAGATAGGGCGTAGGCCCCCTTTGCCCTTCTTGGGTACCAGAAAGTAGTGGGAGTAACAACCACACCCTACTTCCGGCCCAGGAACGCGCTCAATGGCCCCCTTGGCCAAGAGGGTCGTAACTTCCTCTTGCAGAAGTTGCAAGTGGTCCCCTGACACGCGGTGGAATTGTGGTGGCATGGTTGGAGGGGTCGTCTCGAAGGGGAGGGAGTAGCCCCTTCGGACGATTTGCAACACCCGCCTGTCCGAAGTGACAGTGCGCCAGAGGAAGTGGTGATGGCGAACCCTGCCCCCCACTGGCGTCACATGGGCCTGAAAGCACGGGCTAGGAGGCTTTAGAGGCGGATGCTGCGGGGGAAGGTGTGGACTGGCCTTGCCGTTGTCCCCGACCACCGCCACGGCGGTTTCCACGGCCGCCACGGCGTTGGATGTTAGTCTGCGGTGCATGGCTGGCAGCACGTGTGGGAGCGCCCCTTCCTTGGCCACGAAAGGGTCGAAAGGCACCCGTTTGCTGTCGCGGGGCCGAGAGGCCCAAGGACTTGGCCGTAGCCCTGGAGTCCTTGAAGCGCTCAAGCGCATGGTCTGCCTTGTCGCCAAAAAGGCGACGGCTATCGAACATAAGAGTGTTTTGGACATCGGCCGAAAAATTGGCGGACCTCAACCAGGCGTGGCGACGAATCACCACCGTCGTTGCCATCGCTCTGCCCAGTGAGTCAGTGGTATCCAGCCCACACCAGATAGAAAACCGTGCTGCATCTCGACCCTCCGCAAGGGCTTGGGTGAGTTTAGTCCTGACCTCCTCCAGACATTCTGGCAGCACGGCCGCAACCATGTCCCACAGAGAGTGGGTGTAGCGGCCCAAGAGGCACGCGGTGTTCACTGACCGCAGTCCCAAACTCAGGGATGAGAATACTTTCTTACCGTATTGCTCGTACCTCTTGGATTCCCGATCGGGCGGGGCCATCAGGAATGCGGTTTGGGAGTTGGGAAGCCTGGATGACCAGGCTCTCGGGGTGGGATGGGTGGACAGGAAGCAAGGGTCGCCCGGAGCCGAGCGGTGGCGTCTGGCCACGTTCCTATCTACAGGCTGACCTGTAGCAGGCTTGGACCAAGTGCCCAAAAGAACGTCCGAAAAGGCTTCATTAAACGGCAGCAGAGGCTCAGCCGAGCTTGACTGCGGTTTAAGGACCTCAGTGAGGAGCTTAGTCCTCACGGCCGCGATGGGGAGCTCCAGGCCTAAGACCTTGGCTGCCCGTATTAGCACCACACTGTAGGCAGCCCCCTACTCCGAAGCTACGGTGGGAGGGGAGACAAAACCAGTGTCTGGCGAGGTGTCCAGCCCACTGGCATCCC
This sequence comes from Lissotriton vulgaris, assembly GCF_964263255.1. Lineage (NCBI taxonomy): Eukaryota > Metazoa > Chordata > Amphibia > Caudata > Salamandridae > Lissotriton > Lissotriton vulgaris. The sequence goes on from NC_141697.1 coordinate 339,796,330, forward strand.
AAGCTCACCTGTCCAGTCCTGCTGAAACTGACATTCCCGTGCCAGAGGGTCCTCAGACCCTTCCCAATCCCCCTCGTCACCCAAATCCTGGTATTCAGGTTCAAAGGATGGGGCCGGTTCGTTAAAGTAAAAATCTCCAAGCGACGTCGAGAGCGGCGCCCAGCGGCGCCGCTCCGGCGCCGGAACCGAATCGAGGGTAGAATCGGGTATGGCGTTGACCGGAGGCGACGCCGGGGGCGACACCCTAGGGGTCGGCGCTGGTGAGGTTGTGAGGTCGACCGGCGCCGACCCGGATCCGGATCCAGTGAGGGCCTGCGGCGCTGGGACCAAAGTCGCTAGAGGCGCCGGGGACGAAGCACCCGACCCGCTAGGCCCCCCAGCCGGGGCCGCTGGGCCCGGAGGCGCCACGGAACCCAGCGGAGGAGGGAGAGACCTCATGGCCATGAGATACCGCTCGATCTCTTCTGGCGTCGCGTCATGCCCAGGGACCGGAAGGTATGGGGCAGGCTGCGACGCCCGTGACGCCGTCGGAGCCGAGTGGGTGGTGTCACCCGAACCCCAGGCCGCATCGCGCAAGCGTCGGGGTGGGTCGGAAGAGCGATGCCGCCTTTCCGACCTCTCATGCCTCTTACCTGAGGATCTTGATCCCGAAGACCGATGCCGACTCTCGGAGCTACGAGGGCTCCGACCCCGCGACCGGTCCCTCAAACTCCTGTGGGACCGGGACCTCAAACAGCGCGGGCCGACTGCCGGAGCTCAAGTCGCTTGCGGGACGGCTCCCGCCGAGCCTTAGACGTCTGGGCCCGGCAGTCGGTGCAGGTTCGGTCGTCGTGGTCGAGGCCTAGACACTGAAGACACAGGCGATGGGGGTCGGTAACCGTCATCAGTCGGCTGCACTTGGAGCAGGGTTTAAACCCGGGCATTTCTACCGGCACCGTCGGAGTCAATCGATTAAAAAAGCAGATCAAAATGATCAAAGTTTAGTCAAAAAATGACTAAAGGGTACTACTTCTCCGGATCTGCGCTTAGCTGGCGCGGAAAAGAGAAGAACTGACGTCATCGCGCGAGGGCGGCGTCTAAGTACTCCGGCGACGTCATCCCGGCGCAAACGACGCCGACAACTCACGCGGAGCCGCAGACGCCTACCGACGCGCAGGGGTACTGCTATGCAAAGGTTTCCGGATCCAGTCTGACGCATGGGGATATTCTAAGGTAAGGAATCTAATACTAACCTGTTTCTTTCAGATACAAGAATATGGCCGAGTGGCAGGTATTGGAGATATTGGCGCAACCAGAAGCAAGAATGAAATCCACGATCTCCAGTTCCAAAGAAGAATCTGCTGGAGGCAGGGTGCACCTAGGCAACCTACCTCAGAACCTTGAACACTGCTGATGGGTGTTGTCATCCCATCTTCTCTTTTCTGCTAGTCACTGTACCAAAGAATTTTGGGGAAATCTTGTTAAAACGCAAAAGAAAAATGTTAATACAGTAACAGTAGCTTAGGATATGTATCAAAGAATGTGAAAAAAAGATAACCAAATTCAGTGTGCCAGGGTAGGTGCTTTATGGTTCCAGCGCCGAAATAGACCTAGCGCCTCCTGAGGCAGTGGGGGGGCATTAACTAGGAAAACAAGTAGAAACATGCCCTTGTTAACTCGCACAGTGCACCCTCCGATGTGGCTTGGTTGACTTGGACTGTATAATGTATAGAGAGCTACAGGTGGTACAGTGTGGGTGATCTAGGACCAGATACAATGCATATCGGGCAAAGATCAGACATGAGATACAAAACCCTCTTCCAACACTAAATTGGCCTCTATTTCCCTGCTTTTACTTGCATGCAAGCCTAACACAGACTCAAGTTAAAGTACTAAGGAAAACAGAAGCAAAACCAAAGAAGCAAGGGAGATGGAAGGTTCAGAGAGAAAGTTCTAAACTTTTGAAGCAAAACACTAAAGGAAGAATGCTTGACTAATAGGAGCTTTAGATATTTAGGAAAGTGACAAGAAGAAAATGAAGAAAATGTCTTTACTGATGACAGACTGTATTCAGTCCGGATCCCAGCTCTGCTTCCACCGATGGTGCGATGCTCTGGAGCCTTAATATACAGCCAGTCACTCAGTGACAACCATTATTGACACCCCCCCCCCCCCGAAAAAAGATATATATTGTGATAAATAGGATATGTAAATCGTTCACCAACCTAAGACATACTGGAAAAACAGTATTCCATTTTGAGTCAAACTATAGGTGAGGTGGTCACCAAAATAAGTGAATCCATTTTGGGTGAAGATTGTATCTAAATACCAGAAGGATTTAAAGTGCAATATTCAAGCTGTGAATACACGGACGCTGCTGTGTAACATCGATGCACAAGTAAACACTGTAGAACTACGAATGCTCCAAGGAGAAAAAACATACTTGTCCACTTTCCCTTCGGTGTTTAAAAGGTTCATCAGTTTGTTCTGCGCATCGTCCAACGATTCCTGTTTAAGAACAGCTAAAACAAAAATAATAAGATAATGTATTGAGAAATATTTAAAATAAACATGATGTTTAAACTCTTAACACCCCAATTGTGGTGCTCGCTAGCATACAAATTAGACTTAAAATTAAAGTGGTATCCCTATATATATATTTAAATTGTGACCGTCAAAATAAATGTTGCCCAATATTATGTTTTTCAGAGCAAGCGTACCAATAAACAAACAATAAGCATTTACTACTACAGTGTACAAGTCAAACATTTCATAAGAACAGTACAGTAACTCATGTGAGAAAACACTGCTTACTATCTCATAGAGTTCATGTTAGAATATCTTGACAAAGAATAACAACAATGTGAAACTTATCAAGACCGATTCGATATGATTTTGTCTCATTGAACTGATGCAACCCCTTGCACCCTAGTTTTGGTCAAATACATTTGTTTGTAACACCGACATATGAAAAAACAGCATGGTGTAAGCCATATATGCAGACAAATTAATATGCTACTTTGCCTTGGGGGGGTGGGCGCAGAAAAGCGCAAGACTTTCCAAAGAGTCCCTGTTGGACCCGATATGCTGCTGCCCAGCCTTGCTACAATATCAAAGGAAGCTGCTAACATCAATGTTTCTGCCAAAAGGGGTACAGACGTGCTCAGAAGCAGTATCAGCACTTTTCTCCATACTTGGCCAACTTCAAGAGATACATAATAGAGGTACGATCTCGGCTGAGCGAATCAAAGGGGCCTTGCGACAATAAAGAAGAGGAAGATGCACTGGCCTCAGACAGCCGGCAGAGGCAGTTGAACACTCTCGAATTGCAAATGTAGACTTTCTTTCTTTGTAGTTCACCATTGAGCACTGTATACTACCCGTAGGTTCTTCTTACAAATTTTAGGCACATTTGCACATACATAGATTTAGCACCTTAAATGTCAGCAAATCAAAACTAGAACAACGATGGAGTTATCTCAAGTAGCTGTACACCACACTTGAGGGGTTGGGAGATGCACAGGTTTTGTAAGTGTTAATTCCAAGCTCTTTTTAAAAGTTCTGGTATAATAAGGAGTAACCAAGCAGTTTATAAGCGTATAATTAAATCTAATCTAATCTTGTTGGAATGTAGACCTATTTTAAGGGAAAGTTAATTGTACTTATGTATTTAATTATTTTATTTTTTTAATAAAGCCACTAGGTGCTTGTGGCGACCACTAGCAGTACGCAGAGTTGTCAAGAGTCAGAACTAAATTTTCTAATGGCTCACCACAACATAAATTGCAGGTGCCATGTCCAGTTTAGTAGTTCCTAGAAATTGGGCCACTTTGGAAAGTAATGCGTTTCTGTAATCCCCTACAAAGATTGCCACTAGGACATGGTGTGGGAAGGACGAGGAGAGGGTTGTAGCAACTTAGCAGTGACATATCAAATCCCCAGCTCAGCGGTTCCATGATCTGATGTCTAGTATTTAAACTCGGTTACTGAGGGTGATCTGCAGGTTTCAGGTGGGTGCCTGGCGTCGAGGGCGGTGTGCCGATTTCGCCACCACCCCCCTCCCGAGATCCATGGTGTGATTGTCTCTCACCATTCAAGTGCACAATTTTTTGGTTTCTCAAATCGAGAGTACCAGAGAAGGATTTTTCCTTCACTTGCACTTTTTACATATTTTCACTTTCACGTCCCTAGGTTAGAGTGGGCCTTAGCGTGCTCTTACCGCCGGGGTTTAGTCCAATTTTTGGTCCTGACGAATGCCTGGTAAATTTACACCTCCTACGGCAGAAACATGTTGACCCACTTGTAAACTACCTGGAAATAGCTAAACAATCTATTTGGCTTGTTTTCCAACACATTGATTTTAATATGTCCAATTGATCAAACATTAAATATTTTTTTGATACAACTTAAGACATTTTTAATCTTCACCACCACCACTATCACTTATCATTCACCATTTCACAATACCTGCTCCGCAGTAAATCTGGCGTTGTAGCACACTGGGGAGGCATTCGGCCTCTCCCAGTGGGGCCCTATGATGAAGCATGTCACCAACCATGTTGGTGAGTAAGGGCTTTCTATACAAACCTAATTGGTCTTTTGTATCCCTGTTTTCCTGCTCTTGTTGTCGTTATTAGAGTTCTTACACTCTTTTCTTGTTTAAGTCAGTACAATTGGGGACTAAGAGTGTATGATTACTTTCTACCTGCCTCTCTTTTTGTTGAATAGTATTTAAACTTGTCAGAACCTACTGATGGCTGCATTGTTATATTGCTCATAGTAAGGCACTGCAATGAACTCTGCAGGCAAGAAGTAGAAAGTGTTCCATTGGTTGAAGTCGTTTAATGGCCAGATTTGTTCTCGGTTTTTACGTAGATAGAATGAAATACACAAGCCCACACTAGTGTTTGAATATGGTTTTTCATGGGAGTTAAGCTCAAGCTCAGGCCCTCCACCACTCTAACTGCAGTCATCAATCCTCAAGAAGCATCAAAAAAACAAATGACAAGGGTGACCTCACTCCATGGCAAGAAGAGTGCCGTCAATGGCAAACATTTAGATTAAATAGGTAAACACCATTTGGTGAAGCAAGCTAAGGGCAGACCTATTTTCCAAAAATAAAATTAATATATGGGATAAAGTACTTCATAACAATTCATTATAAAGATACAGTCACTAAAACGTTTTGTGATCATTAACAGAAACAAGGCTGCAAGTCTAATAACTTTCTGAGATCATGAGCTCAGGTGTGACTTGCAATACCCTTTTCATGTATGGCTTGATGTTTATTACTTTTACTTTATATGCCTCCCTATTTAGATATAAGTTTTACCTTCTCGCTCTCTCATCCGTTTGTTCCTATTACTACTTTATAGTTTTATGGCCACCTCAAATCGAACCAAAAAGTTGTTTCGCGTTCCACTATTCACAACATCCCAGTCTTTCACATGCCTAAACATTTTGATAACCCCACTCCACAAGTCTCAGCCCACTATACCTCCTATATCCCCCCCTTCTAAATCCCTTTCCACATGGCTGCCAATTGACACTGTGTCAAGCGTGACAGCTTCAGACAGCCCAGACTTTTTAGCTGGTAATCCTTTGCACCCTCTTATTTTTCCGTCCATACTTACATTATTAACAAGCATTTACAATGCAACGGTTTTGCCTTTGGAAATGTTAAAGCTATTTGCAATGTAAATGACAATGCCATTTATTTATCTGTTTTCAAAACCAACACATAAATACAAATGTTGCCATTTACAATGCCAATAGCTCAAACTTTTCCAAAGGCGAAACCGTTGCATTGTAAATGCTTGTTTAAATAGGTGTTGGCTTTGAAAATATATAAATTAATAGCATTGTTATTCACAAAGCCAATAGCTTACACTTTCCTAATGCGAGTCCTATTGGCTATAGCAATGCTTGTTGGTAGCAAGCAAGGACAGTGCTGTTGTGGTGCTGAGTGATGATGTGGTTGGGCTGAGTGATGTGGTGGTGTATTAAGAGTGATGTGGTGGTGTATTAAGAGTGATGTGGTGGTGTATTAAGAGTGATGTGGTGGTGTATTAAGAGTGATGTGGTGGTGTATTAAGAGTGATGTGGTGGTGTTCCTGAGTGGTGTGGTGGTGTCCCAGAGTGATGTGGTGGTGTCCCAGAGTGATGTGGTGGTGTCCCAGAGTGATGTGGTGGTGTCCCAAAGTGATGTGGTGGTGTCCCAGAGTGATGTGGTGGTGCCCCAGAGTGATGTGGTGGTGCCCCAGAGTGATGTGGTGGTGCCCCTGAGTGATGTGGTGGTGCCCCTGAGTGATGTGGTGGTGCCCCTGAGTGATGTGGTGGTGCCCCTGAGTGATGTGGTGGTGCCCCTGAGTGACATGGTGGTGTCCCTGAGTGATGTGGTGTGTGAGGGTGTGTGTGGAGGCAGATGAAATTGTAGCAAACTGTGCCTGGCATTGCAAACTTTCAAGCTCAAATCAGATGTTTCGAATGACGAGGCAACAGAAGGCGCAGAAAAACAGCGGTATTTCATAGACATATTGAAGAGTGCCTGTCTGGTGGCTTAGTGGACTAATGCGTCCACTGTTGTGGTCTGTGTTTGACCTAATGGTCACAGGTTCAAATCTTTCAACTTGTTTTTAGCCACATAATTGATATGAGGGATTTCTGGCTGAAAACACAGTTTTGGGGCATGCCTCCTGAGCACACCCCTTCTCCTCTTCTTCTCGTGTCAGTAAGTGGTTCCTCATCAGAAATGGGAAGTCACCAGACTGTCTTTGGGCAGGATCTGCAGGGCATAAAATGCTTAATTCACAGGGACATCGACTGCGGTGCCTAAACGTGCCTCTGCAACATAAAGTTCAGAAGATACGAAGAAGGGACATTCCACTCTCTTCTGAGACCGTCGTAGAAGTAGATGACTCTATGCTCCCGAGAGACCAACACCACAAACATCCAAACTCGCAACAACGACAGCCGGATTCTCTGCTGATTTTTTTCTACCCTATCATACCAGCTTTTTGTAGCAAGAGCTACAACGAGACAAACAGAAGTGCTGCATAAACGGAAAAGGTCAGTGCACAATTCGCAGCCAGTTTAGCTCGCTGAGGAACACAGGCACACATGTGTACAGTATCAGGCAATGCTGGCCTGTGAGAGTGCCAAGGTGTCGGAGACCCTGGTATACATTATGAAAGCCTGCTTCGGAGCAGTGGACAGCCAGTGCCACCTGGAGATCACAGAACTGCTGCAGCCCCCGCGCAAATTGATTTCATGCTGCATCCATCATTTTTGCTGAAAGGTTTCCTTTCCCTTTAATTTTGTCACAGATATTACAAGAATAATGTAATGTATACATTGATTTCCCTTTCCCTCGTGTAATTGAAACAGGTTTCCCCTATTGCTTTTAAGGTAGCACCTGTAAATTAAGTTTACACAAAGCGAGACGGTAATGAGAAAATTGAAAAATCAATGCACAAGACTCGAAAACCACCTTACGGTGTGCAGCACGCAGAGAAATTAGTTTCCGATTTGTGTTTTTTGTTGTCGTTTTATTTTGTTTTTAGAAATTAACAACAAAAATGCTTCAGGAAACATGCAAAAAATGTTCTACTTGCATTACAAATAGTAGAACTAACTATTTTACATACATGTTATGTCGTGGGGATGTGTCACAGCTTGCGCACACTGACGCATTTGTGTCAAGGATTCAGTCATAGGGCAGAGTTCGAGATCTGGTTGTTTGAGTAGGATCACATGTAGTTTGGAGAGTGGGTAATATGCATGTGCGTAAATATTTCAGTGCACGCGTGTTAAAATGAGCATTAGACCAGTGAAATATCGGGCGCTTCTCTGAAAACAATGGGTGGCAGAGGGCCAAAGCGCCATCTGCATCGACATACTGTGCTCGTGTTTCTGTTTCTCCTCTTTAGTTTAGTTCCTTCTAGCCTCAGTGGATTGAATGTTCCAATAACATTACAGTCCTTCTGCCTCAGGCTCTACCAGTCGTTAATGGCCTGTTCTCTCTTAAGAGGCTGTTATTGTGCTTCGCGTTGAGTTGTAATGCAATGGTAATGTTAAGCGAGTGTACGAGGCGATATTCGACAATTCAGGAAGGATCATATGTGAGGATTCACTGGCTTGAATTAAGCCTCTGAGAGAATTGAGAGTATAGTCTCTTTTTAGGGCCCCGGGTTATCACTTTAAACAAGTTTAGTTGTGGGTCGTTGATGTATGTTGGTTTAGTATGTTGTGAGTTGGCACCAAATTGTTATGCACAACTGCAGTACTAGAGAGGCTTCCACTGGTTCAGACCTGTGCTGGCGAAGAATAGAAGGGTCAAATCACGGTCCATAAAGGAGACTGGAGAGCTAGAGTTGGATGGTACTGGAAAATCATTGAATTTGGGAAGGAAGAACAATACCAACAGGAAAATACCCTGGCACAATCTCCTCCACATAAGGGGTAGTACGGTGAAGGAAATACCAATAATGGAGGATGGTCTTTCAGTCTGAGCACTTCCTTCAGATAGCAGAGCTTTTTCTGTTGCCACTCAACTCAGATCCTGAGTGTATGGGGAGTCGGTATTGTTGAGAACATACAAGCTAGAAGGCCCTGGAAAGGTTGTATGAAGGCATCACGCATGCCATTACAATGCATGCCATAACAACACGGCATGAGTTTCTACCATGCATGCCTTTACCATGCAAACCTTTACAAAGAATATGCCTTTACCACGAAAATGTATTTATTTCACAGGTAACTATAAAGTCTTTTCATATATATATGTTAAAAAAAAACACACCAGGCACTCACTAAGTTTTCGTTTCAACCAGCATATATTGCACCATTCAGATGCACTTTGGGTAATGCCTTCCGCAGTGTTTGCAACATAAACGAAGCGGGCTGAACTTAAATGCTTTCACTTGTCCTCATTCCAGGAACTACGTCAGTCATCAAAGTAGGACTGCGCCATTCAAAAATGCAATTCGGTCTTTTAGCCCGCCATGTCAGAGCGATGGTATATGTATCACAAGTTCCACATCCTATATTTTACTAATCACAGTCTCAGCCTTGGACCGGCAATTTAGATCACTTTTGCCACAGGCAGAGAACAATGTGGAAAAAAACTAAGCGGCTGCAAGCTCAGATATGGCACGGTGCAATCAGTCCTCCAAAGTCAATCACACCCCAGTTGGGCTTCTCTTGTTTGCCCCCAAAATCCAAGCAATTCAAGTTGGCAAAATTGCTCTTCATTAAACCAAATATCCTGGCAAAATCACCCCTTGTTGTAACCATATTGTAGCAATACGGGCACCAACCAGTCAGAATTGCCCAATGATTGACTTTGGAGGACTGATTGCATTAGATTGGTCCAGGATCTCATTTGACAAACCCACATCACCCCCAACCTTAGCAAACTCCACTGACTCCGGGTACAGCAAAGATACCACTTCAAGCTACTGAGCCACGCATACAAAGCCCTGCACAACTGCGGCCCAGCCTACTTGAACCACCGCCTTAACCAGACACCACCACTCCGCATCCCTTTTTCTAACCCTCACCCTCGCATCTGACATAGCAGAAGCAGCGGTCACTCCTCCTACCTACCACCAAACACATGGAATGAGCCATCCTCTCATCTCTGGACCTCCTCATCACTTCTAGAGTTCAGACAATCCCTGAAGATCGGTCTATTTAACTAATTAAATGGATCCTGCCAGCACCTGGATGGATTCCCTCACGGGTGACAAGAAGCGCTATACAAATCTACTGGTTGACTCATTCACCATAGGGCGTCTTTAAAGCAATTAGGAAGAAGTCCACACTTCTCACTGCAGGTAGCAAACAACTATTCACTGTAAGCTCATGTGCGCATCATAATTGCTACACAGTAACAAGGCAGCCGTAGGACGGTGTACTCCTTTTAACAGCTCTTTTTATTATTCCTTAGAGGAATCCATTTATTTGAAGTAACAATTATGAATTCTTATTGTGTGTGAGACACTCTCCGGGTGTCAACTCTTTGGTGGCACCAATGCTACTCCATACTCTGACTTAAATATATTTTTGTTTGTCCCAAAAATGAGCGCCATATATTTTGTTTTTTTTATATCCAAGTCATTTCTTCACTTTATAAGAATTTCTTGGTAGAGATGGGTCTCCGGGAGGTTTAAAGCATCCTCAAAGCAGCAACCTGACGAACAATTATTCCTGGTCAGCCAGTGCTTTCAATGGGCAGGTACAGTAAGGTGTTTAGTACCAGCACTTCTTTCATTTGAAAGAAAAAGTACATGCACTTCTCAGCAGGGGTCTAATAATGTTAATGGGAGGGTAACACTTCTCAGCAGGGGTCTAATAATGTTAATGGGAGGGTAACACTTCTCAGCAGGGGTCTATTATTTTTAAATGGGAGAGTGACAATTCTCAGTAGCGGGCCAACATTTTTTAACGGGAGAGTACTGGCACTTCTCAGCGTGGGTCCAATATTTTTTTACGGGAGATTACTGGTGTTTCTCAGCAGGGATTCAATATTTTTGAATGGAGTATACATGCATTCTCAGCAAGAGACCAATAATTTCAGTGGAGATATCAGCACTTTTCAGCAGGTACAAAACCTTCGATGGCAGAGTACCGGCACTCCTCAGCAGGGATGTAATATTTTAGTGGCACTTCTCAGTAGCACGCAGGCGCTCTGCGATGATGAGAACCAGCACTTCTTTATTTCCATGTCAGGCACGGTTGTCAGCTGTGCTCTTCAGACTAGCATCTCAATGGGTGATACAATTATTTTAATGTCCCTCTTCCCATAAGCCCCAAGGTCTCTCCCGTCCGCCCCTTGCAGCATGGAGAACGCAAGGGGCGGCATTCTGCAGCGGCCCACTTCTCTAAAGACTCCAGGGTGAGAAGAACAAGAAGATATTCCAATCAGAGGGGGCAATTCTCTTTTTGGGAGGTTTAATAAGGATAAATATTACTCATATTTAAGGAGAGGGTATTAATTTGGGCAGGAGCGGACTCAGGAGTCCATTTTTTAGACCAAAACTCATTTCTCACCATCAGACTTTGTTCTAGACCAAGAAAGAGAAAGTCAGAAAAAGTAGAAGGGGAGGAAGAGAAATACAGGAAAAGAATGACCAGGAGGAAAGAAGGAAGTAAAGAGCCTGCGAGAGTTAGATAAAGAAACAGGAGGTGTTGGAAGCAAGAAGCAAGAGGCATGAGGAGAGATCAAGACCAGGTAAGCTTAAAATTCACAAACCAGGACATTCAACAGCACCTAAGCACAATATAGCGCCTGCAGTTATTTCTATTTTTTTTTATTTTTAGCAAAGCAAGCACTGAATTTTACAAAGCCTAGTAGTCTTGATGGAAATAACATGCATTGTGGGATGTGCGCGGTGCAAAAAGACCAATAAAAGGCAATGAACCCTGCCAAAGAAAACATATTGTGGAAAAAATATCCCTGTGCACTTCTGATAACTCCAGAGAAATGGTTGGCTGGGGTGGGAGGTCAAGGTGAAGAAACCATTAATGGACTCAGGGTGGGGCAGCAGCAAAGTAAAAACCGGCAACTAAACCTTCACTTCAGTGAAATGGAAACGGGGGTCGACTGAGGGAGGGCATCCTGGCGCACTTAGGCCTGCCCTCTCTTTTAGTGCTTGAAGGCCCATTCTGACACACCCAGGGAGCCCCCGAGCCCTGAACATTCCATTGGAGGCCCCGCAGCTGACGCTCTTTCTGCACTGCAGAATCAGCCGCCGCTGCACGGCTCTCCCTTTCACCCACAGCAAGCTGCGTCCTCCCCCGCTGCCTGGTCTCTGCTGAAACCTCCCAGTGATAGAAAAACAGTTTAAAAAAATGCAAATGCATGTAACTGAGTAATCAACAGATCTAAAGGCTGCCTGAATCTGAATTTACGGTGACAATCATTTTTCTTTAATCTTTTTCAAAGGTACAGTGAGCTGGTAACAGATGAGTAACAGATGATCAGGGCGGGCTCGCGACTTCCCTGGAAGCGGCTGCAGGTCTCACCTGTAGATGGGCTCGACAAATTTCCCAGGGACGAAGGGGGCGCCGCCCCGTGCGGGCAACTATCAAAAGGGGTCAGGGGCTGGTTTGGGCTGTCTCCCACGGTGGGGGGAGTGGAGGTGACACATGCCTTTCAAGTGTCAGTGCTGGGATGAGCTGCGCCACTGAAAGGCACGATAGCAGCATCTTACCTGTGCGTGTCTCGGCCGCTGCTGCTTAGGGAACCCGAAGGTGGAGCAGTGTCACCAGGGCGCATAGCGCTCCCCTCCAAGCCATGTGCTGCGGGAGAGGCTCGCCCACCTTGCCTGTGTGCCCTGGGCGCTTCACCGCCACCAGTCACATGGCGGCCTGGGTCTCGCTGCTGTCGGGAGAGAAGTGCAGACCTGAACACATTGCTCTCAGCAGGCAGCCGCCGCTCTTTCGCTTTCGGGGTCTTGTTGAGTGTCACTTAAGGATATTTGACTTTGAATGGGTGGGAAGAGGCATATTATTTTCGCGGTCGTTATGGCTAGGTAGAAAACTATTAATACTTTTTTTATTTTTAATCTTACAGCTTCTTGTTCTTAAAACGGAAAACGTACCCCAAGTTTTCAAAAACTGCGTGCATAGTGACTGCGGCCGTGTTTGCCTTTCTCCGCTGGCTTTCTTGCTGGCTTTCTCCGACGTGGAGCTTGACGAGCCTTAAATCGGCGAACTTTTGTGCTGTCGGCCTTCCACCCTTGGTCCGCCCTCACACGCAGCAGGAATGAAATAATCAACAAGCGCCCCACACCCAGGCACTTAAGGAGGCAGTGTGAGGTGCTGGCTTTCTCCGACGTGGAGCATGGCAGGAATGAAATAATCAAGCGCCCCACACCAGAGCACTTAAGGAGGCAGTGTGAGGAACTGGCTTTCTCCCACGTCGAGCATGGCAGGAATGAAATAATCAAGCGCCCCACACCAGAGCACTTAAGGAGGCAGTGTGAGGAACTGGCTTTCTCCCACGTCGAGCATGGCAGGAATGAAATAATCAAGCGCCCCACACCAGAGCACTTAAGGAGGCAGTGTGAGGAGCTGGTTTTCTTATGAAAGGAAAACCGACTTCACATGTCTAATAGTCGGTAGTGATATAGCGCGTTTGCATATGAGTGGCATCAATTGACAATGCATAACAACAGTAATGCACGGTTTATATCAGAATCAGTTGCTGAAATATCGTACTGGAGAAAAAAGGAAGGGGTTGCAGTAGAGCAAGGCAACAACATTTATAACAAGTCAGGTCCCGGGCCGGCCAGCCAATCACAGCGCGGCCCGGGAATGACGTCACGGGGGTGTCCCGGGCCGGCAGCCAATCGCAGCGCGGCCCGGGACAAAGGGGCGGGGCTTAAAAAAAGCACCAGAAACGCCCCCGAATCGCGTTTTCTGGAGAAAGCGCGATTGACAGCCTCTGTCTCCCAATGGCTAGACTCCATTTATGGAGCTAGCCAATGAGAGACAGAGGCGGGTCATCAAGCCGATATTGAACTCAAGAGGTTTTTTAGCGCTTTCGCACTACGTGCGCATACCGCAGGCAAAACCTAAAAATAAAACTGCAGACCCCATAATGTAATGTGCTATTAGCTTTAAAAAAAAATCAGGACTGGTTGAACATGTCACTGATTACGTGGCACTTGGCAATTATGCTTTTCTTTTCCAGCCTTCCACTCCTATGTGCCTATTTCCCACTCTACATCAACACTACTTCTTCCTAAACATCTTTTTGTCATGTTTTTCTCAGTGTTTACTCTGCCTCTTCGTGAAGCCAGTCAAAAAAGTTTTAAGATCAGACTCCAGGCAACCCCCAAAGTTTGTGAAGCAACGTGATCTCTGGCACCCGAATAGACTCTGGTACTTCAGCGGTTGCCTTTCTTCTTTTCCCAAATGCTACATAGACATACAGAAACTCTGTTGAGGTAACCGCTCCCATTCTTCCCCACCTCTTCTAAGGGAAGAAAGCTGCCTGCCTTTTGGCATAAATGCTTTATGGCATTACTAAGTTGTAATAAAATATTAAAAGGGAGTAATGTAATTTTATTACAGGTGCTTTGCTAATGTCAAAACGCTAATGAAAGAAGAAAATACATTTTAGGAGAATAGTATGAAATAACATTTGCTCACATATCATAAAAAAGATACCATGTTCCTCTTAAAAGGACTTCCTGTGTGGTAGAGCAATGGGTATGCAGCACGGAGTTTTGAAAAGGGCTCTCAATAAGACTTCCTAAATTAGATAAACAGCCGTTGGTTTGCTTTCAACTGCTAATCAGAAAAGGACGGAAATAGTCAGACAAATCTTGCAGTAACTGTCATCCGGCGGGTCTCTTCTGAAACCAGGCAACCTAATATATTAGGACGCTGTCCTCTCCCAGCGTGATCTAGCGTTAACTACAACTGCTGCTGACATGGTACACTGATATCCTGCCCAGATCTGCAGGTACAGAACTCACATTCACCAATCACCGTATGTGTTTCCCTCCAGTTAGAAGCCGGAAGGAAGAAACAAGCATGTCATCCCTCCATACACAATAAACGATACCTAGCCACCTTAGTTAGCTCTGTGTATTAGGTAAAAGATTTCTTTCTCTCAACATACAAACAAACACAAAGCCCTGAATAAACGCTGTTTGTGGATGTATTTTCTGAGATTGCAGCCAACAGGTAATCCACCTGTAGTTTGCAAACAAAATTAAATATCAAACCATGTCACACACGTTACCAATTTCCCAAAAAGTATATTTCATTATACAAGTAATGTTAGCAAAGTGCCATTAGAAGAAATCAAATCTTTCATTGTTAGGACAGTGTTATCAGCAAAGAAATAAGTCAAAACATTTCAAGCAATATTTGTTCAACATGGGCAGTGCAGTTTAAGTTACACCATCATGTTTTCCACGGGTAACTAACAAGAGAAAACGTTAACGCAGGGTGCCTAAATCCAGAAACGGCTGCAGCAGGCCAGACATGTACAACAAACTCCATGATCTCTTAGCCATTTATGGAAGTTAATGAAACTGAACTGGTCTGTCTTTTAGCGGCCCCGGCTGTGCCTTCTCTTGCCAACAAATCCGTAAATAAATCTATCAAAATACTTGGCAAACGGTACTGTCTGGGAATGTGTTTGGACGCTATACGTTTTCTTGTATTAGTGGCATCCTGGAAAAATTATCAGCTACACTAGCTTTTCCTATAAAGATTTTGGACGTCTCCGAATTTCAAACCCCAATTAACTCCAAAAACCTTTCAATACTTAACTCTTACAGCATATGTCTTTTTAATTTAGTACGAATACATTCAGGAAATTTGGACACCAAGTAGAACTTTGAGCCCAAAGACCAGTACTTCAGTGTTTGGCTCCAAATAAATTGAGCCCGGGAAATGTCATCTTCTCCAGTATTAGGGGTGTCTTTCATAGATTCACATGCTTGAATGTTCCCCGTCGTCGAAGTGGGAGTCCCACGGTACATAAAATAGCAGTAATATATGCACATATAAGTAAAATTATTATAATTATAAAATACATATACATATATAAATAAAATACAGTAAACTCAAAAGTACCATAGAACTGAATAGGCCCATAGAAAAGCCCAAGGGAGAAGCTCAACTTGGCAACATATCAGTGTCATTATGTTTTGGTCCAAATTCCAGCCAATCAGGCTGCAGTTACCTCTAGAACCTTCTCCTCAGAAGCCCAAGACCTCAGATTGTCTACCGCACGTCGTGTGAAGGGAGTCTGCCTGAGCTCTGCTCAGTTTTCTTCTACTCTAGCTGTTATTTCTTCAAAAATTTCTTCAAATAAGAAATCTTTGTTTAAAGCCTGCCCTTCCTGTGGTAAACTGCGCCTTTTTCATGAGGATCCTCACAGTAAATGCATTTACTGTCCCTACCCAGACCACGAGGTTAAGAACTGTAAGTACTGTCGCACTTTTCCTCCCAAGACTCTGAGAGATAGAGAGGCCCATCTCCTTCTGTGGCTACAGAAGTTGAAGACTTCAGAGTCTGTGGTTTCTGATGTAGAAAGTTTTTCTTCAGGCATTTCCAGATCCTCTCAAAAGCGTGGGTCTGAAACTGAGGTTCCATCTCCTTTTCTTAAGAAGAGTAGACTGTTGGAATCCTCCAGGATTGTTTCCCCACAGGATTTGCTTCAGGGCACGTCTACGGGACCTTGTTCTCTGACGTCTGCGCCCAAAGCCTTGCCTTCCACTCAGAAATCTGGCATTGGCTCGTCGACGGGCTCGTCAATGCGCCCGTCGACGTCTTCAGCGACGACGAAGTCTGTAACCTCTACGTCGACGACGACATGTTCTATGTCATCCACTGCTGCGTCGACGACTATCACCTCGTCGACGTCAGCCCAAGAGACGAGACCTATTACGTCGATTGTTAAGATCTCGTCGACTAGTGTCAAGTCGGTACAGTCGACGAAGAAATCATCGTCGACGCTTCTATCGTCGACGCGAACACCGTCGACGGAACCGTCGTCGACGCGAATACCGATGACGAAGACTAAATCATCTAAAAGAAGCTCGTCGACAGCTCCATCATCGTCGACGACAACCTCGTCGACGGCACCTCCGTCGACTGCCATCACATCAGCGACGACGACTCCGTCGACGGCTATCTCGTCGACGGTTACTTAGTCATCGACGACCAAAGCTCCTATATCGTCGACGGCTTCGTCGACGGCTCCGTCGACTGACAAGGACTCTTCGTCGACGACGAAAAAATCTTCAATTTCAGCGCCTCAGGTTGGTCGTACCACTACTGCTACAGCTACCACTTTTACAGTGGTTACTGCTTCTACCTTAAAGACGGTGCCTCTCATTCAAATAAGTCCAATAAGAAGTGGAGCCCGTCTTCCAGAAAAATTGTTTCAATCTGGTGGAGAAGAATCCGACCATGAATCGGAGGTGGAACAACTGTTTGGACAGGCATCTAGTCCATCTGATTTGCACATTAAGTGCCAGGAGCACAGTGATGAGGGTGACGAAGAGGAATACGTCGAAGGTGGGAATGATTTATTTCCTGTTGACGAAGCAGAACCAGTAACTTCAGAACCAGTTACGCAAATACCTTTGTCTTTAGTCAAAAATTTGCAGCGCATGCTTGACGACTATAACCGAAGGTTCCCTCCATCTACACCTGTCTCCCCAGCATCACAACCTCCTCCCCAGCCTCAACCTCAACCTCCACAAGCACCTGCTTCGGTTCCACTCGCGTCACTGGGAGGAACTCGTCCTGATACTGACAATGAGGATCCTGCTCCTCACGACACTGATGATGACGATGACGTCGATATGAATGAGTGGGACAATTACAGGGCTCAAACACCTTCCACTCCGCCCACCTCACCTCTTGCATCGCCTCCAATGGACATTGCAAACTTCCATAATGTAATGGTCCCTGCTGCGAAACGCTTTCATCTCACTGTCGAGAAACAGCAGCATGAAAGTGAATGCTTCCTGTATGATTTTAAGGACGTTTCACAAAGACAATCACACACAATTCCAATTATTGACTTTATTTGGACAGAGGGCCTTAAACTAATGGAACATCCGAATTCAGTACCTGCAGTCTTACCCAGATTGGACAAAAAATATAAGGCTCCAGCGTCGGCTCCAGCCTGTTTGGTGTCCCAACCAAAAGCAGAGTCGGTTATTACTCAAGCAGCACAAAAAAAGATCTCGTAATCCGGCTACACCACTCACGTCTCCTCCTGATCAGGAAGGCCGCAAGCTGGACTCTATAGGAAAAAAGTTTACTACAATGGCGGCCACTACTGTCAGGGCGGCAAATACCTTGGCTATTCTGGGCCGTTACGACCGCCAGAAGTGGTCCGAGATTGCCGCACTGATGCCTCAAATACCTGAGGCCATCCGTGCAGAAGCGCAGGCCATTATCCAGGAGGGAGAGGTAATCTCGTCTGAAATTACCGAATGCGCGCTCGACATTTCATCCACGGGCTTTTGCTAATTAGCTGGGGCTGCAGTCTTGAGGCGTCAAGGCTGGCTGAAATCTACAACCTTTCGCCCAGAAGTACAAGCAAAAGTCCTTGACTTGCCGTACGATGAAGAGTCTTTATTTGGCAAGCATGTGGACGATGCTCTCGAGGCGATCAAAAAGGACACTGACACCGCAAAGTCCTTAGCTACTCTCCAATATAAAAAGCGGCCCTTTCGGGGGGCACGAGGTAGAGGCGGAGGCTCCTCTACTTTTCGTGGATCAGGCCAGTATCTCTCATACAATACCTACAGCGATAACCGGCAGAGAGGTTCTTATCAAAACCAAAATCATCAGTCTTCCTCCAGACCATACCAACGGAAAATAACTTATAGAGGTGGCGCAAACAACAAAAAAACGGTGACAGCCTCAGTTCCTTTCGTCTGCCGACTGTGCATCTTGGAGGTCGCATCTCAAAGTACTTTTGCAAATGGTCCGAAATCACCACCGACCAATGGGTCCTGGACGTTATCTCCAAAGGCCATACCCTGGAGGTCACAAAATTCCCTCCCACTCGTCCACCTGCGGGGCCACCCTCTCCCCACCTCAAAGAACTTTTGGCCCAGGTGAAATTAATGATCCAAAAAGGAGCCATCGAGGTAGTGCCGCTAGGTCAACGCGGCAAGGGATTCTATTCCGGGTTTTTCTTAGTCAAGAAAAAGTCGGGAGAATGGCGTCCAATTTTGGATTTACGGGCCCTGAACAACTTCATCCTTTCCAAAACCTTTCAGATGTTAACTCTGCTTCAAATCCTGAATTACCTCAATCCAGGGGAATTCTTCTCAACGATCGACCTCCAGGACGCATATTTCCATGTGCCAATTCACTCCAGACACAGGAAGTATCTGCGCTTCACAGTCAGACACCTGCACTTCCAATTCAAGGTCCTACCATTCGGCCTCCGTTCAGCACCGAGGGTCTTTACCAAGATCATGGCCCCGGTAGCTGCCTTTCTACTCCTATGAGGCATACAATTTTATCCATACCTGGACGATTGTCTCATAAAGGCTCCGAATCTTCAACTGGCAATCCAGCATACACTCCCTGTTTCAAGACTAGGGCCTTTCCATCAATTGCCAAAAGTCACACTTTCGCCCATCTCAACGGCGAGATTTTCTAGGAGCCTCACTAGATTCTCGTCTGGCAATGGTTTTTGTCTCCCAAGAACGACAAGACCGTATTCTCCAGATGGTACGATCACTCCAGTCAAAAGTGTACATTTCAGTCCGGATGTTGAAATCATTCCTCGGCATGGCCTCTTCTGCCATACAGTTGATTCCCCACTGCAGACTACATATGAGGGTCATCCAAGAGGAGTTAGACAAGCAGTGGAAACAGATTTCAGGATCGTTCAACGACAGGATACTTCTCACGCCCCGCATCCAAAGGGCTCTGGAGTGGTGGGCTCACCCTCCAAACATTTCAAAAGGTCGGTCTTTTCAAGACACTACTCCAACTCTAACACTTACAACCGATGCATCCCTGAAGGGCTGGGGAGCACATCTCGAAGGCCTGTCAGTACAAGGAAAATGGACTGCGGTCCAACGCACTTGACATATAAACCGCCTGGAGCTTCTGGCGATCTTCCTTGCCCTGAAGTCTTTTCAAAGGATAGTTCAAGGTCAATCTCTGCTGGTGAGGACAGACAACACCACCAGCATGCATTACCTGAACAAGCAGGGCGGCACTAGGTCCCTTTTGCTTTCTCAACAAGCACAGGAGATATGGAATTGGGCGATTCGTCATCAAATTCATCTCACAGCCATCCATGTGCCGGGTGTTTCCAATGTTCTGGCTGATTCACTCAGCAGATCTTTCTCGGACAATCACGAGTGGGAACTCAATCAACTAACTCTCGAGTTCATCTTCCGCCAGTGGGGCCAGCCGCAAATGGATCTTTTTGCGACTATCACCAACAGGAAATGCCAACGCTTTGCAAGTCTTCATCCCCACAGAGAGTCGAGCGGAAATGCATTTTCGATCAGCTGGTTGAGCGCATTCAGCTACGCTTTTTCTCCGCTTCCTCTGATTCCGCGCTTGCTACACAGGATGAGGCTTCAACCCTGCCACATCATCCTGATTGCACCCAAGTGGCCGCGGCGCCCATGGTTCTCGGATCTGCTCTTGTTCTCCCAGAGCGAGCCAATTCCACTTCATCCACTGCCTCACCTCCTCACGATGCAGCAAGGGCATATTTGCCATCCGGATCAGGCATACCTCCAGCTCCATGCCTGGAACCTGAACACCATGAATTTGCGCGTCTGACCATCGACGCTGACTGTAGAGAGGTGTTGGCGCACGCCCGTGCTCCTTCCACCATTAAGACCTATCAGTTGAAGTGGAAGCGTTTCTGTGTCTGGTGTTACACCAAAGCCTTGGATCCGATGACCGCCAAACCAGAACAGATCCTGCCTTTCTTCCTATCCCTTGCAAAGTCAGGACTTTCCCACTCCACTCTGAAAGTATTTCTAGCGGCTCTCTCCCGCTTCCGCCATGATGGTTCGACCTCACTGTATTCATCTAGAATCATCCAACAGTTTTTCAAAGGCCTCTTCCGTATGTATCCACCCATTCGGCGTCCGCGCTTGGCGCTTGAATCTGGTCTCGTCTCAGCTCCTCCGACCTCCTTTTGAACCCATCCATTCAGCAAGCTTCAAATTCCTCACGTGGAAAGTTGCCCTATTGCTCGCCTTGACGTCATCTAGGCGTGTCAGTGACATTCAGGCATTCACAAATCAGCCTCCTTTTCTTCAGTTTTCAAAAGAGACTGTTA
Source organism: Lissotriton vulgaris (assembly GCF_964263255.1). Taxonomy (NCBI): domain Eukaryota; kingdom Metazoa; phylum Chordata; class Amphibia; order Caudata; family Salamandridae; genus Lissotriton; species Lissotriton vulgaris. The sequence continues at coordinate 339,817,124 of NC_141697.1, forward strand.
CACTACGTACTAATCCAACATTTATTCCGAAAGTTCCCAGTGATTTCCATCTCAATGAACCAATCATTTTAAAAACTTTCTTTCCCAATCCACAGACTCCTGCGGAACGTTCATTACATTCCCTGGATGTGAAACGTTGCCTTAAATTTTACATTCAGCGCACTGCATCCATCAGGAAATCTGATCAA